>NC_034409.1:132017048-132157441 GCF_002078875.1 Numida meleagris | reverse complement strand
CGAGGGCCAGGCCGGAGCCAGCCCCCGTCCCCTCACACGCACACACACAAATTAAATGTCTGTCAATAAAAGCTACAGAGTATTTTGCATGCAGGTGAATTCTGCCAAATAATGGATGCGACTGTTGTTTCTTATTTCCCTATTGAAGATAAGGGGAGCATTCTTTAAAACAACCTCCCCACCATCACCCTCCTCCCCCCCCACACACATGATGAAAGACCCATAAAGTTGAATAGTTGGGAGATAATAACTCCAACGGTAAAGGTCCCAGCATACGTATACCACCCTGCCTCTGGCAGTAATCCTGGCTTTGGGGATCTGAAATTTCCTAAAGATGTATTAGTGTCTTATACACATGTGCTCTTGTGCACTTATAATCCTTTTCACTAGCTTCTTAGCTGCATGCTTTGTATTTAAATTTTCCTTCTGACCAAGTAAATCCCTTTGGATGAAGTGACAGGAGCTTTTCAGCACCCATAGCTGGGTGACAGCTGGTGTAGAGGCTCTGAAAGACGGCAAAGTGTTCCTTACTTGCTTTCTTCAGGACCAGTGTCAGCCACCAGCTGAGCGATTTGTTAGCTCCCCTTTGGGCACCAGTCAGCTGAAGAGGCTCACGTTAAAGGCTAAAGGAATACAATGGATATTAATAATTAAAAAAAGAAAATCAACCACCAATATCTCTGCTCCTAGCTTCGCTGTGCTTTTAATTAGATGTTTGTTCATTACATGTGAACATGGTTGGTTTTCATTAATTTGAAAAACCCTTTATTAATACTGTATAAAGTGTATATTTCAGCCTCAGAAGCACGCTGTTAAAACTTTGACTTGAAAGAAGGAATTGTCAGAAGCCTTTCTGGGAGCAGCACCGTGCTTGGAGTAGTTTACTTCCAGATCACAGAACAAGATGTTTGTATTTATTTTCCCTCAAGTAAAGTTTCCCTGCAAATGTCCAATGTGTAATATATTCTGTTATTTAATTCCAGATTTGAAGGTTTGCTTCTCAGGGGTTCTGGCAAGTTTTTGCTATCGGAATTAGTAATGAGGAACACAGGAACCGTGGAAGTAAACCGTGCAATATAATCAGATTGTTAAAGGAAAAGCAATCCAAAAATGGGACTGTTTTAGAACCAGACTGGTGCTGGATGTAACATCACAAGATGCTTCCTGCACAGGTTTTCTCGGTTTTTGTTTTGTTTTGTTTTGTTTTGCAGGGGTGGAAGCACAAATGCAGGGGAGAAAATCTTCACTCTTTCTCCAATAATTAAAGCAAAGATGAATTTAAAAGAAGTCAATTTTAAAACACAGTATCTCGTATGATAAAATTTTAAATTATTTATTGATCTCTAAGGAGATTAAAGTACTGAGCTAGGTAAAACTCCCACTGCATTCAAGTTGTTTTGCTTGAGTAAGGACTGTTGGCTTAGACCAAAGGCTTCTGAGAATTGCTTCATAAAAATAGTAATTGATATTCAGTGCTTTGTTGGTGCACCACCCACATATATTAGGGAAAGCATCTCAGCTTTTAAAAATTATTTCAGACCTGTGATAAGCACGAATGGAAAAGTGTCTCCATTGCATTCTTTTATTTCAGAAATGTTGCCATAATAAAATTCTCATTTAGAAATCGGGATAAATGGATACATGAAATTTCTTTCTTTGCACTGTTATGTTTTAATAAAGTAGGGATAACAGAGTGCTTTTTTGTTGTTGTTTTGTTTCTTACTTTTTCTGGAAAAGTGGAATGAGGGATCTTAAAGGAATAAATCAAAATTCCAACAATATGTATGAACTCCCGCAAAGCTTTAAAACAGTTTTATTCCTAAAAACAAATAGCTGAATTAAAATGACAGAGAGCTGAGGCAGGTCCCATCTCAAATTCTGTTCCTGGTAACAAAAATCCAACCAAGTTTGGGCCTTTGTTTCACCTTCAGTAAGAGAAACTTTGAAAGAAATTTCTGTATGAATGTTCATTTTGGAAGTATAACAGCTTTCAGTATCATGCATTTCACTCCTCATTTCTTTCCTTTCAAATCAGAGCTGGAGGTTTATTGTCTTTTTTTTTTTTTTCACTGACAGTTGCTAATTGAATAAGATATATTTTGTATAAATAATAAAATTTGCAAGGTGCTTCTTATCTGTGAGTGATAGATCACAGAAATGAGGAAGATTATTCAAATGAATTAAAATAAAACATAGTTTTCTGGCTCTTTTTTTTTTTTTTTTTTTTTTTTTTTTTTTTTTTACTTTGGAACCTAAACCAAACTAATTTACAAAGAGATCTTTTTATTTTACTGCCTTTGTTATACCTCTACAGGGACAGTTGTATAGATAACAGGAGAAAGTATGACACAGTTCTAGTAAAGAGATAGCAATACTTTTCACAATCCAAGTCAGATACGTATTTACAGTTCTCCCTACTCCTGCACTCTTGCTAGTCATTCTTACATCTGGATTTTGACCCTTCTTTTGCATACATTTTTCCCACCTCCAAAATATGCTGCTGTTGAGCCAGAAAATAAACATTCACTAAAATCTCAAATTAAGCTTCCCCGAATGAATTGTGGAGGGACTTGATCCTGCACTCACTGAAATACATACAAGTTTTATTCACAGATCACACAAGCAAATGAGACAAGGAGCCTTATGTTCATAATACCTGGGCAACCTCCAGAGCTGCAAAGCTGGAGCCTTTCTTGTAAGTGTTGTAATTCTAGAAATCTGCTAATAATAAAAATGGAATTTGGGAGATTTTTAGTTTGAACTCAGGCATTCCACTTAGGTCATGATCCCAAGCACTTCTTCAGCATGTTTTCCCCTTATGAATTATTAATACAGGGCTTGTAATGGGCTCACAAGTGACTCCAGAGTCCTTATTAGTAAATCATGGTCACCATATCAAACTGAAAAATTCACGGGATATATAGCAAGGATAGTATTTCATCTCTCTTGAATGTTTTTGAGAGAGAAAATAAATAGTAGCAAAATATAAAGGAGTCTCTATTCTCTCTAAATATTAGTATGTTTTACGAATTTGTATCAAAGTTCCTAAACATGGCAAGATTTTTTAATTTTAGTCTTTGCTTTTAGAAACTTTTTTTCTGATTATTTTGTAAGAGCTTGCATTATAGTTCACTTACTCGCTCTCCGTAAAAAACAATGTTGGAGCTTCTTTATTATTATTTTTAAACAAACAGCATCTTAAAAAAATATAGGGCATACCTGTATGTTTGGTGTCTGTTTACATTTTCTGTAATGTAGTCATTAAGCACACAACGTAGACTTAAAGGATGTCAAAACTGACAACCACACTATGATTGATGATGCTGTGCTAGACTAATTCTTACCAGGTGTGGTGTGATGTGAATTCAAATGTAGCTCAGGGTTCTTATTTGTATTAGCAAAGTTGTGCTTTGTCAAAGTTCTGTGACTTCTTAACCCACTAAATCCATCTTCTAATCCAAGTTTTTCTTCGCCTTATTGCTGTATACAGTATTTTTCTTCCCCTCTCTCAAAAAAGCAATCCTTACATCTTCGGCTCTAGTCGGGGTTTCTTAAGACATCCAGTTCATGTAAATTCCAGAAAATACCAAGTCTGATGAGGTTATGTTAATTAAGTGTAAAATCTACATAAAGGCTTCCTAAGTGACTTGAGCTAGGGTAGGCAAAATTATGTAGGGTGAAATTCACTCCATCAGCATAAAGCATAAACAGGAGAGCTTTATGTGGATAAGGAGTAAAATCCATGATCTTCTACCAGAAAAAAAAGGCTGTAGCACAGACTTCTTTGGTCCCTACACACATCGTCTCCACTGTCGTTCCTCATCACTTACAGGGGGCAGGGGTGGGGTAGCATCAAGTTATTAACTCATGTTAAGGGTCAGTGGGAAATATTAGGTACTTCCACTTTTGAACAACAAGAAGCTCTTTATATCGTGGGGGTGCTTGAGCTAAACTTTTAGGTTTGCTTTTCTTTTTGTTGTTGTTGTTGTATTTCTCTCTCCCTTCCTCCTCCTCCTTTTGACTTTGTCCTCACTGATTACAGTGTCATCATCTGGATTTTTGGCACACCAAGTATCCAGCATCTTTGACAGCTGAGAGCTGCATTGACCTGGGGGTGGGCAAAAGAGCTGCATTTTTTTTCTTTCTTGGCTGGATGATCAATCATGTCCGATTTTATTAATCTTGATTTTATTTATATTTTCTTAACAAAAATAATCAACTTTCAAACAGTCCTGAGACACTAGGAATAGTAAAATGCAGAAGAGTTCAGTTTACTCCAGCATTCAAATAACCTCATGTCCTAAGCAATGTGATTCAATGCATTATAGCAAACCACAACAAATGTCGCACTGTTAATTTCTGAAAGTAGCTATAACCCCCCACCTCCACCTTCCCCTTTCCATCACCAAACCCTGTTTCATTCAGGCCCGATTTTAAATAAGTGCTTTCTCATGCAATTATCCATTGATTTGAATGAGATTTTGCAAGAGTAAAGACTGAAGAATGAATTTGGGGTGTGATCTTAGAGGAAAACCCAGCCCCTTCTTTTAATGATACGGAGAGTTACTATACAGGAAAGTTGTTATACTATTAGCGCACGGCAGTAGAGGAAGAAGGGCCAGAGTATGGGACAGTAGCATGTTGTATCAGTCTGCAAGGGACCAGCAGCCACTGGTAGCAGAAAAGCCAGAGTGGTGGGGAAAAAACATTTTGGGGTATCATCGAGATTGCTCAGCTATCTCCTCCATGATTACCCTGAAATAGCTCTGCAGGACTTCTCTGTTGAAAATCACAGCCAAGGCAGGGGCAAGGGGGGAGGAATGAATTTTCGTTCTACTGGCAAATGATATAGTTGCCTCATTCCCTAAAATATCACAGAAAATCATGATTTCAGTTTGTCAGTCCTAGCAACAAGCATTGAGGGTGGGCTAAGAATCTCATTTAAAACAAAGAAACAAAAAATAAAATGAAACAAACGAAAAACTACTTTCTTATATTTAGATAAGCATTGGCTACCTAGACTTTAAAAATATTTACAGGCCAGAGGAGGTTATAGTGACCCCTGCAGGCAATATAGTAACCTGTAGGAAAAAAAATAGGAAAACTAACATTTTAACATATTAAATCATAATTTAACATTACATTACTTTCTTTTTTTTTCTTGTGGCAGCTTCCCAAACATTTCTAGTGTTTGGGAACTTGCAGATGAAATTTGACAAGTCAGGGTAGAAATTTTGATGGAAGAGTAATAGGGAAACAGGGACAGATTTTCATCAGAGCTGAGCTTAGCATCAATTTCCTGATACAGTCTGTGCCCTCAAAGCACATTACAGTTTTTGCAGCAGTGAAACAGATGCAAGAGCGAGCCCTAAATTTGCGGCCCAGACAACAAGCATTGTCCTCAAACAAGAGAAGCCTTGTTACACAGGTAACTGCATTTCTTTCTGAATCATTACAATGGGAATTAGAATTTCACCTTTATGTCCAGTTTGAAAACCAGGAGAAAAACAATAGAAAGGTTGCTGTGTCAACACCCACTTCATAGCAAACATATCAAAGTACGCCAAGTGCATGGGATTCTTATTTGATATTTGCAGTTAGCTTTATTTGCTACATTGAAAGTATTCTTATATAAAAATATGAGGACCAAAGGACTGCTGATGTTACTAAGAAGACTGTTTTCACTGATTTGAGATGAAATGTTGCCCTGTGCTTGAGCCATGTGAGATGGATTACATAGCCCATGCCTGAATAGGGAAATTTATCGTGAGCAACCTCACAACCTGGTGGAACTCAGGCAATTCTTGGAGGCCTTATTAGCTTTCACAGATCACTCAGTGCCATTTTCTTTGTGTTACTCACCCTTTATCTCAGTTTGGTCACTGGCATTGCTTTTGTTTCTTCTTGCTGGAGTCCTTGGCTTGTATTGTGTTCTGGCTAGTTCACTTTTGTGGGCTGGGAAATTTTCTCCACCCTGAGTTGGTGTTAGTGGTGGAAATCTGCTTTAAGCAGATTTTCTAGGAGGCTTGGCTAGGTGAGATTATGTAGTTATATACTGATAATTATTTGTTGCATCTGTATTTCAGCCTTAACTTAAGTGCTGATCTGCTTTCTGGCCGCTGTTTTGGCAGCTGTAGAGAGCAGGTCCTGACAGATTTGTGAAGGGATGAACTACTTAGTTATTGCTTCCCCTACTTCTGTTGTTACAGCTAATAAAAATGCAGCCTTTGCTTTAACAGACCCACTATCTTACTCACTGCTTTCTATCTGAATCTGTAGATTATCTCACTGATCAGAAATTGGGTTTAGCAAAACAAAAATTAAAGCAGAAGAAAGAAGTTTTGGTGATCTGTGCTAACGTGTTCCTATTTGCTAATCATGCAAGGTGTTTTTGCAGCGACTTTCCTCATGCTGTCCATATCTGTATGTCATGTTACCTAAACGTGTGTTTAGCACTCATGGTCAAGTTACTGGTTTTTAAACAGGTACTAGCTGAGCCATGTAATATCCTTCAAACATCAAGAGAACATGAAGTAAAGAAACTTAAGGTAGCTCTTTTTCACTTTGAGCTTCTCTAAGACGTATTTTCTCTCCTTTGTTGAAGGCTGAGAGTTTACAAAATTACCACTTCTGGGCTTGAAGCACTGTAGCTCTTTTTGCCATGTAGTAACTTTAATTAAATGTCTGACACCTTAACTAATCTTTGTAATATATATTTCTCTTGAATTTATGTTATGATTTAATCTTTCTTGGTAAATAAATCTGGCACATTTTTGTTTATCTCTTTTCCTATAGTGAGAAAAAAAGAAAAGGCAGGAAGTCCCAGGCCACCTTCTACGCACAAGAATAACAGGAGTGGAAGAAAGGTCGAATGCAGCAGAAATGACAAGAATGGATTTCAGAAGAGAACACTGAAGAAGAATTACCCCGAACATAATATGCTGGCCAGAAAAGCACAACTGATAGCTGCCAAGACCATTGTGGAACTAAAATGCTAGCCGTGGTCAAAGCAAATTAAAATTTATTAAGGGACCCTCACGTATAATTTTAACACAGCAGGATTATACTACCAGCTCTGCAAAGGGAGATTTAGTCAGGTAATTCTCGTTAAGGGGCAAACCCCTCTGACTTCTGTAAGTACTTTGCCTGATGAAGCACTGAAGAACCAGGCCCTAAGGTTGGCACAGCTGAGCTCTAACCTGTCTGCCTTTACACAAGCAACAGCTTCACATATCAGCTCCAGCTCATGCAGAGGAGTCTTACTAGGCACTCTAATCCTAAGGGGAAACATTTCATTGCAATGCACAGCAATTTGCATTCTTTCACAAAACTCTGCTATTACATTATCCATTTTTCTCTTGATTAAAAGAGATCAAGAAGTGCACACTCTCACACTACGCATGCAGGCTTTCCATACAGGAGGCCTGGAATCTACATTCAAATTCAGACTGGAGGAGATCTGGCAACTTCTAGCTCTTTATGGATTTATGCTGTTCTAATAACAGTCACAAATTACTGATAATTATTAAGGAGGGAAGTTACTGTGGTGGGGTTTTGATGTTGTTGAGTTTCTAAGACATTCAAGTGTATCAAGACATTTCAGAAGTATCCAGTGCCAAGGAGTTCTTAAGCACTGCAAGCCCTCTGAGCTTGTGCAGATGCTTTTGATTTTCCTCACTGCAGGTCAACCTATGGTGTTAGTTACTGGTAGGAGCAGATGGAACTGAAGCTACGTTGGCACAAAGAAACTTTCAGAAAGTAGGCACAAATTTATCCAAGTGTTTTGAGGTTTAAGTCCTACAATTAGGGTTTATGTTACACGGTCCATTCTAACACCTTCCTCCTAGGAGTGTCCTGGGAAAATAACCAAGGACATAATCAAAAAGGACACCTATGATGCATGCAGCAGCGTGAACTATTGCATCCCCTCCACCCATAAGCACTAAGAAGATCAGAACACATTGAACAAGAGTCAATCTCTGCTCCATGAATGACCTTTTACAGGAATTTGGATTTCTCTGTACTGCAGTGTTTCATGAATAAAACATGGCACTTCTTTGCCTAGAAGGAAACAGGGCAATAAGTAGAGGAAATGGTAGGCAGGTACTGTATAAAGGGGACTATGTAAATTACATGGAAAAGTTTGATTGTGCAGTATAAGATTCTTCTGTATGCAAAATAAAATACTTTTATCTAAGAAGCTGAACATCGCAACTAATTTGCAAGGTAAGCAAACCACCTGGTATTCTCAGCATTGGCTATTTTGTAGATTAGATGATTCAAAAGATTTTATTTTGGCTAAAAGTTATCTTCCTCCTCAGAGAGAAGTCTGGCTCCTTCTCCAAACATTACCATACTAGCTTTGGCCTTGGGGGCTTTGAATGGAAATTTTTATGCATGCACACACAAGAAAAAAAAGGAGAAAATCTTAAATGAATTTAACATTTCTTGTCCACTCCTTTTCAACCAGAAAGAATTTTGAGGTACTTATTCTAATGAGGTACACAAGTCAGTGACATCCATCCAGGCAAGGTTTACTATATGAATCTTTCTGGAGACCAGTAGCTTTAATCTATTCAGATGGACTATTAAATAAGGGGCTTTTGTACCTCTGTGATTTGTCTTTTGTTTGGTTTTGAGTTTGGTTTATTTTTGTTTTGTTTGTTGGTTTATTTGGGTTTTTTTTTTTCTTTTTTGTATTGCCATTTGATGAGAAACTAACAAGCCTTTTTGATCCAAAACTAGTTGTGCAGTCAAACAGAGTTAATAGTTGTAACAGGCGTGATATATTTTTAAGGACAACATCCAAGTAGGATATCAAAGTAAATTTCATTAAGTAGCTATTCATTATGTTATTGGAGGAATGAGAATCCATCCCTGCCTGTTCTGGTATTTCAGTTAAAGGTTTCTAAAGTCAATCCTTTAATTTATGAATAGAAGGTACGTAATAGTATGTGATGTGTAGCAGAACTAGAAAAAGGTGAAATGATTTAGGACGGCACAGGAACCTAATGTTTCAAGAACCAAGAGACATCAAAGGAAGTCTCAGGCATACCTGCTCTTTGTAGTTCAGGAAGAGTTGCTGTGTCTTGAACCTCGCTTACCTTGTATCTGTTTAAAGAGCTGTGTGCTGCTACATAATGGTATAATCAGTGGACTAACTGCTATCAGTTGCAGTGTCCTCACTTCTCTCTGTCTTGGGACTGACGGAATTTCTCCTGAACTGCAGTGCTTTCTAAAATTGCAGGAGCAGAAGACTTATAATTATAAAACTCAGGCAGTAACTTCCCAACCCCACAATGCTGTACTGCATTATACATTGTATGACTGTCAATCAAAACAGAAACAATTACTTCCAGCTGTACCTTGTACTTTAGTTGCAGGTCAGCAGGCTTGAATCATGGTAAACTTGTCACCTGAAAATCATTTGCAAAATTTAATATAAACTACATCCACCCATAGTGTAAACAAGCTGGAAATGATAAGCAGTTTGTAGTATTTCACTGAACAACAAATATTAAGAAATAAATATTTTCTTGGAATGTTAGTAGAATACACGATGTATGTTTTCAATCTTAATTTCAGCTTCTGATGAGATGAATCAAACATTCACATCCCAGCTGCTTCTGAATGTTCTAAGTGGAATTTCTTGGAGCAGTGTGAGCAGGTGGTGTTCCTACACAGCTCCAAATAAAGTTTATACGTGCTAGGGATGCTGGCTGCCTTACATACAAACATGGATTCAGATGACTGTATTTCCCTTAATGCACATATTTGGTCATTTTAGCACAAGGCTGAGTGGCCTTCCCAGGGACAAAGCCACAGGTATAGAGACATTGCCTGGAGCCCTTCTTTTTCCTAAGCTGAAGGCCACAGTTTTCTGTGCCTGAACCATATCTGTATGCATGCTAAGGAGTGGACTGTTTTATGCATTTTGAGTGCTTTTTGTACTGTGGTGCCAAGAGTGGGGTATACAATGCAGGCCAGAAAGTTATGGAAGCTGTCTGAGGCTATCAGGCCTGTTGGGGTACACCAGAAAAGCATGCCCTGTGAGGCTGCAGAGGAATAAGCTGGGTTAGACACAGCTCAAACCTGGCTTCTGTGTAAAGGCAAAATGCTAATGTGCCCTAGCTGGTAGACCAATCCCATGTATCCCTAGCTGGAAATTGTTTTGTGTGCTCCTTATTGGAGTCCACGTAAAAATTGACTAGCATGCAATGCAGAGAATAGGGATTCCACATCGAAGAGACACATCCAATAAAAGTGCTCACAAAGACTTCACCTTTAGAAAGATAACCTATTCCTTGCCCTTCCTAAGCTCCTCTTTGAGAACCCAATCTTCTGTAAGTACAGATACACAGCTACTTGAATACCTGCTCTGAACTGCACCTTAGAGGATGCTGTCATTTCTACCTGTAGGGGGAATTTATGCAGCTCAGTTTCACAAGGTTCGAGTCAGATTTTGTGACTATCCATCCTGTGTGCTCCATACTGACTTGGATTTTCATCTTATTTTAACCAACTCAACAGCAGGGCACAGATTTGTCATGCTGTTGTAGGCAATTTTGGTTCTCTCAAGTCTGTTATTTCAAGACTGTTTAAGACTCCACCAGATGGCTATCATCCATGCCAACACTCAAGGGAGCACAAAAGGACAAGAGAAAGCTAACTGTTGCCCCTTATATCTTACCAAAAGCACAGCATTTTTCTCTGCTGAGAACCCAGAGTGAAACAACAGGAAAAGAATTCACTTTGAGCTAGAATTCTCAGTTTTGTTCTGGCTAGTTGTATCACTGCCCATTCCCTCTGCTTTACGAAAGTGATGTAAAAAAAAAGTTCAACTGAATCAAATATGTGGCTTCTAATCCATAGTGTGAAATATCTATCTAAAGTAATGTTTCTTTTAACATTGCAAGTTGCTTCATGGTCCATGGGGATGAAGTGTCAACACTTCATTCCTGACTTAAGCAACGTTATTGGACTGCCAGAGTCCAAAGCTAGAGTTTCTTCTCCAGCAGTCTCTTGTTCTGCCTTTTAGTGTGTTTTTCTATGCTACTATTTGGCAGTGGGGCTAGAAGATTCATGACCTAAAGAAACAGAACCAAAGGTTTGCTTTGAGTGGTTACAAATAAAATGTCCCATCACAGCTAGACTGCCCAGATTAACACGCACTCGTTGCTCATCAACGCCGAATATATTCAGGGAATGCAAAATAGACAGTTCCAATAACAGTGAACCTTAAAAAAGTTCATATGCACAAACTACCTTCTGCTTTATATTTATAAGACATTATTTTTCACATTTTGTTTTAATGCCCTAGCCCCTTTGAGTTAGCTCTCATTGTGCTAAACTTTCTTAGATGGCATAAGTTGAGAGATCTCTAACACTTAAAAGACAATTTATGACTATGTTTCTTACCTCAGTAGATTTGAGCTGGTTTAGGATGTTTGAAAATATGAGCAATGTGAGTATCCTTAGAGGGAGAAATGATTAATAATTAATTTAGAAATGTTTGAAAATAACCTCTGAGAAAGATGAACTATAGGTAAAGACTAAAATAAGATGGAGGAACTGTATATTCTGGAGATATGTAATTAGAATGAGTGTATGGGAACTTTAATATTAAAATACAAAATATACGCTCAAGTCCTCAGTGGAGGCATCTGGACAACTGAGGAGAAACACAAGAGACCTTTCTACTCTTTTGCTCCTAGGCTACTCTATAGATTTCTTAAAGTTTTCCCAATTCTCATAGAGGACAATGGAAAAAATATTCTAGCTTGTTTACAAAAACAAGGTAATTAGATAAAAGAGTATCTTTGCTCTCTACAGCTACCTGAAAGAAAATTGTGGCAAGCTGGGAGTCAGCCTCTTCTCCCATGTAACTACTGACAGGATGAGAGGGAATGGTCTCATGTTGTGCCAGGGGAGATTCAGGTTGGACGTTAGGAAAAATTTCTTCTCCAAAAGAGTGGTTAGGTGCCCGAATGGGCTGCCCAGGGAGGTAGTTGAGTCACTAGCTCTGCTCTGGTGTTCAAGAAACGTGTTAATGTTGTACTAAGGGACATGGTTTAGTGAGGAAATATTGGTGGTAGGTGGTTGATTGGGCTGCATGATCTTGGAGGTCTTTTCAACCTTGGTGATTCTATGATCCTGTGATTCTATGACTCTATATAAATAACTATATTTTATACATACTTCATCAAGAGTGTATATGAATCCATCTATTCATACATCTCTCCAAGAGGGCACTCACAACCACAAATGTGTTGAAAAAATATTATTCCCTTCAAAGCAACATAATTATTTTCTTAAAAGTGAAAGTTAATGGGACCTGAGCATAAAACTGTCCTTTTTCTCTAGTGAGAGGTAACAGCTTTCAGGAGTGGATATCTATAGATGCTAGCTTGTCCTGCTTTTTATCAGAAGGCTTTGAAACATTTGAGGTTAGGTTTCTATCTCCTAATCTACAATCTTCAGCCAAGGTTTTAGCTATGTCAAATCACTTGGCTTCTGCCATTTGAGGATACAACCAATCTGACAAAATGAGCTTTATACACAGAAAAACCTAACCCCTACGTTTTCGTTGGAGATTTGTTCTAAGACCTAATCAAATTCTATCAGACTAGCTCCTCAGGAGTCGACAATTGCAATAAGAAGGAGTATCTGTTGCAACCTTTTAGTCCTTTCTTTTATTTCCCAGGATAGGAAGGGACTTGAACTTCTAAGTTTGTTCTGTGTAAAACAATAAAATGCAATGTTAAAATATGTTTGCAACCTCTCTGACCAGAGGAATTGAAAAAACTGTTGGGATTGTCTTTATTGACTATGCTCTGAATGTCAAGACCAACTGTAGCAGATACCTTGAGGCAACCACACCAGCTCATATCAAAAACATATGAATATACTTGTGACAAAGGATAAAAAGATACTCTAGATAAATAGATGTGTCATAGAAATAATCAAATTCTTATCTATGATTCTACAAGAAATAGTTGCTAATGAAGAAGATTGCTTTTTACCACGGACACAAGAGGATGGTAAATTCATCCTCCACTGTGTTTTGCTGGTAACAGACAAATTAAACATGACTATAAAGGTCTACTCTATTTTCTTTTTTTCATCAGAAACTAGAAATATTTTCTTTCACTAGTGTCTAGAAGATCCAAAACACCTCTCTGCAGTCAGCATTCAGGAGACACACAACATATGGTTGCAGAAAACTGGCAACTGAACAGTTTCACATTCTCCAAGTAGGCACTTATTGAAGATGCTCAGAGGACTATCAACACAGCAAATACTCCTTCCTGTTGATGTACTTTTTTACTGTAGTGACCTAAATAATGTTCTGATAATGAAGCTATTTTAGTCACATACCTTGTTTATTCAAAATCAAGTGTTCAATAAATTTTGCTTAAATTACTGCATATAATAGGAAAATTGAAGAAGATAACATGTATCAGTAAGCATGAATGCTGGCTTTTTATTTTTCAAATCATTTCTGTATGTTCCATTCCTAAGACAAAGTGCATTTTTGCCTTCACTTCAGTTTAGTAGTTGAGGTCATTCTAGGTGTCCGTTTGATACTACAACATGCAGAGGAAAAAAATATATATATTATTTCTAGCTTCATAAATTGAATTTTTACTTCCTTAAGTTTTCAACAAAATATTTTTAGGGAAAAAAATACAAAACAAAAAGTAAATGAGAGCATTAGCCACATCTGTTACTGTCAGCATTTATCAGTTTCTGTCTGCTTCTTCCCCAGTAAACAAAGTAGAAGACATGAAGTCTTTTTACTCCTTCCCACTAATTTTGTTCTGAATTTGGTGCCTACATTGTTTCAAATATGGCCTTGCACTACTGGACTAGAGTTCATAACTCCCCTACTCCCTATTTATTTATTTTTTTGTGACTGTGTTCCAATAAAATAGCATGATATAACCTAAAACAAGGTGAGAATATGAGAAGTGCCTTTTTGGACTTTTTAACCCCTATCCAAGGCTTAAGGATAAGTAATCATCCAGACAAAAATATAATCAGGTGAAAATCAGACTACCCTTTCACTAAAGTAAAGGATTCTAACGTCTATGATCCTGGAAATATCTATTGCTTTTTAGGAAATGGCTTGTACGAGAGCTCCAATGGAATGGGACCAAGAGAAAACTAGTGAAGAAAAATACTCTGTTTCTGTAGATTCAAGGTCTTCAAAAAAGGAGTTGTCTTCAGCCCTCCAGCAGAGACACTGAAAGTGAGCCCAGAGGTGACCCACTCTGTCTGTCTTCAAGGAATGGGTGTTAGTGATTCATTAATTGCCTTTCAATTGAGAGATCCATAAAAAGATGTCTCTGAAGACATTGCAGAAGTCCTGAAATATCTTGCATCCACAGTCAATTCCTTCTGCTATGGAAGTGTGTGAAGGAGTATAGCATGGAGGCTCCTGTCATTAATCTGACTTTAATGTTATGTGGGCCTGTAAGGAAGGGATGGAGAGCTAGTTTGAACAAAATTGCCAGATCTTTACTCTTAGATGGTAGTTAGGGCTGAGATCTTAAGGAACAGCCCTCCTACCTCCCTCCCATTTAACAAGTGGCAGTGAGAGAGCTTCCAATCCACATGAAGACAAAACTGGCCCACTGGAGTTCACCTGCTAGAGTAACACAATCATATGGGAAGGAAACGTTCTTACGTGCTGATAAAACATAGAAAAGTGGCAAATTCTTCAGTTGCCTCTCAGCTGAAACACAATGCTTGACTGTAATAGTGCAAACAGCATTAATATTTCCTTATACACTAAGCATGAGCACAAATTTGATGTGCATGCTAACATAACATAAACAAACTTGGAATCATCATTTATTTTTGGTAAAGCTACTACTTTCCACCAATATTTCACCTTTTAAATCAGAAGAATATTGTTACCACTGCATTTTTGGGAAATGTGTTCTCCTTTCAGTTCCTGAAACTACCTTACAACATCTCTGAAACAGGAGGCTTTTGTATTACTCTGTAAAAAGATCAGACTTCAGAAAGACACCTTTCTGTAAATTTTTTTGTAGTGATTTTCCTTCCATCTTCACTGTTCAGGGGAGAAGAAAAGGCAGACTTTCTGTTAAAAGTTCTGTGTAGTTCTGTGGATAAACGTATGCCTACTGTTGCATTTCAAAACTGAAATGACTCAAGGCCTGGAAAACCTACCTTATGATAGAAATAGGTAAATCTGTGCTGTTATTTTTTTACATAAAAAGGTTAAGAAATGAGATGACAACTGTTTGAAAGTACCTTGTAATGACATATTTCTTGTAATGATATCCTTAATCTGGTGGATAAAAGTATAGTGTATAGGACCTGAAGCTATTCATATAGGAACTGGAAATAATTCTGATTTTTAAAAGGAAATGAAATTAACCTTTGGAATGGGTGTGGTCGTTTCTCTGTAAACTTCTAGAATAAAAATATATATTGTGATTTGTATCTTAAAACATATCGCGTTTCATATTGTAAAGAAATAGTAGATTAATTTAAATAATATGTTGTTTGTAATGACATTGGATATTTTTAAAGAGATAATAACATTGAAACATAAGCTATGGATTTTATGAAAAATTAAGTGGAATCACTGCTTTTTTATCTGGGAGACACAGAAGGTATGCATTAGCATCATACTCATACTATCAGTTCAGACTGGTGTTAATTTTGATTTCAGTCCAAAGTTGAAAACAGAGACTGCCTTGTACAGTAAAGATAGAATTATTTCAAACATAAGGGACTGCATGTGAATCAAGATTCTTGTGCTCTAGTATGACTTAGGTCTACTGGTCATTTCCATGTATGGTAGTGCTCCAGCAGTCGCAGATTTTCTTCCTCTCTCAACATTTACACTAGTCAATAACCAAGTAGCTGGGAAGAGATTCAAATTGTTTTGCTCAGTGTATTTGTATCCAAATGTGAATATCTCTGTGTCTGACCCTTACAGGTCCCTGAGATGCACCAGGACTGTTAAGTCTACAGAGCAGGTATGTTTGCTTAGTGCCTGTAAACGTTTATTCTTCATCTTGGACTGGAAGCACATGGGAGGCCACCTAGTCAGAGACTAAATACTGATCAGTCCTGGCTGATTTTACCTGTCAGTTTGTTTCCTCAGAGTCCTCTTCAACATGACTCAAATTTTCAGTAGCCCAAGCTGCAAGCTGAGCTGGACTAAGTAATCTGGAAAATGAACAGATTTGATCAAACCCGAACATTTGGCAAGTCTAAAGTAAACTGACTGTTATATTGGTGGTACAGTAACAAGAAATTACAGGCTCCAAAAGCTGAGACAAAACACTTCTTAGGAGCTTTGCTACTTGCTTTTAAAGACTTATGAAATATAAAAGTGTTTTAATTTTCAGAACATTAGGGTAAAATCTGAGACAGTCCAATTACCATAGAAAGCATAGGTTCATCCTTCCCATTTGGAGTGCTAAGAGTGACTAGATATATCTGCTTATTTAGAAGTATTGCAGTTGTATTGGAACAACTGATATAAAAACACGCTATCCCACGCTCCCACTTTCCCGCTATTTGCCAATTTGTAATTACAGTATGTAAATACACAGCAGAATGGGTCTTTGGTTAATCAAATTGATTTAATTGCTGAATCCCCACAGATGAATGTGAACAGAATCTTCTCTTTTCTCATTTTTGTTGGCAAAACAGAGCCACACAAGTGATAAAAATTCCACCAGAAATGGGAACAGGATTTGAATAACTCACTGAATAACTTTTACTGAAAAACTGCTAGAACACCTGTAGTCAGATTCAAAGGACGTTAACAAGGAAATTCCTCATAATTTTAGTGCTGTAAATTATGGTGTGCACCAGATACACTGAATTAATTACCCCTTTGTGGATTATCAATGTGTATATGTCTATTTTTTATGGAAATCTGGCATTGCTTTTCATTTTTTGAATTGTGCTATTAAAAGGGCAGATACAGTAGCATACCAGAAATGTTGCTATGAGTTCACCAGCTATGCTTATTCATTTATAGTCTGAATATAAAAGTCTTATAATAGTTATGAGTGTTATTGTTAATACCACATTTAGCACTAGTCATTGGAATAGTAACATTATCTTGATTGCTTTTGGCAGGTAAGTGAATCATATAATCTAAAGAAAGCAAGCTTGAAGATGTCCTTGACAAAATAGTGGGTCGTTAAAATTTGATGGCTTCATGAGCTAGTAAAAATACATGCAACTTTCAGAGTTTGGGACCTGCATTGGATGCATTCATGCTATAGCGCCCAGGAGACTGTCAGTTCCTTAGGCCAGGTCAGAACTTTTCCCAAGTGTCTCTGTGTGAATGTAAGGCATATTCCTGTGCTCTCCTTTGTGAACCCTAGTTTCTGTGTAAAGAACATTTGAGTGTGCACTCTTGTAGATGTGCTAGTCTGAAGGATTTGAGTATCAGCGTCACAGAGTATGCTCTGTTATGCATCAGAAAGGGAGCCTCGGATCAGCATCTGTTGGTGATGTTTGGGATGAAATAAAATCAAGCCATTTCTTAGAGACACTGTCAGCAGTGGACCCACTGCATGTGAAAATCCATCTTACCCTACAAAGGTATTGGGGCTTAAATCCCTAGAGTCACTCAAGAAATCTGATCTCAGTCTTTACAAATCCTGGATAAATGTTGTGATCATTTTTGAACATTATACAGAGGGGAATAGAAATAGGAATAGCAGTACAAATTTTTCTTCAACTGTCCTTTGAACAAAGTCAGATGTCACTACATACTGAGTCCTGTAAGAGTTAGCTCATCCCAGGAGACTGAAGAAATATCTCATCTTGATCACGTTTTGGCACAGATAGGTTTTAGGCTTTTATGCCTGCTAATTTACTAAGCTGCTTCTATGAACCTTAAAAAAAAGAACGATTCTGAAACATTACGGCTAAGAAGATTTTATAAAACTTAAATGTTCAGTCCAATTCCACATTCAGAGACTTGCATATAGGTATCTAATAGTGTTTTTATGCATCTTAGGTAAGAAACTGAATTCCTACTACAGTCATTCAAGGTATTATCAGCATGGTCAGTTGAGTCTATAGAATTTATCAAATGCTGATGTTTCTCTAATACTGAGTGAATTCAGCTTTGTTGACTAAGATCTCAATTTAATTGCCCAAACATATGCATCTGAGATGCCCTGAAAACCTCCCTGGCCAATTGTTATTGGTCTAGGAGACCACAAGTCCTGGGATTGTTCAGCCTGGAGAAGAGGAGGCTCAAAAGAGACCTTATTGCTCTCTACAGTGACCAGAAAGGAGGTTGTAGTGAGGTGGGGGTCAGCCTTTTCTCCCATGTAACAGCAATATGATGGCCTTAAGTTGCACCAGGGGAGGTTCAGGTTAGATATTAGGAAAAACTTCTCAGAAAGAGTGGTGAGGCACTGGCACAGGCTGCCCAGGGAGGTAGTGGACTCACTGTCTCTGGAGGTGCTCAGGAAACATGTAGATGTGGCACTGAAGGACATGGTTAGTGGGCAGTATTGGTAGTGGGTGGACAGTTGGGCTGGATGATCCTAGAGGTCCTTTCCAACTTTAATGATTCTATGATTCTATGATAAGTCCTGTGTCATATCTACAAGCCCATAAAGACATCTTAAATACTGTAGCCTAGCTAAACATCATTAGATGTCTGTGGTTGGACATCTGACTTCTATCATAAAAGAGGTTCAAGCATTAGCTTACTCACAGATATTTTCTTTCAGATAAATTAACCTAGATGCCTGAAGCTGAAGTTGGAACCTATCCATGAAACTCAATGATTAGTTACTAGCTAAGCCAGTGTTGTGAGAAACAGTTTTCAAGTTAGGCACTGATAAGTCCTCTGTTGAGGAACATATGCCCTTGTTCAGCTCTGTCCCTAAATGCCTGGAGAAAGCTGAATCAATTCTACCTGAGCCTAGAAACAGATGTACAAAGATCATTCATATTTCACATTTAATGCCACTAATAACTTTTGATTTCAGCTACTCATGAGAATACTGATTCAAATGCTTACTATACATTTCTTTAAGACACAGGATAAAACTGCTGCCAGATTTCAGTTCTAAACAAAATAAAATTGTTTACATTGCTTTCGTATTTGCTTTCTGTGATAACTGCCATAACTACCTTTTCAGTGTATTACTAAACTCAATTAGAAATTCTCACTTGGCAACTATGTGCTGCAGTATTTTGCTGAGACTAATGAACAAATTTTCATAAAATCAGCTTGTGACCATGTGATGACTATTAAAACTTATAAAACCCCTACCAATTATCATGAGGAAATCAGCATACTATGGCAGTGTTATAGGGTGCATCGTGAACCAAAGTACTTCTAGCTCATCAGAGATTCGCCTGTTCGTGCTGGAGCACAGACCCAATTTTAAGCAGACAGATGGAAATACAAACTTCTAATATTCCTACTCCAGTCTGTACAACAAATATGTTTAGAAAAGAGGAATTACATTGACCTTGAAATACTATTGCATTGTATGCTGCACTCAAATTTCTTCCTTTCTATCATTTTCTATCAGTGCTTTTATATAAAAGCAAGTTTCTCATGTGGCTTTTAAAAAAAATATAATCAAATAACTGTCACACGTTGTTAAGTCAGTTTTATTCCATGCAAATTAGCAATTTTTTAGAAGGCTTTCTTACCTTTCTTCTTTTCCACCTTACTAGTAACACTGCTTACTATATTATCTGCTGTCATCTTGGATGTTAATCCTTCTCTTCAGTATTTTTTGCCCATATAGTTTATGTATCTTCTGGCAATAACTAGACTTGTCCTCTTATTACCCTTTTTCTTTTTTTTTTTTTACCTTTGCTAGCAAACTTAGAGAGTTGTAGCCATGCTGGGGATTGTTTCACAGTGGGATCTTCCAGTGATGTTCAGAGATGCTGAGACACATGCCTTAGAGAAAACTAGATATGACCACAACGTCTGACTTACATGTATTTTATTTTTTCAGCAGTTAGAAATTTTCCTAACACTCAAATCTTTTTTGTGACCCTGGTTTCCTACTAATCTCCATATTTTTGTTTGCTTGCTTGCTTGTTTGTTTTCTGCTTTATTCCTTTCATATCTGTCTTCCCCACTTGTCTATTTTGTCTCTTGTAGTAAACAGCAAGACTAGGATCCTTTTTTGTTTAGGTGTCTACATATGAATATCTCATGTGAGCTATTCACACTGGACTTTTCTTAGAGAAAATAAATGTCCTTTTTTAGGCTGTGCTTCATTACACTCTCACATAGTCTTCTGAAAAGTTCCGATTAATTACTCCTTAAAACTACATACACCGGTCTCCAAAGGAGCTTATGTTAACTAACTTAAATATCTACCATTCAGATGTCTACATCTTTACAGAAATCTAATATGATGAAAATAAACAATATCAGATGAATCATGTCATCTTTGATAATAAATCAAATGGAATCCTGATTTTGCATGCAAGTGGATTTCATAACAAAATTAATAAAAAACAGCAGTAATTTTAATGTGTATTCCTTTATACTGTTTTGCTTTTTCCATCCTGACCCAAAATGCCTGTAACTTAACAGTTATTTAGTGTTTTTCTGCTTTTGAACTTTCATCATCCACTGAATACTGCAACACTGAAAGTATTGTGCTTAACCTAACAGCAGTTCAGTGAAGTAATCCAATAGCATACTCTAGGTGCCTACAGAAGCAGAAACATCCCGGCCATAAAAATAATGCCCTTGAAAGCTATTTAGAGAAACATTTAGTTCTCTTTAGTCTTTCAGAATGAAGATGTGTTGTGTGAGGTATTTTATACATGCAAATGCTTCATTTTCTTTCTTTAAGTCTTTATAGTACTATTTGTTTTCAAATGAGTTTTGTGGTTGTTTCATATAGGGAATGCAAAAGTCAGGGTACATTTCAACATTCTGTGGCTAGCCATATATTTTCTTTAATAAATCATCATTGAAGATGTGAACAAGTTTAATTTCACAATATAAATATTTCCCTTTTCAATTTGTGTGTTTGTATGTGTGTGCCAAAACCAGATTTTTCTAAAAAGCAATAACCTAAGAAACCACAAATTTGGCACAGCATAAAACTGTGCCAAATAATACTCCCATGGAAAAACTGCATGTGATACAGACCACTTATATTTATGAATCCTGAGCTTAAAGAAATACCTATGTTTTTATTTAACTTTGTTTGGAAGCCATATTCAGAGATTTCTGATTTTTTGGCAACATAATGAGGTATAATCATAAATGCCCCTCCTGCTGTTTGTCTGCTCAGAACAGAGCCCTGGGCAAATAAACAATCTCTAACCCACCTAAAGTACTGATATAGTCCAAACTGCAGTAAAACTTTGAAATCATGGAGACTGGAGAGAGTATCGGTTACATGGGAAATAATAATTACTGGGTTATGAACTGTTCTTTCTACTGAGTCTACTTTGTCTTTCAAGGCCATGACACGGTGACTTGAAAATAAGAAAGCTAGTGGAGCTCATGGCCATTTACCTTTTGAACACTGCTGTGATATTTCTTAAGCCATGTTAGGGCCAGTGCAGCCAGCAGGAAAAAAGAAGACTGTTTTTCAGACACCTTCTGGAAGAATAATTGGAAAAGACAGGCTGCAGCAACGTGAAATAAAGATATCAGAAGTAGTCAGCATGGATTCATCAAGGGGATTCAATCAAAGCTACCAACTTGAAGCCTTCTGTGATGTCATGTCCAGCAGGGGAGAGCAGTAGATGTTGCTTACCATGACTTCAGCAAGGCTTTTAACATTGCTTCCCATAACATCATTGTAGGTAAGCTTACAAAGTGTGAGATAGATGAGTGAATGGTGAGGTGGATTGAACACTAGCTGACTGGCAGAGCTCAGAGTGTCATGATCAGCGGCACAGAGTCCAGCTGGAGGCCTGTAGCTAGCAGTGTTCCCCAGGGGCCTGTACTGGGTCCAATTTTATCTAAGATTTCCATCAATGACCTGGAAGAAGGGATAGATGCACCCTCAGCAAGTTTGCTGATGATATAAAGCCAAGAGGAGAGGCTGACACACTAGACAGCTGTGCTGCCATTCAGTGAGACTCTAGACTGGTGAGTTGGGCAGAGAGGAACGTTATAAGGTGCAACAAGGGCAAGTATAGAGTCCTACACCTGGGGAGGAATAACCACATGCACCTGTACAGATTAGGGACTGACCTGCTGGAAAGGAGCTCTGAGAAGGACCTGGGTATTCTAGTGGATGATACATTGGCCATAAGCCAGCAGTGTGCCTTTGTGGCCAAGAAAGTCAGTGGTGTCCTGGGGTGCATTGGAAAGAGCATGACCAGCAGGTCAATGGAGGTTCTGCTGGTGAGGCCGTATCTGGACTACTGTGCCCAGTTTGGAACTCTCCAGTTCAAGAAAGAAAGGAGAAAGTCCAGCAGGGCAGTACAAAGATGATTAGAGTCTTGGAGCATCTCCCTTATGAGGAAAAGCTGAAAGATCTGTGACTGGTTAGCTCAGAGAAGACTGAGAGATGATCTTATCAATGATTATAATTATTTAAGGATCGGTTGTCAAGAGAATGGGGCCAGCCTATTTTCAGTGGTGCCCAGTGATAGGACAAGGGGCAGTGGGCACAAACTGGAACACCACAAGTTCCATCTGAATGTGAGGAAAAATTTCTTTACTTTGAGGATGACAGAGAACTGGTACAGGATGCCCAGAGAGGCTGTGGATTCTCCTTCTCTGGAGATATTCAGAACTTCCCTGGGTGCTTTCCTGTGCAACCTGCTACAGAGAATCTGCTTTAACAGAGTAGTGAACTAGATGATCTCCAGAGGTCCCTTCCAACCCCTATGATTCTGTAATTCTTTAATTCAGTGAATATCTGCTATGTCTAATCTTCATCTCAGGTAAATTAGAGGTGCCTATGCATAGTGTTACCTGCTATCTGCTACAGTGACAGGAAGATATGGTGGGGTTTTTTGTTTGTTTTTAATATTTTGTTGTTGGTTGTTTTATTTTGTTGTGTTGTTGATTTTTTTTTTTTTTGGTCAGTTGGTTGGTTTGGGTTTTGTTTTTGTGGGTTTTTTTTTGTTTTTATTGTTCTTTTTTTTGCAACTCCCTTTCCCTGCCCATTGGTCTAACTAGATGCCAAATACAGTATTAAATGTGAGGAATCTGTTAATGACCTCTAATCCAATAGGGAATCAGATAATTCTGACACAAGAAGTTAGAGTATTTCTTGAGTGATTAATTTTATTGTTAGAGAGGATGTTATGATGGCACCTAAAAAAGACTTATTTTTATTAGGTTTCTGTTATGACTGAACAAATTTTATCTGATACTAACTGAATTTATCTCTCAGTTCCCTGATAGAACAAAAATTCTTTGGCACAAACAGCCTTTAAACATACTAGAAAAATTGGACTGGAAAATACAAATCTCTACTTTCTGGAAGGGTCAATGCTAAAAACAAACAAACAAAAATCTCTAATCCTGCTTGCTTATTTTATGTTCTGGAAACCATTCAAGCTTAGACTGTACTATGATATAAACCTCAGCCACAGGAGTAATTAGGCAGGCTAATGCAGCCTCTGCCAAGATCTATACAGCTGCAGCTCCCATTCATCCACTATCTGAACTAAACTACTTTATAAGTAACTTAGTGTCTGTGCACTACCCTGACAGAATATCTACCACTTCTGTGAGAGCAATGAAGATATATGCTAGAAGGAATACAGCTGACATGCCATAGCTGTGTTCCAGTTGCTGTGTCCTTTAAGCCAGTGTGATGGAACAGCTTAACAAAAGCAGATGTTCAACCATTTCTCTATATAGTGCATCCCAAGTTTCTCAAGAGTAGAACTTGGGTTTCAGTTTGGCCTGCTATCTCACTTGATTCTATAGATCTAGACAGACTAGACCCCTTAATCTGCAGAGTCCATAGTCATAAATGGGAATACTGTCACAGAACTTTTTGAAAAAAAGACCTCACATCTTTTCCTCCAAATTCCAGGAGATGCTGGTATCCAAATAAAACCTGAGAAAATGAATCATTCTGCCAGTTGGCCAATAAAAACTCTTTTAAGATTTAAGAGAATGTATCAGGGATATTTGCATTCTCTTGGTTATATTTCTTTTCCCCCACTCCTCTCAATTTGTTATGTTTGGCCACATTTCTGGGTCTGCTCTACTTCAGTCATTATGGACTTCAGGAGATCTACAGTTATTATTTAATAACTAGATTTTTTCAAAGCAGTAAAGCCTAGCTAATCTTGTTGCTTGTAATAAATCTATTAAATTGTGAGGTTTGGCAAATGTATTCATGTTGTGAACAGTCGAAACAAACCACCAGGGCAGATTTACATGTCCGTAGTCTGGTTAAAGCCTTTTAAAGACCTAATTTGCCCTAGAGCAAACAGTCAGAAGCATTTTGGAGACTGTGATTTCCAGATCTAGTAGCCACAGAAAAGAGAAGCTCCAAGAACAACAAGGCTGCTGGGGACAATGATGATTAGATGATTGTCTCTAATCGCCCGACTGGGTGATTATACTCAGGGCTCATACCACAGTTACTAACTTTTTTTTTTTTTTAACATAACATTGCCAGGAGCAAGTTAATACCTAGGTTTGGGGTGATTCTCTGTTCTTAAAAATATTTTCAGTAACAGACAATCAGCTAGCAAGCTGCTTGCATTAGCTTTACGTATATATTCAGAACTTCTCAAGACTTGTTTCTGCACAGTCCACCCCAGAGGTCAAGGATGCTCCTTGCCAGTCCAACATTCAGTAACCCGAGTAAGGCACCACAGGACTTGGGCATGCAGCTTTTAATTTCTGCCCCAGAAAACAGCATCAGACATAGCATGCATGTATTTCCTGAATGGAATTCCCTGAAAACATGTACATCAGGGCCTGGCTGCCCATGATAGAAATGTAATGAGCCCATTAACTTTGCTGCTTCTATGTCTAAATAAATGTGCAGAACTGGGATCCTGTTCAGCAGAAACAAATGGCCTTACCTCCTCTTTACCAGCCAGAAAATCTGCCTATCAGAAATACATTGCTATTAGAGGGCTTGCAAGTATAAATGTCCTTCAACAGGAAGTCCTTTAGTCTCTTCAAAGAGAAATTTCAGCACTGACAAAACCAAGACCACAAGAGTTTCCACAAAGATTCTTGAAATTAATCCTTCCTGATTTAAAGTGGAGGACAGCAAAATTTTTATTGAATCATCCTACTGCTCTCAAATTATAACGCGCTCTACTAGATTGCAGGTCAGTCACACCAATCTGGAGGATATTATTTTTTTTTCTCTTTTTCCCCCCACTTATTCTTTTCATTCCGACAGCACTATTGATGAAGACCTCAGGAAAAAAAAATACCAGCGCCCAAGACACTTTGATGGCCTTTCCACTGTGTAATTATACTTACTCTTGATAACACTAAAGACATGCCTTATTGGTAGTGGCACTGGCTGCTTTCCTTTTCACAGAGAGATGGATTGTTTCTGCAGGCCTTGATGGCCTTCAAATTATCTGAGCACAGAAAAGAGAGCAGAGTGAATTTTATTTTAACTCATTTTATTTCTAAATTTATTTCCCAGTAGCTAGAAGGTGATGACTGCCCCAGCAGTCAAGTCAATTGTTATCTGTGGGACTTGATTATGTTTAGACCCAGTCTCTCATTTTGAGCAAGACACAGTTAATGAGGAGAGAAATGAAAAGTGCATTGAGTCACAGTGTGTTTGTGGTAATTTGTGACACATTCACTCTACTCAGTTCTTTGTTTATTCCTTCCCCCCTCCATGCAGGTCCTGTAGAAAAAGGAACAGATAAGCGAATTCAGTGGTAGACAGTTAAGGGTGTTGAAAGTAATGAATCTATATCTCTCTATCTCTTTCCCCATTGTTGGCAGTAATTGGAGCAGTGTTCATCTATACAGTAAAATGCCAGTGAAGCCCATCTTAACGAAACATCTTTTTTTCCATTATTTTGCAACACATTTTTCATTGACACTGCTAGTTTTTATTTTCACTATGTGTCTTTTTTTTTTTTTTTTTTTTTTTTTTTTTTTTTTTTTTTTTTTTTTTTTTTTTTTTTTTTTTTTTTTTTTTTTTTTTTGCAGGCTCTTTGCCACTCTTCTAAATAATAGTCCATTAAACAGTTCACAGTGTGTGTTCTGTAGAAATGTAAAAAAGTGATTGGATGATACTAATTAAGGAGAGATTTTGTTTCCACTTACTGCAGATCAATGGTGGGTTACATTAAAGCTGCATTTTTGTGATGAGTTTAAACACAAAAGAACAGCTGTGCTAAATACATATTTCAAGACTTACAGGTAGGTCAAATAAATCTTTCTTTCTTTGCCTGTCTATTTTAAAACTATAGGAAACTGTATGTAAGGAGTAGTAGTAAAATAAAAAGGCAAATTTCTCACTGCAGATTTTTTTTTCACTTGTGGTAGCAGAAACTGTTAAATCAGGAATGCCAATTGCCACGCATTGAGATCCTGTTGGATTTTAATTTACTCTATAGCCTACTATGCATTAATTTTAATGAGACTTTTTTTCTATTTTCTACAGTTGCCACTCTAAGGTATCCTCTCTCTGATTTATGGCAGTGTTAGATCCCAGGAAAACAATGTCTTAGTGAAAGAACTTTTCGCACATTTGAAACCACATTTCTTCCTTTATTCCTAAATTATTCGTAGCACAAAATGTAACCAAAATTTCCATACAAAGATATGTTCATATGCAAAGAAGAGTGGCAGCTCATTCCAGTCAGATCAATTAAAATAAAAATGCACTATTCGTTGGCATTCCTTGATCAGCACAAACAATGTTCTGAAGAAATCCACCTGGTTGCCTCCAACTAAAATAATGAATCCTGAACATATATGACAAGGAACTAAAAGAGAAAATGCTTTTCAGGCTCTTGCTTCAAATACTGGAAGCACAAGACTATTTTAAAATCAATTCTCTGACTATTTTAGAAGTATGATTTATTTAATATAGAGTCCTATGTAGGGGAGCTATGGGGACCGTGATTTTATTCAGATCATTTCAATATCAAAGAAATGTTGTTTGCACTTTCCTTGAATTAAAACAATCTAGATATCAATTCTAAAATACTCCTAGTAAAGCAAGATAACATTAGATGGTCTTTGTATTTCATGGGCTAAGGAGGCTTCCTGATAGCTTTGATTTTTCAGAAACCAAGGTCACGCACAGATTTAATATAATCCAAACAAATTTTCTATGGGAATGGATAAAAAGGTTTAATTTGGCTCTGTCTTGACTACTTTAAGTTTAAACTGTGAATTCAGTACTGCATGCCTTCTGTCAAATCAGCTTGAAGTAAGAGTTGATATATAATTCATAATATCTTTATTCTTTGTAGAAATCTGGGTGCACTCAAACTCTGGCAATCAATTGGGTATACTGAAACTGTACCCGCCAAACTCTGCAAGTACTCTCTTTTCTAAGAGGTGCGTTGTGATGACTTCAAGAACTTCTTACTTGTGTGTACTTTTCTTGTCTCTGCCAGCCTTTCTGTACAGATAGGAACAGACAGGGCTTGTGTGAAGGCACTGTTACAAGTCCTGATCGCCACAATGGGTCATCTAGCCCATGCTTGCACCAGTCATGTAAAGTTAATGGTTACCTTAACATCTGTATTTAAATGCCTTTTTTTCTTTACACATCCTGTAATACAAACAATACCATATCACTGCATATGTTTGGTCCAGAAGCAGTAGCCCGTGGATCAGCTGATTGATAAATTCATAGCTTTCCATGCAAAAAAAAAAAAAAAAAAAAAATCAGTCACAGTGTTCTAGGACACACAGGGCGCATTACAGAACTTCAAACTGCACGGAGCCCAGCAAAAAGCCTGTTTTCAGGAGCAACAACCACTCTTGAACTGAAAACAAAGAGATATGGAAGGTATTGTACTAGTTATAGGGCACATTTCCAGTGAATAAAATGATCTTTAAAACCTATGCTACTGTGCACCCCACACTGTTTTTAGTGTTGTTACGAACTGGGTGGATTAGAATGAGTAGCACCATTTTAAGTTCAATTTTCGTCAATGTCTCTGTAGTTGTAGAACCCACACATGCAGAAACCCATTATTCAAGTGTGGGTTATCACTGGTATTCTCACAGCAGTTTATACAAGGAAACTTTTCCTGGTATAATTCATTAAAAATTAATCAACCCATTTCTGTGCAAATCTCTGTGACATGCGTTCTTTGATGCACTGAGTGCTGAATAGTCTTTTCTTTATTATGAAATGACACAAGTGGAACTTTCTAATTGGCTGTCAGTGATGTCATACTTAAGTAAATGCACAAGTCGGCTTATTTCCCTTATTATGAACATACTCCATGACAGACTGTGAGTTTCTGGAGAGCTCCTGCTCCTCTTTGGTGGTTAACATCCCTTTGCTGGAAGGATTACAGTTATGCTTCTGAAATGGGATAGAGACTTGCCTGTGTGTTTTCCCATCTTTGTTCGCATGTGGGGGTATTTTTTCTTATTTAACTGTATTCTCTTACTGATGAATTTCTATCTTTTCCCACAAGGGCAATGTGTAGCTTACTGAAATTAGCAATGACTTTTTCAGATATGCTTTCAGAGCTCCTTTTCTGGGATGGTTTCACTGTTTGTGTCAAAATCAACAATAAACGTGGTCATATTCATATCTAACTCATCATTAACCGACTTCATCCAATGTGCAGAAGTTTCAGCAGCCCAACCACTAAAGGGATATAGCCAAGAGTCATATGGAAACAGTGAGGTTTTGTTCTTGTGGCTTTCATTTTATTTATGTATTTGGTTAACAGCTCCTCATTAATGCAGAGTGATTGCCAGATCTCCTACCTTGCCAGGAGGGTCCACTTTCACTGCAGGAGGATGTGCTCTCCATGGAACGTGCTTTGGCAAGAACAGTACTTCTTCCATTTGTTTTTCTGTTGCTTGTGCTGTGCACTTACAAAGCTGGGATAAAGGGCAAAAGTTTTGCTTCTGAGAGCCACCTTCCAAAAATTGTGCGGCAGAGCACTACGTCTTCTAGCCATACTCCATATAGCTTTCCAAACCAAGATTACATACCTATGGTTCCTTCATCCCTTTATCTCCCATATACTTTCATCCTCCTTCACAAGTAGGTCCTCACCCACGTACATCTTTAACCTTACACCCACCTGCGAGATCCCAGTCCTCAGAACTCTGCAGTCTGACACCATAGCCAGGACCACCCTCAAACATACCACAGCTTCTTTTCCATCCTCTGATCTTACATGAGCTCTCTTTAAATCTTTCTGATGAATCCTAAACAGGCTTTGCTGGGAAAAGACATCGCAGACCTGTGCTGTTGCTGCGAAGAGCACAGGTGTAGGCATCACCTAGGGTGGTCTACTACCTCCCATAACCTAAGTCTCATTTTAGCTGTACATCTAGACCTTTACCCCTCACATGTCCCTTACATTATCAAGCAATGTATTTAAGACATACGAGGTAACAAAAGAAAAATACACTTGGAAACTCCAGCTCTTTAGGTAATTTGCTTTTAGGATACTCTACAAGTTGCCCACAATTACTATTACTCACATACACAACGACAATTAACCTGTGGTAATTTTTATGCTCAGGGTCTGGAAGAGAGTTGCAGAATGTGAAGTGTAATAATCAGAACTAGCATGATACTGCTGCAGCCAGTGAGACTGGAGTTTAACAGGCAAAATTTCCTAAATGAATCACAAACAGTGAATGCAAAACTTAGCTTGAGAGTAAGGTGTCAGTGCCTCATGCTCGTATCAAGTCGTCCCACCTTCCACGGTCTGAATATTCCTTGTTATCTTTTGTTTTATTTCAAGGAAAATAGAAGAGGGGTTTCTGTCTCTTTTTATTCTCCCTTTCATCCCTGCTCTTTTTTTCTGTCAGACAATGGCTTAATCTAAAGAATAAAGAAGCCATATGATTATATCACTTTCTAATCCAATTACAGATCTTTGATATGGCCCCTTATCTTCTCTGTTCATGCGGTGATATACAGATCACATGATTCTTTAAACTTGAAAATATCTTTACTTTTCAGTTACCTTTTTCTTTCTCTTTCACTAAAATGCAAACGTGTAATATTTAATTATTTGATTCCTATCTTATGAAAGAAAGATTAATAGAGACATTAATGAAGACAGTAATGTAATCGCCAAACTTCCCTACGATAATTTGATTGGGACTTCATTTGACAGTAAAGGCTGAAGTCCTGGCTCCAGGAAAATGACAACATTCTCATAAAATTTAGTAGGCTCAGAATTTCATTCTCCACTTTCCAATCCATGAGTTGAGGGGCTGGAGTGGGATTGCTGGGGAAGGCTGGACAGGTGTCCTCTGTGAGCGGAGCCCAGAACTGCCCCATGTCAGATCAGAGCAGATCCAGCAGCTCCCAAGGAAAAGCCATGAGTGGAGCCATGAGCAATGCTGGGTGTGCTCTAGGAGAGCGAATTTAAGGAAGGGAGACCTTGCTGTGCTACAGCAGCTGGGAGACAGGGGTGAGAAATGTGAGAGAAACAGCCCCGCAGGCACTGAGGTCAGTGCAGAAGGAGAGCAGGAGGTGCTCCAGGCTGGAACAGCAGCTCCCTGCAGCCCAGGAGAGGCCCCATGGAGGAGCAGGCCATCTCCCTGCAGCCCAAGGGCATGGCGTGGAACAGATCTCCACATACAGCCATGGAGGAGCCCATGGGGCAGCACTGGATGAGGTCGGGAGGAGGCAAAGCCCATGGATACACCTGCAGGTGCAGTCCAGGCCAGAGCTGCAGCAGAGGGATCCATGGTGGGGCAGGAGGGCTGGGGAAGCTGCTGCCCATGGGGGCCCTTTTTGGGCATTGCCTGAAGGGTGGGCCCATGATACAGAGCCATGCTGGGGCGCTACTAGGACAGCTGCAGCCTGTGGGAAGCCCACACAGGATCAGTTCGGGAAGGATGGCACTGTGGGAGGGACCCACGTGGAGCTGGGGCAACCATGGAGGAGTGACAGAGACTTTGCATTATAGACTGATCACAGCCCCCATTCCCTGCTCCTCTGTGCTGTTCAGGGGGAGGACGTAGATGGATGAGCAGAATGTGTTTTTAGTTTGCTTTTAGTTTGTCTCTGCTCTAGTCTGTTAGTAACAGGCAATAACTTCGATCAGTCTCCATGTCTGTTTTGCCCACGGTGGTAACTGCGGAGTGATCTCTCGTCCTTATCTCAAGCCTTGAGCCTTTTTATCACATTTCTTCCCCCTCTTCTTTTGAGCAGGGGGAGTGAAAGCGTGATATGGTGATGCTGAAATAGCCGTCAATATGAAACTACCACACCAATGACCTGTGGTCATTTAACACCAGTGGGATTGCTTTGTTGCTTTAATGTATGTTAAATTTGAGAGGAATATTCCTCCAGGTGATGAGCCTGTTACAAAGCAGCTGGAAGTAGGAAAAGTCTTTTCCCCATCAAGTGTCACTGCCCAGGTAGGCAGCAACCGGTGTGACAGTGTAGCCAACAGAAGTAGCTATACCTGCTGTTGGAGCCATTAAATGCATTCTCATCACTCCTTGAAATCTCCCCATCAGTAAAGTTTCCCACACATTTGTACATACCGCATAGAACTATCTGTATTTACAACTGAACGCTACATGCTAACACCAGGAGTTAAGTGCATATTGTGCCAAAAATAATATTAAGAGCATAGAATAATTTGCTAAGAATGTATATGCTTGTTGTCTATTCTGCATTTCTACAGAGGTGTGAGATTGTCCAGTAGATAAAATTTAAACTCTTAAAAATCATGCAATATTTATGTTAACAGCAGGATTATTTACAGGACACAAAGGAACCATAAAAATGTTTTGTGATCCTTGCTGTTGCTATTTTATATTTGCTTTAGCTCATTTGTCTCAGGAAACCCTGCTTTGCTGTGGTGGTTTAACCACAGCAGGAAGCTAACTACCACTCAGCCACTTGCTTACTGAGAATTGGGAAGGTAAAAGTGCAAGAACTCATGGCTTGAGATCAAGACAGTTTTCCAGTAGAGCAAAAGCCATGCTTGCAGGCAAAGGAAAACAAGTTCATTCATTCATTACTTCCCATCAGCAGTCAGATGTTCAGCCACTTCTAGGAAAGGAGGGCTCATTACACGTAACAGTTTATTGGGAAGACAAACACAATCACTCCAAATGTCGCTCTCTCTTCCTCCTTCTTTACCTCAGCTTTTATAGCTGAGCATGACGTCATATGGTCATACAGTATGGAATATCCCTCTGGCCTGTTTAGATCAGCTGTCCTGGTTCTGTCCTCTCACAGCTTCTTGTGCACCCCCAGCCCCCTTGCTGGCAGGGCAGCAGGAGAATAGGAAAGTCCTCGCCTCTGTGTAAGCACTGCTCAGCAACAACTAAAACATCAGTCTTCTGTCACCAGTATTTTCATAAAAAATCCCAAACATTACATCATACAAACATCTGTGAAGAGTATTAAATCTACCTCAGCCAAAATCATGACACTTTCCCACCCATCTTCGCTGTTAACAATGCCTGAAATGTTAATGTTTCCCCCCCCCCTTTTTTTTTTTTTTGCATCTGCTGTTTGACCTAAGTAAGTGATTAGAAGTTTACATGAATTGGAAATCAAGTAAAAAAGATTCTCTGAGTCAAGATTGTTTTACACACTACAGACATTGTGATGCTTGTCAGGAAAGATATGCATCACTTTAAGATATTTTTTGCTTGATTTCTTGGCTAATTTTTATTCCATACTTCAGCTGATGGTTCAGCAAAGACATAGCTTTTCGTATGGAATAAAACTGTATTTGAGCTTCTCTACTCCAAGCACAGTTTAGCTATGTTGTGTCCTTCTCTGAAAGTGGCTTCATACAGACATGAGAATAGAACAGAATGGCTAGTTCTGTTTAAAATCATAAATTTGCTCTTACCAGTAGGTAAGAGAAGACAGCACTGGCTGCAATTTTCTCTCAATCAAATGAACTAGTATTTCTGCAGCATAGTAGAGGAATGGCAGTAAATTGATTTAATGTGTAGACAACTCTTGCTGTTAATGAAAAACTTTCAGTTTATTTTGAGATATTTTCCAGTTTTCATGAACATTAAATGCATGAAAACATCTTTGTAGAAAAATTAGCTTCAAATAGAATGATAGAATCCTTAGTGTTGGAAAGGACCTCTGAAGGCTGTCTAGACCAACTCCTCTGCAGTGAACAGGGACATCCACAGCTAGATCAGGTTGCCCAGGGCCTTATCCAGCCTTGCCTTTGAAAGTCTCCAGGGATGGGACATCAACCACAACACTACGTAACCTGTTCCAGTGCCTCACCACCCTCATAAAAGAGTTTTTCCTCATATCTAACCTAAATCTACCCTCTCTGAGCTTGAAGCCATTTCACCTTGTTCTATTGCCACACATCCTGCTAAAGTGTCTGTCCCCTTCTTTCCTGTCGTTCCCCTTTAGATACTGACAGGCCGCTCTCAGGTCACCTCAGAGTCTTCTCTTCTCCAGGCTGAAGAGCCCCAGCTCTCTCAGTCAGATCTCATAGGAGAGGTGTTCCATTCCATGGATCATTTCTGAGGCCCTTCTCTGGACATGCTCCAACAGGTCCATGTCTCTCCTGTACTGAGAACTCCACATCTGGATGCAGTACTTCAGGTGAGGCCTCACCAGCACAGAGCAGAGGGGCAGGATCACCTCCCTCGCCCTGCTGGCCACACTTCTTTTGATGCAGCCCAGGATACAGTTGGCTTTCTGAGTTGTGAAAGCACATTGCTGGCTCATGTCCAGCTTGCCATCCACCAGCACCCCCAGGTCCTTTTCAGCAGGGCAGCTCTCAGTCATTTCATCCCCCTGTTTGTATTGGTAATAGGGATCACCTTCAACCCAGGTGCAAGACCTTGCACTTGTATTTATTGAACCTCCTGAGGTTCACCTGGGCCCAGTGCTCTAGCCTGTCTAGGTCCCTCTGCATGGCATCCCATCCCTCTGGTGAGTCGTCTGCACCCCACAGCTTGGTGTCATAAGCAAATTTACTGAGGGTGCACTTGACCCCACTGCTGATGTCACTGATGAAAATATTAAAGAGTATTGGCCCCAGCACTGGCCGATGGAGGGCACTGCTCTTCACCAAACTCCATCCAGACATGGAGCCACTGACCACCTCTCTGGACTCGATCCTGCAGCCAGTTCTTTGTCCATCGAACAGTCCACCCATCAAATCCATATATTTCCGGTTTGGAGAGAAGGATGCTGTAGGGTACAATGTCAAAGGCCTTACTGAAGTTGAGATAGATGACATCAGTGGCTCTTCCATTGTCCACTGATGCAGGCACTCCATCATAGAAGGCCTCTGTGTTGGTCAAGCAGAATTTGCCCTTGGTGAAGCCATGCTGATTCTCCCATATCACCTCCCTGCCTTCCATGTGCCTTAGTATAGCTTCCAGGAGGAAGGAAATACTTAAAGATTGATCAGTTTACCTTAACTGACAATACTGATACCTACCTTTGAAATTCCGAGGAAGTACTGAATGAAGTACCTTTTCTATTGTGAGTACGACCTACAACATCTTGGTTTCCTCAGAATCACAGAAAACTATTTTTCTTGCTAGAAATGTTATTTACTTAAATTAACTGTATCCACTGTATTATTTTATTAGGGTACATGCCTTCAGTGCAATACACATTAACAGAAATATATTATTATTTGCATACATGGTTGGTATTTTTAGTAGTATGAAAACCCTTTTAAATATCAATGTTTCCATTATTAGAGAGATGAATAGAATATTTGAACTTAACAGACCATCTGCTTTAAAGTACATATACTGTAAATTATAACCATTTCGGGATCACAGAACCAAAATGAATAGGATCCAGGACATCCATAAGGATTTTAGTTTAAAAACTCTTGCCTCTGAAAACAAAATTACAGATGTGTTATATATGTTAAGAGATTGAACAAAAATGCAGGGAAGGCACCCTAAAGTCAACAAACATGATAAAAACAAAGACTGGGTGTTTGGAGGAGAGAGGATGGTTATTAATGAATGGCTCATGTCCTCAACAGAAGAGAAAAATAGAAAGATGAACCTTAGAACGGACTCCTGCAAAAAGAACAAACACGACCTCCCCACTCTTGTCAATTAGTGGATGGTGGAAATATCTCACAAAGTTTCTGGAGTTGAATAAGGAAGTGTCACAACAGTATGGATTGACATCTGCCTCTGTCAGGTTTTAAAGCACACAAAGCGGGATGAACACACACTACCACACAGAGAAACCTACCATTTGACAGAAAAGAGCATTTTCTGACCTGACCAACAGTGCTGGGACTTAAGTGAAGGCTCCCCAGAGTGGTTGGTCTAAAACATTGATTCATTAGTCTGTTTAATCTTTGTGGCTGCTAAGAGAGCGATCCTCCTTGATTTACAGTCTGACAGACTGTCATCTCAAGAGGTCCCTGATCACTGTCCCTCTACCAAACTGATAAAAAAAATACCTATTACTCATGTTGCACAAAATTAGCATAAGGTTCAAGTGGAGACTGCAAATAAAAAATCACGAAGGGCTAAATTCAGTATGAGGACAAGTGGCTGTCAGGGAGCTACTCAAAAGTCCCTACTTTGGGAATGCATTTGCCATTTCCTATGAATGTCAGACAGCCTCAAGGAGTCAAGGGAATGGAAAGGCAGTGTAGAAAAGCCCAGCCCATCTACATGCTTCCTACTTGCCTTGTAGCATCCATATAGTGGTATGTTTTGTATCCTAATGTAAATTGCTGATATAGGCCAAATAAATGAAGTAGGTCACCTATTGCCACTGGAGATGAAGGCAACATAGAATGACTAACCAAGATCTAGAAAGGCAAATTGCAGATGCACAAAGGAGACAATGAATCTCATTCCACATATATGTCAACATTTGGCCATAAATAGAACCATAGAATCGTTTGAGTGGGAAGGGACCTTTAAAGGTCATCTAGTCCAACTCTCCTGCAATGAACAGGTAGGAGCCAAGGAGATCCGAGGGTCAGGCCAGGCTGTCAGCCCACAGCTGTGGCCAGTGTCAGGGACATTGAGGGAAATCAGGATTAGACATGGCCAAGCAGGGCCACAGTGAGAGGCCAAGGCCAAGCTGGGATGTAAGTTCATGAGTAGGCTCAGCTGGGCAGGGGCTATGGCCAGGCAGGGCAGAGCTGTGGATAGCTGAAGCCCAGCCCTACCACAACTTCACTGGGGCTTTATCTGATGGCCCTGGGGCTGAAGTGAGGGCCTGGGGCAGGGTCGTGGGAGCCCTGGTGCAGCTGAGCAGGACTAGGTAGTGTCCATCAGGCCCTGAGAGGTGGACAGGAACACTACTACATCCCTTAGGTAAGCCTACTGTGAAGTTAAAGGAGGACAGGTAGAAGAATGAGAAAGCCCAGATGTATAGAGAGATGTCTTCAGCAGACAACAAAGTGAAATCCTCTAAGAACCTACAAGTCCACACAGTAGAAAAGAGTTTCCAGATCTAAAATATCACCAGGTAGACTAGAATGCTTTCTCACTCAATCCAGGATTGATGCTTAGTGAAATTGCACTGTAATGCCTTCCTTTCCAAAGGACAGCTCTTCATAAACAGCTCTTGCACAAGCTGGCAAATTGTCCAGGAAAAGAATGATATAAGTGCTCAGACAGGTTCAGCTCAATCATACATTTTTTGTCATTCTGTGTGTCCTCTATGCAGTCATAGAACGAGGGATCTTGGCACTGTAACTATGAAAAAAATCACAGAAAGACAATCTGAATATCTACAGTAAATTAACATTCTTCATTTCCTGTTAAACCTTGGTACTTTATTTGCATTTATCACTGTGACTGTATTTCTGACTCTCAGGTACTGTAGCCTATATTAACAGTCACTTTGGGTTTAACATCATTAAATGTTCATTGTCAAGTCCCCACAAATCCCACATTCCCCTTGTCTCTCAGGCTTAAAAAACTCATTTAACACTAAAGGCTAATTAATTAACTGGATTTTCCTATATTTAATGGAGACTACCCTAAACCATAGAACCAAACCCCACTGAAATTTAGTTCACTAAGGCAACCTATAATTATACCCAACCAGATTTAACCACTGTTCTAATTCATATTTATTACAGTAGCAGTCTACGTTATTATTATTATTTGTTACTACTGTCGAGAATATGACTATGCTCATATTGCATAATGTGCAATGAACAGCATACTATTATGTTATGTTACGTTCTACATTGCGTTACGTTATGTTACTTTACCTCACATGATATTATGTCACATTACATTATACAATAAATGTACTCTGGAAGAAATTCAGAAGAAGTTTGCGCCATAGGCATTAGGACTGTTTTTTGCTGTGAGTGAAACAACATACAAAATTCAGGGTGAAAAAGTAAGACAAATACATCATTTAACAAGCTGGTAAACTCAGGGGAAAAGATCATGCTCAACTTTTATATCTCATTCAAAAAAACTTTCACACACCTCCAGATGTTTGATTAACTTTTTTTTTTCTGTCAGCAAACTGCTTTTCTTTACTTGCATTGTCCTTATTGGCTTCTGTAAAGTTTATTTTTGTTCATTGTCCTTTTTTAAAGGTGTTTTCAAAGTAAGCCTATGAGTTCAAAAAGGAAATCAAAGAGTTGTATGGCTGTTACTTGATGTAGGGTGTGTTAGAAGAGAAAGATTGCTGTGGTGAATTAGCAGTGAGGCGCAAACTAGGCACACATCACTGTACAGTTATGAACATCTGCTTCAGGTGTAGTGGTAGGTCATAAAGAGCCAGTGTCTGCAGTTCCTAAACTCAATGGGAGCTCTTCCACTGACATAAATAGAAACTGGTTTGGAGCTCCACATAGCTGTATCAAAAAATCTCCCGATCAGAGAAAGCTTATTCTTTCAGAGACTAACACTTCTATAGTTTTAAACAGTGAATGAAACATTACTTGATCATGTTTTAAAATTTTCAAAAGGAGAAAAACAAACAAATTCCCTGGTCTTTACACCATGAAACTCTGCTTCTCTTATAAGATTGAAGCATTTCAGTATTGTTCAAAATGCTCAACTTCTCTAAATATTCCTATATCATGAGATGCTATGTAATGCAGAACACAAATAAGCTCACTCTATGAGCTGCGATGCCTTCACACCACACTGCAGATGACTATGCAGAGATACTGATCTAGATCTTTGGAAAAATATAACTATATAGTTCATGATGTATACTTGTACACTATAGTGCTTCAGGTCTGGGACCCACCTTCAGAATCCTTCCATGGCCCAGCCTTGTACCTTTAAAAGGACATTCTCAGGGGAGTAGTAAGCTAGTACATCTGAAATGCAAACATAAATTCAATCCTTAACACTACTGATTGAAAAGCTAACCTTGACAAGGCAGACTCAAGAGCAGCCAAAGCAATGGTCTGTTCCCAATCAGTATGTAATTTGACTCAACACTACCAGAAGAAGCCTTCTGGCTGGTCTGAAAGTTGTGAGATTATTGGAATAGGAGAGCTGATCATTATCCAGTTTTGCTCAGTGGAGAAATTGGTAAATACTGCATGCAAGTCTGCAAGTTGCTTTGTGAGTGCAAGTCAGTTCTGCTCAGGGAGAGGAAAAAATTCTTTTAGAGCACCATTAAATATTTGAATCCATTAGGAAAAGCTGAGGTTGCAGATCCCGTTGACTGGTAGGCAGATCCACCAAGTTAGCACAGTATATCTGATAAAAACAAATGAGCAGTGAGTTTTAGAGAAGGCAATAAGCACGCAAATAAGCAAATACAGACTTAAGTTCCAATATGGGGTAACTAAAAGTATGGAAATGCTAATGAACTGAATTCACCAGAGGTAAAGTCAGCAGGGAGGCAAACACCAGTACCTGGCTGTGACTTAATTGTATCTTTACAAGTGTTTATCTGCTCCATGTCTAATGAATGCAGATTGGGAGTCCAGGACTCAATTAAAAATACTACAAACAAAATAGAGGAGTACAAAAGGAAGGAGACAGCACAATAACCTCACACCCTACGGTGTTGTGATTGGGAAAACATCATACCTTATATAAGATGACTCTAGATCTAAAGTAATAGTAGTGAATATTCAAAGTGAACGTAAATGTGATCCAGGAGTAGAGCTGAGTCTCTGACACAAAGAGAAACTCCTATGGAGGAGAAAGTAAGAGAAGGAGAACCTTCACATGTTCCATATCTCAAAGGCCAGTCTCCTCTGTTCAACAGAAATTTGGCTTTGCTACCAATATACATTTCATGTTGAAAAGCATTCACTTAAGAAATAGAGCATGCTACAAAAAAATGTAAGGATTATTTCAGGGTTGTGGTTTTTACTTTTTTCCTTTACTCTGGGCTTATTTCGTGGCAAGTCATATTACTCCTTGTTAAGTCATTAGTTGACTGAGAGAGATAAATAAGGGGCGAGGCGAGGCGAGGCGAGGCGAGGCGAGGCGAGGCGAGGCGAGGCGAGGCGAGGCGAGGCGAGGCGAGGCGAGGCGAGGCGAGGCGAGGCGAGGCGNAGGCGAGGCGAGGCGAGGCGAGGCGAGGCGAGGCGAGGCGAGGCGAGGCGAGGCGAGGCGAGGCGAGGCGAGGCGAGGCGAGGCGAGGCGAGGCGGTTCCAACAGACAATACCTAAACTCTCTCTATACCTCAAAAATATACACATCAACACACAAAAATCAAGTTGAATAAGCAGAAATACAGGATGACTAATAATGACTAGTGACAGAAACAGCAACCAATGAATTACACACATACTCCTTTGAATTCTGCAGTTAGAATTGCTACTGTCAGATGAAGGATTGCAGATTCTCATGACAAAGCAATTTTTCTGATTCTTTTAGGGTCCCACAATTACCACAAACACAGTGTTTCAGGTGGTGTATCAATCAAGTAGGATAGAGCTATCAACCTCCTGCAACTCAATGCCCTTGGTAACTGAGTTATTGTCACTTTTAATTCTGATCGTTCATAATATCACCGCTTTTATCACTTGGTATCTATTAATAAATCCATTTTAATTAGGATATTCTGTTGTTAATTTTGCTTACAACTGTCTGCAGAATTGACTGAAGAAGGACTCAAGTTTCGCATCATATAAACCTTAAGATCAAGGAACTGGTGTTTGGATATTGGCCAGCTTATGAGAGAAGAATCTTATTCATATGTGTGTGATGGTTGCCTTTGTAGGTTAAACTGGGGAAGCTAGAGAGACAAAACAATGAAATTGAGTATTTTAGCTGCAGCCAAAGACCAGATTCTCTCATTTGGAGAACTGCAACTGATTCAAGCACTGAGGGAGCCTTGTACTTACACTGACCAATTGGCTATGCCTGTTTTTTACAATGGTTGCCACAAACAAGAAAAATACATATATTTTTTTAATTTTATGATTCTTTCAGTCCTGTGCCTCATTTGTTCTTTTGTTTCTTTTAAAAATCAGTAAAAGTAAGCATCATTATAAAAACTAAAAAAAAACATTTTTGAAAGTGGAAATCATTGTATTCTGGAAACAAGGAGATGATCTTCTGTCCCACCCTGTTCCCTGGTTTGTTTCACTCAGCAAGAAAACAGTGACTATGGCACATTTCACTGACACAGATCAGGTGCACCTAAACAAGTTATTAAATATATTCTGAGCAAGCTGTTGCTCATATGATCTATAATCACATGTATTCTAAGCAAACAAACAATGTATTAGCCTATGAGTAATCAGTATTCCGGGGGGGTGGAGGTAAATTAGGGTAGGTAGGGGTAAATTAGGTTGGATAAGGTTATACAAATTCCAGGGAAGGTAAATTAGGGTAGGAAAGGTTATACAATCTGTCTCATCAATGTGTCTCTTGTGAGCTGGGGTTTGAAGGGGAGAGGGAGGATCGCACATGCTGGGGATCTCAGGCCAACTAAGGGGAGCTCAGAAAACTGTCCTCCAGCATCCTGGTTTTATGGCCTTTTTACACGTGGTTTGCCATGATAAGTGGCAGGGGGGTGGAGGAGGGGGAGCAACTGTTACAAGGTATGCAAACTAAGATATAAACAGGGGTTTGAAAAATACATGACTGCGCAGAAAAGCAGAGAAACTTCCGTTGGTTCCTTAAGACCTGGTTTCAGTTTGCAAAAGTGTGAGATTGTTTATATGTTAATCATCACACAGTTTATAGTCTTCGTATTTTTGCTAAAGGCAGCACTTTCTCTATTCTCAGATAACTTCCATACATAGCTCAGGACCTGGTCATGAATACTAGGCCACATGTGGTAAGGTATAGATAGGAGAGGGGAGGGACACAGGCATGACCTAATTTGGCCAGGGGCAGTTCTTATTATCAACGAGAAGACAGCTACTGGATCTATGCCCCGTCCCCTTCTCCAGTCTTGCACAACCTCACCCCTCCTTCAGCAGACTGTGCTTGGGCCATACTCCACACCTCCCATCTCAAGAAATCTCTTAAGCTCATAACATGATTTTCCTCTGATTTCACAGCTAATACAAAGAAAAGGAAAAACCTGTTTGTGTTCAACTTCTGTTTTTGCAACAAGATTCCTAGCAACTAAGCAGATACAAAGGTCAGAATTTCAAATGGACTTTAATTTTTATTTCCTCAGTTTAGGAGAGCCTGAATGCATTTTAAAAGTCTTGTATTATTCTGCATGTAGGCACTCCACTGAAAAGGTCATCAAGGGGAGACAGATTTCTTTCCATCTCTCTGAACACTTTTATCACACTAATGAAATTAGACCTTAAATTTGGAATTATTCTTCCCATTTACCATAGTGGAAGTTGGAGATCTTCTCTGACCTGAAGTCCTCACTTAATCTTGTGCTCAGCTTGACTATGACAGATTATGCTAAAGGGCACTGCTCCAGACATGTTTTAAGAGAAACAAATTATTTCTATAAAAGTATATGAACCAACGTCATTGATATTCTTTGGAAAGGCCTAATGGGTAAAATTCTTTCTATACGGAAATGAAAACAAAACCTATGGTTAATAGAGATATCATCTTCCTTAAAATGGACAAAAATGAAATGCTTTTGGGGTTTATGCAGAAGCAGAACCTGAAACATCTGAGAAAACTGCAGTCCTTGCAAGGTTCAGGACCCTCTAGCTGAATGGGGAGCACAAAAATATAGCTTTACAAATAAGGACTGTATCCATCTTCATGCATTCAACATCTTTTGGTTGATCTTAGTCTGCTTTTATAGTTGATGGTTGCATCTCCAAGGAATGCTTATCTCCCTCAGAACATTTCTTAAAAACTGTTAGAATTATGCTAAGGTCTAATGCTATCCTGAAGCCAGAATTAGGGACAAATTTTCTTCTCAAGGGCTGCTTCAAAAGTAATGCCTCCTATTTTATTATGCTGGCCCACAACATCAGAGGCAGGTCTTGGTGTTATGGTAGTAGAGGTTGAACCTTCCCACCAACATTCCATTATATTTTGTTGCTGTGGGACAGATGGCAGCAGAGGGGCCTGACAAAATGGCATCTGATATGGAACTGTTTATGAAGCAAAGGTGTGTGACTGAATGCCTCCATGAGGAAAAAATGGCATCCATTGACCTTCATCAATGCTTGCTGAACGTTTATAGAGACCAAACAGTGGACATGAGCACAGTGAGGTGGTGGTGGTGTGTTTCAGCAGTGACAACTGTGGGTCACCTCTGCTGGTGCAGATTTTTTCAAGCGTGTCATGCAAGTTCTTGTTCATCGCTGATGAGAATGCATAGCTAATGGTGGTGACTATGTTGAAAAATAGGGTTTTGTAGGTGAGAATTTGCTCTATCAAATAGTGTTATTGTGCTCTTTGTGTCTGTTCTAGTTTCCATGATAATAAATAGGAGACATTACTTTAAGCTCTACCTACATACAGTATTTGCCTACAGGATCACAGTGGAGATGTCCCTGATGAACAAAAACCTCAATTTCTCAAAACATTCTTCATGGATGCAGGAGAATGCTTCTCTCACACTCAACCCTGCCTTAGCAAGCTCTGTTATGGGATATCTCCTCTTGGTGATCTCATGCACACCATTAACACAGACTGGAAAAGATGACCCTAGTTAAGAAAGGCCACACTGTTAACAGCCACAGGGCAGATGAGAGCTGTAGGCAAACAGTTCAGAGAGTTTTCAGGCTGTCAACAAAGACAATATAGATGATGAGTACTTATGCTGAGATAGCTAGTAGGATTAATAATAACTGTTTCATTATTGTGTTGAATTTAAAATTATTCTCTCATTTTTCTTAATTAATGTTAGGGTTGCACATGTGGAAAACTCTATAAAAAGAAGCTGTCCATTATTATTTATTTTAGCCTACATTTGTTACAACTAATGCAGAATCTGTTCAGAGATGCTACCTAGTGATATGGATACATTATCCACAGACCCTTATATTGTTGCATTTTACAACCTGCAATTGCATAGAATCACTTACTGCCAAGTGGTCATTTTCTCACATTTATTATGACAACAGGATAAATGCCAGCGTTTGTCAACATCTTGTAAATGATGAGTCTTAATGAGGCAATCTACTGTTTCACCCCTCTGAGGAATCTCTTAATAGGATGAGCAAAATATCGGGTTAAAGGAAGTGGGAGGTAATCCCAGGGGACAAACCTTTTCTTGTACAATATATTCCTCAAGGTTTTGCTTGGAGTGGGTTCTAGGATGCAGGCCAATTTGGCGTACCCCCCTGTACAACATTTTAATTGTATTTTTATCAAACCCAGCAGAAATGCAGTCTGCATGTTGAATCTGCCAGTAAGCAGTGCCCTGTGAGAAAATAAGAGTCTGAGCTTTGAGAACTTTCACCTAATACTTGAACTTGAAGTTATTCATCCTAAGCTGAAGAATATACCTAATATGTCTGGTCTTGAGCTGTCTTGTATACTTTTAGTTTGAATTTTGTAAAATATATTTTATCTTTTTTGTTCACTAATATATTTCATGAGGTTTTTTTATGAAAAAAATGCAAAGCACATTTTAGTTCACGATTTTCAGATGGAGCTCTGTTGCTAGATCCATTAAGAGAAATTTCTTGCATTGTCTCTGAGTGTTTTAATGTTTTGCTTGCTTTTTGTACATATGTATACTATCTTTCAAGTCAGAACACCAAATCTTAAAAAATTTGAATAAATAAAGTGCATCAGAGAGCCCTACAAATGTAATGTTTAATTAGAACATGACCATTTTTTCAGAAACAAGTACTATCACTTCATCACTGTATAAATGATGCTATATACAGTCAAGAGATACTGTGTTTTAGTAACAAGTAACATATATGATCTAGGATTCAACCAGTTGTATGGCAGGATTACAGTTTGTTTGAAATCTGTCTCTGTGTCTTGCAGCTTTTTTTATTTATTTGAGTCAAATGCAAAACTCAGTGATGTCAACAGAAAGAATATCACAGACTATATGAACTTGGGCTACTGAAAAATAAGCACACACTGTATTATGGCAATCTTTTTATTTCCAATAAAACATCCACTGGAAAATGAAGACACACTTAATTGTGTCAGTATGTTCTAGTAGAATGTATTCATTTCATTGAAATTTTGTATGCAAAGTTATGAAAATATTTGATTTCATTAGAGTGAAGTGTTTTTATTCAATACTCAACACATTACTTAACAAAATAATAGGGATGATAATAATAAAATCTTCCAGTAAAATTATTTTTCTGTTTTGGGGAGTGGAAGCAGGGAGAGGACTTCCTTTCTTGAAAAACTCATAAATTTCAATTATTTATTCATATACTTGCTGGAAAAAATTAAGATTTTGGAAATTTCAGGTGTTCCTCTACACACACAATGTGACAGCCCTGTTAATTCCCCAGTATATTTTAGCTTAGCTCTCACCTCACATTGTGTGCTTCTTTCCTAGCACATCTCATTTCTTCCTCATACTGCCCTTAGCACCTCTTGGGATCAGGCTCTCGGTGTCTTGGGGAATGCAATGTAATGATATGTTCTGATTTGCACTTTTGCTGTTCATCTGCATACTGGAGACATGGCTTAATTGGATTGGATTGGCCATGGCTGTTCCTTCTCCTGCCAACAGAACTGATGTTGTAGTCTTTTCCTACTAATTGTTTGTATAACAGCTGTAAAATATAACATTAGTCAGAACAACTGCAACTGGCGATTGTTTGTATCTGTTTTGTTTTAATCAGTATATAAGTGTTAACTTAAAGTCCATGAGTGGCAGGGAGACCTGTGTTACATTTGTGCATTGCTAACAAGCACCTAGAGCAGCATACTACTTTGAACCTTATTAACCACTGAATTTTAAGCAGACTAAATCTCCGGTGTTTATATTTGTAGGTTACTTCACTGATCCTGTTTATATAAATATAAACGAGAGGGAAAGACAGAGAATGCATTGTGCAAGGACAGTGAAGGACAGAGGGAGGTCAGTCCAACCATGAACCTAAGTGGAATAGGCTAATTTAGACAAAATTTAGACAAATTTTATGAGGACACCCAGACTACGGGACTCCTCTTGTCACAGAACAGATTTGCTGACCTGTAAAACTTATCCACTGAAATTACACTTACATAGATAGGCCTAATACTTTTGCAGAGGAATGGTGAAGAGTAGAAGCAGTACTACTGCTGATGTTTTAGTTCTTGCTACAAAAACCATTCACGAAGTACACTGGGATCTAAAGTGGCCTTCCTAGGAAATAAAATAAAACACTGGTTCCTTCCTGAACGCTGTATTGTTCAGTGGTCATTACAGAGGGAAAGGTTTGTTTCTTGAGACAGAAAACTAGATTTTGGATGACCAGAAAGAGTTCTGGTATGGAAGAAGTCACGATGCTACAGGATGTAATATCCAAAGTCAGGCTGTATCTTTTGTTCCTGCTGTAACTTCCTTTTTTTTCCTCTGAAAAGAAGTGGCAAGAATTGAGGCTTAATTTAGAAAGGAAGATAATAGAAAGACTCATCATTCTGTCTGTCCTTCTCGATGTGCTCCAAAAGGAGGGAAAAAGATAAAATATATTTTTGGAAGGGGATCAGCATTATCTACCAGTCACAGACCACCCAGCCTTCTAAGCACCCACAATTTTTCTTGCTTAGAAATCCCTAAACCTTCTTTAATTCCATAATTACAATGTACATTTACCAATAAAATAAGCTTTCTTTGTAACAAAAACTTTGAGGGAGGGAATAATAGTAGCTGGGATTTCAGTTGATCCTATTATAAATATTACTGTTACTTTAATAAAAGAAAATAAAAAATAAATATCCAGACATTCTTGCAGAGTATCATATGATATTATCTTTATTTAAACTAAGGTAGGATGGAGAATAAGGAGGCAGTCCCCAGATTACAGCAGGATAAAACCTTTTTTCTTTATTCTTATATCAATTACTTATTTGCTGATATTTCTGAGACTTCTTTTTTTCTCCTTTCTCCTCCTCCGTCCCCAATTCTGTTTCTTCTGATGCATTAGTACAGGTTGCAAATGAAATAATTCTTAAACACACTTTAAAGGAAACTCTTCAGTTTAGATAATGAGTATTTTCCTGAACTATACCAGTATGTAAATTATTGACTGACTAGGTTACAATTACTTGCAAATAACACTGAATTGTGCTGAATTATAGTTAGCTGTACAGCCACGTGGCAGCTACACTTCTGACCAATGTATCACATTTTGAATCTCCCATACAGAAGCAAATTAGACGAAGGACATATGGTGAGATACACATACCCACATCCTATAGGTGAGGATATTTTGCCGCTCCAAATGAAGCTTAATCATCTCACAGCAGTTGAGACCCTCACAGATTTCCTGCCTGAATTATCCCCTTCATTAGGACACAGGGACATTTCTGAATGAAAGCAATCTTATTTAAGTGCATGAAGAGTACGTAAGAATAAATAAATAATTTAAAAAAACCTCTATAGATGCATTTTTTACTATTTTATAGTCACTGAGATGTTATGAGCTGAAATACAGGAACAAATGATAGTGACAAATGTCTCTCTCACTCAGAAATGTATGTATATGCACTAACTATATGGCAACACAGCTGTAGTTAAGTGAAGGATTTCTTGGTGAATGACCGTGTTTGCACCTCTGAACATAAACTGACATCATTAAAATTCTACCACAGCAAACTTCTTCACACTTCCTGCCCCATGTTCATGCTCCAGTTTCTCACTTGTAACTGTTGCATGCTCCAGCAGAGCCCACAAGCAACCTCTCAGTGTAGCAGCATCATTAAATCATTCCTCAAGTGCACTTTACAGATAACATCACCATCAACCATTGCACCACATGGCCTCCTATGGTCGCCTCTTCTCAATGCCAAGAGTGCTCATGTTCTGCGGGTGAGATGCTGCTCATTTCTTCACCTCTTGATTGCAAGATTGGTCTCTCTATGTGACACAGTGGAAAGGGAACACTGTTGAACACGTTGGCTAGAGCAGTTCTGTCTTCACTTTTTAACAAATGGGGAAAGAAAGGCAGAGAGAGACTTAGGCCCAAACCCTCACAGATCCACTTCCCATTAGAGCTGAAGCAGTTGGCACAACTTGCTCCTAACAAATCACTTGATCTGTCTCTGTCACCTCCTAGAGAGTCTCAAGTGACAGGAAAAGGTGACAGTGCTGAGTGATTCCACTTTCATCTATTCCCCATGATTAAGGGTTTTAGTCTAATAAATTGCACTATATAAAAATAAGGATAAGCGATGACAGGGAAGATGCAGCTAAGTCACTGCATAAAGAGATTTGTTTGGTTTTTTTCCCCTTCGTATAAATAGAGGTCTTTCTAGGAAGGTGAGTTTGTATATACTTATCTTCAATTAAGCTTGTGAAGCTTGCAGGGAGGCTGTAAAGCTCTGTAAGCTCACTGAGCTCTTAAGACTGGACGGCGCTACCCCATGAGCACAGCATTCAAAATCAGCAGAGACAGAGAACCCCTAAACATAACTCCCTTTAAATAGTCAGACCTTGTTAATCCAAGCTTAGCATAACCAAATGCCTGGGTGTCTGAAATACTTAAGTGGCAACCTGTCTCCAAGTCTGAATGCACCTTTGATTTGTTAATCTGATTGTAAGGATAGGGGTATCCTGTATGAAATGAAGTTTGCAAACAGCTTTGGATTAATCAGCCTTACATATTACAAAACAAAGTAGTTTCCTGCCACTGTATTTATCATCAGGAAGGGCTGGCACCCTCTCTCCCAGGCTGATTTATAGAATTGCACATTTGGCATAGCAACGTAATGTTCAAAAGGCAGAATTTCCTAATAAAGCTGTGCAATGAATGGAAATAAATGGAATGTACCTGAAATTATGCACCTAAATTTAGAGTACATTATGTCCTAGAAGCTTAGAAAAATAAATAAATAATTATTAGAATACAGTAACTTTTTGGACAAATATTAACAAGCCTGATTCATACATAGCATATTTGTCACTATTAAAAGATTCATTTGTGCATATTTGGCCTCTTAACCATGTGTTTATCCTATTCCAGTTCCAAGGAAATATTACCCATTAAATCTACCAGATTCTAATTTGAGGCTGCCTGTCATTTTGGTTCTATTCAAAGGATTTCTTACATTTGATATCTCCATGCCACTAATGCTGGGGCATCTGTCCATTTCCAAAAATGAGCAATCACACATCTGGCTGCTAGTAGTAATTGCTTTATCAATGGTTCCTCCTCTGAGCCAATAGCCTCATTTGGATTGTAGCAGGATAGGTTTGGTGTGCAGCCTAAGTTACCTAATTCTGTAGCTCTGAGTTTCTGTCCTATACATGAGACTGTCAAGATGACACCACTGTTACATCATATGAGTTCTTACCAGAATAAAATACATTTCTGAAGATGCATTCTCACACTTCTTTCCTAAAACAGGAAAATATTTTTTCTGTACATTCAATACTTTAATATAATTAAAAGACTGGGATTAGCAATGGATGGTTTGTTGTTTGGGTTTTTTTTTGTTCGCTTTCCTTTTTTTCTTCGTGTGCCTTGAATATACTCTATTTGTATATTTGCATTCATATATAAATACTGTGCCTCTTCTTGGTGATATAATGGCTGTCGTCCATTTTAAATGCTATAATATTGCAAAAAGGCCTTATCATATTTTCAGATTATTAACTAAACAAATAAACTATTCATTAAAGGTGTTTTTTGTTCCCCAAAACACAACATTTTCGCATGTTTTTGTCCTACCACATTTTTGAGGCTTAATTATTTCTTATTATGGAAAGTTATTGCATTGGGTCCAAAGTCTTGGGCACTATGGAGTCATTTGCTGTAGTTAAATGATACTACGTAATTTAGATCAATGGAGAACTAGTCAGAAGGTTTGTCAGGTGGGTAATTCCAAGTTGTCCTGATGAATGTATTTGGGTTTTCAGGAGAGTGCCAATAACACAGGGATTTTTACATACAAGCATTTATGCCAAATGGAGCAATACCACATGTGAAACTACTTATGTTGAAACAAAAGCATGGAACCACAGAAAACCAAACCCCATATTTGTGTAAATTAGGGCTTTCTGCTCCGCTTTACATTCTGGTCATAAAACGATTTCACCTGCAAGCATTGCACTGTTTCTTCCAGGTCAAATCTATTGCACTATATTTTTTGCTAATATTTAATAGCTGAAAATGCTAACTTCAACTCATTCAGAAGCCCGAGAGTATTTATATGCTACAAAAAGTAGCACAGTGCAAAGATTCTGAGTCTGGAAAACTCTTCCACCACATCACAGTATGGCTCAACACTCAGACTCAACTTTGTACAGACTAGAAATTTTGCCTGTCTTTTTGGGTTGTCTATACCATGTACAGACATAGACATCTAGCTATGGACTTGAGCTGACTCAGATGGGATCACATTGACTGTTTAAGCGTTGGTTTGTTTAAGGCCAGTAGTGCTATCTGTGAATCACAGTGAATCAGCATCTATCTACTCGTTCCTGGTTGCTGGTGTTCAGGAAATTAACTTACTTAAGTCTTTGTCCCTCATTATGTTCGTATTTGAGTCTGAGAAAGAATATTAGGGAAATTAACGTTTGTTCTGATAGTACTGCTGTGACAAAAGTAGGAAAGATGTGAAACGAATGGCTGTTGAGATAAGACTGATCTTGTCTTCCTTGAAAACTTAATCCTCTCTCATCTGTTTTATTCATTTTCTTTCCATGATCCATATTTGCAGTCGTTCATGCCTCTGAGAGCTGCACAGTGAGGCAGATACCTCAGGTGGAAGGTAGCCCCCACTGCAGACATTTACATAGACTATATTTTTTTTTTCTTTCCAAGGAAGTGACAGTGAAAATATGCAGTTATGGCAAATCAGGGCAATGGAGAGTAAGTGATTCTCTTCTCTTCCCTATATATCCTTTGCACAAGCATCTAGACAGACTGTTTTCTGTTCTGCTTCACCTGGAAAGTAAGGTTTGTCCTGCCTCTCCTGTTTGCAGTATACACAACACACCGTGCACTCCTACCATTTCTCTGGCATTACCCATCTGTGATATCAGTGCATGGAAACAAATTCCATTAACACACTTGCAGACTGCTGAAACTCTTACATTGCAAATACTCAGATCTACATCTCTGTTTCCTCTTTCTCCACTGCAAAAGAAAACCTCAAAGGCTGATCTTCAGGGCTTATCCTGCAATATCACTGATATTAGCATCTTGATGTCACACCCTACCTCTCTGATATTAGCAGCTTAATCTCACAACCTACACATCTGTCAGTATTATTTTGTATCAGTGTCAAGCAATATAGATAACTCATCTGCCTCAGCTGGACTGGAATTCATAGTGTCACAAAAGACAGCATGTTGCTTTATCATCCAACTGGTAAAGTGGTTTGGAATAACTTGTCCATTCACTCTTGGGGCATGAAAAAAAATGTGCTTGACTCACAGAATCCTTTGCCTGGTACTTACCAGGTGCAGCAGTGTTGGGCTACTATTTGCCTAGATATCAAGCTACTGTGACAACTGCTGAAGCACAGAAATTCAGCTATTATTAAGGACTTTTTTTTTTGGTCAATTGTGCTTCTTTACAACTGTCTCAAATACCAATTGGTAAATGAGAAGCAAGACTGAGGTCACAGAAGAAAAAAAAAAACAACAGCATCTTTCCAGCAGTACTGCCATGACAGCAGTAGCTACTAGACAAGAACAAAGGAGATGCAGGCTAAGTGTGAGATCTGACAAACAGATCACATTGCATCCTACCTTCCTGAGCCAAGAATACAAGTTCACTTTAGAAGGAGCGAATTTCACAGGAAACACAGTACCAAGTACAGAAACAAAAGATTAAAACAAAACCACATCGATAAATACTTCAGAGGGCTCTGTCCGAGCAATGAAGCTGCAATTTATATATCTGAGAATCTCCAAGTACTGTTTGTTGCCATTTGTTATCCAAAAATGTGTTACTGTTAACCTACCACTGATGAAGTGGTCATCAAGCTTTGCAAGGAAATTAATTCTTCAATATCACTCCAAGCTGCTGGAGTTTGAAAGTACTGCTGAAGTGGTGATGAGGTTTGACCAAATGGGCTTTCTGAGCTGAGCAAGTGCAGTTGAGAGGATACTATTCCATCTGTTATTGTGCAGTCAAAGTAGAAGACACGTGAACTTATTCTGGATGCACAGTGCACATTTTGAAAATGTGCCTTTTTCCTCTGCAGACAAATCACATAACCGAAACATTTGGTCTACAATATCCATACCACCATACAGCTAAATTTATTTTGGATTTTTCTGTTTGGTATACAGAGCTAGAGAGGGCGTGCTTCGAATTGGACTGATTTCTTCCATTTCATCTTTAGTGTAGTTCAGCAATTTTTAAAAAAATTTAGGTTCATGTGATGCATTCATGCCACTGAAAACCATGCAAGCACTACTTGAAAACATTTTCTCTCCCCAGCTTTTAACATCATTAATGAATTTCGCATCTCTCCAGCACTGCAGATGAAGTGACTGCTGATAATCTGGAATCCTTTGGTATCTCCCCAAACAAAGGGACAACTCAGAGTAAATGAGAACAGATTATTTGCAGATGAAACGTAACCTTTTTAGTCTGGAATAATCTCTCAAAGCTCCACCACGTTCTGCTCTCTCCTTTCTCAGTACTATGAAATTCTTTTGAAAGTAACTCAGTCACCTTCCTTTGATCCTCTTCAGTCCCATTTTCTTCTCTGATTCACTTTGTAACAAACACCATTCTTCTGCCTCCGTTTCTCTTTATTATCTCCCTTCTTTGTTTCCTTCTCCTTTTCCTGCTCATCACTATGAAGTACACCATCATATTCAGAAGTCTGCTGCTCTTTTGGATGGTCTTCCATAAATCAGATTTCCCTTTAGTTTGACATACATATTTGTAGGTGAATGAGAAGAGATGAAAACAAGAAATCGTAGAGCACTAACCTTCTATTTATTTCTTAGCCATACTGCTGTACATGAAGAAGTTTTATCTCTGAGGACTCTTCTTTATGTGGCCAGCAGATCCCTATCACGTGAGACCTTTGTCAAAGAGTTATTCCATGAAAAAAAGTGATGATGAAATTTTATCTTTTAAATTTAAAAAAAATTGTACCAAGGAGAAGAGAACAAGGAATGAAAAGGAACAACTACTGCAACATACAGAAGCAATAGTGGATATCTTGAAAATCTTCCATGCCAATATTACTTTTAAAAGTTTTAGCAATTGCAGGTGTCAAGATGTAATGGAAAGCAAATGAGCAAGCCTGCTGTTATTCCAGCTAGACCAGCTATGGTGAGGAAAATTTATACATGATAGATCAGCTAGTAGAGGGACTATTAGTGAAAAAATGTTGGCAAACAAAAATTCTCAGAATTTGCCCTGAATGTTTTTGAATAGAAAATTCCCTTCATTAGGAGCTGGAAGAAAAAATACTTGTAATTTCGACACAGTGAATGAATATCAGGAAATCTTTAACAATCAGAATATTTAGAGAGGTAGAATGTTCCTTTATAAAACTCATGGCTCCTATTGTTCTAAATGTTACATTTACAACCTCTCATGATAATGCTTTTTTTTTTTTTTTGGTATCATATTGAAAGGCAGGAAAGTGTTGCTTGAAGTTAGTTTTTATTTATTTATTTTAATCTCTCCACTTGGCCACAGTTTTGAAGTAACTCTAAACAACCAGGGGAAGAGAAAAAGGGCATGGTGACTGAGGATAACACTGCCACACGGACCTCCAGCTAAATCAGTCACGAGAAGCAGATTTTAAGAAGCCAGTTCAATATTTTACAGTAGCCATTGTAGTAAGATCAAAGATGACAGGGCACCTGTGATTTTTGTCCTTAAAAACTCTTCTACAATCTCTGCGCGCCTAAGAACTGTAGATCAATGTCTCCCCGGAGCATCATCATGTCCCTGGAGAGACTGCTGTACATTCATAGCTCTGCCTTTTACTCTGATTAGATACTCATATTCTCAGTTTTTCTTGACACATTTTAGGTAGAATTTTACAAAACATACGTTATTTCTTGCCCTTTTACAGACATATATCAAGTGTTGACCCAAAGCTGCATGTTTGGATGTCCTGTATCTACTCCATGTTAAAAGTGTTTGCAAACAGCTCAGAAAAGCAGGCTAACAACTTTATTTTCCCTCTCCCCAAATGCTACTTTTGAACTCAAAAAAGAAATAACATTTGGAAGCAGGAATAGCAGGAAAGAAGGATCACATGCTCCTTGGCAAACTAACCACTTGAATTTTCCACGTCGTACCCATTTCACAGTTGTCCTTTGAAAAAATTCACATTGATCTGTGGGGCTGTGAAAGGCTCAAAATAACGTGAAAAGGAATGCTTCAGTGTGAAACAGGAGCTGGTCATTTCCTATTTCTGGTCTATCTGCCTGCTCCTGGAGTGTGAGGGAGTGAGGGAAGGGGTAAGAATCTTCCCAGTGGAAGTGCCAGGCTGCTGAAGTTCAGAATAAACCCGTCTCTTGGCAACTCGGCACATTTGCTTTCCTTTTCCTCTACCAAGTGTTGTGGTACAGCGGAACACAAAGTCAGCAACAACTTTAAACCCTCATGCTGAAAAAAAATATAACTGAATGCAAAGCAAAGTAAACACACAAGTGCATCAGAAAATGGAGTTTTTCCTACCCAGACACGTTCCATCCTTCCATGTAAAGAGATGCTGAAAATACTACCCCTGCATAATCATCTGTTTTTCAAAAAACAGAGACTCAAGGAAGAGAAGCAGCTCCGGTGCTGATGCCTGCACAACACTGCTGCTGGATTGCCGGAGTGCTGGTAACAAATGCTAACTGCTGAGTGCTAGAACTTAGACTCCTGTTCTGTTTGCCTCTCCCTAACTCTTTCTTATGCTGGCCACTTTTAAGTTTAAGTCAGATATCTTAAACTGTGACATGAATTCTTTAGTAATAACATTTCAAATTTAACTTCACATCAGCCTCCCTTTTCCGAGCAAGTCCAGTTTTGGCCACAGATGTAGTATGTGTTCCTTTATCATCTCTTTACTTCTTCTGTCTCACAATGAAGTGAAGCAACCAGGAAAGTGGTTTTAACTAGCACATGACTGTTATCGTAGCTCAGATTAAGGAGGTAATATCCAGCTCAGTGGTGGTAGCCCCTGAAGATGAACTAACTCTCTCTCTTGCAGTTGTGGTATTGAGTTCAAATCTGCATATATGATGGACAGACAAACCCTGCTTTTCATACGTGCTGGCCTCATCTTGCAGATGGACAAGGCCTCATATGACACAAAAAAGCTCCTACCGCATTCCATTCGTCTAAATCACTTTCTGTCCCTGATGATAAAAGGAGAAAATCCATTTTAAGAATGAACCTGCTCATAATATCCACATTTTCCCACTAAGGATTTTTCAGGCAGGAAGTAGTCCAAAGGAAAAGATTTAAAATATTCTTAAATTTCTTTTATGAGCCAGTCTATCAGCTCCTAATTTCACAGACCTTTTGACACAATCAAAGGCAGCTTTCCCTCTTGTCTTACAGGTACTTTCTTCCACGCTGAAGCCAGAAATAAGCCTGTAATGTGACTCAGGTGACCGATCACACAGAAAGAGGAAAAACCAGTGGTAAAAAATTCACAAAGAACGAATGGCCTGGTATGTTTTTTGCATGAATCATTTGTTGACCAGTGAATAAATGCGTAAAATGATGGCTTAGAGGCAGGGAAGAAAGAGTGATTGGCAAAGAGTACGACATATTTCTACCACAGCTGCCTATCTCTATTAGCAGAAAGGCAAGAGGGGTAGCGCCTAATGCTCTAAAAGTTAAGACAAATGCAGAATTTCCTTTCCGAAAATAGCTTTCTCAGTAACTTGCCTGTGTACTTGTTATCCCTCAAACTTTCTTTCTGCTCTGAAATCCTGTGCTACCCTCCTGTGACATTTTCTTGCATGCGCTCCACTGAAGTTTGGGTCTATTGTTTCCCAACAAGGGAGCTGATCCTTCAGCAGTTGCTTATTTATTGGGGTCACTTGAGGTCAGTGATGTGGTTCTTATGGGGTGCTTTTTTTCAGAACTTGGTCAATGTGGTCTGCTGGAATTCCTTTAATTTTGCAGAGGAGGAGGCAGATGATGGAGGAGTTTCATTTTAAATTTACTTACATATCAAACACATAGGTCTACACTGCATGGTACATATAATTGGCTATTTTCGATGATTGGCACCGTACTGTGCCAATTTTGGTTCAATATTAATGGTCTCATACAGTTTTTCAGGAGCAAGATTTTAGTTCTTTATTTCTCACTGAGGGTTTTTTGAATTATGCAGCAAGGAAGGGCTACTCTGCCTTCCCTCTCACATTTCCTTCTTGCCTGGGTGACAGGGGATTTGTTGACATTTGCTGCATGCCCTGTTGCTATTATAAATCGGAAGCTACATTTCAAGCTTCAGCACACTCAGAGTTAAGCTGCACTGGAAAGGGGACAATGGAAAATATAAATGGAAGACATTTAAAGATGTGGAAAGGGAATTATTGGGAGGAGCTTGTTCTTTTATTTTAAAGCGTATAAGATGAGAGTCAGAAAAATCCCATAAAAGTGTCATTTCTTTCGCTTTGTTTTTAGATCTGGATGCCCAAAGTTAAGATGCTAAATCTATGTTTAGTCATCAGTTCGCCTTCACTAAAGCCACTCTGATTTTTCCCTAAAACAACCTTCAGAACAAAAAGTATGGGTTCTGGGATGTGAAATAATGTCCACAGTAATGACAGTTTCTTTCTAAATAGTGTTTAATGTTGAGACATTAATGAACTGAGAAATTTGTGTTTGCAAATATGTTGTTTAAAAAACACTATCAGAAGAGTTTTGGTTTCCATTTTAAAAACTTTTCTATTTGTTGTAATGTACAATAAATAAGTACTGTGAAGTGACTACTGAAAATAATAAGCAAAATTCAGAGCAAGGTAAATCTACAAATTAGAATAAATCAGAATAAATCAAATACTTCACCTGAGCAGAAATAAAAAAATATTTCCTCTTGAATTTCACTCTGTTGGAAATTTCTAGAAAAGTTTGTGCTCTTTTCTGTTCTGAGAGGGAAGGAATGCTTTGCGTCAGGAAATTACCCCCAAAATGAAAAACTGGGTTCTCCCATAACTACAACAGCCAGGTTTTCTAGTTATTCGGGAGCAACAAGAGGCTGCAGGAGTGCGAATGCAAATGAATTTGTTTTTCTGGAGTATTTGTTTATGAGATCTATCCAGTGAAAAGAAGTGTAATGTAGGGAATTAATTTCCTAAACACAGAGAAATTCACTACCACAACCCTTAAAAAAGGAGAACAAATAAAAAGCACAGCATAATAGTGAGGAAGAACATGATTTTAAAGTATTGTTCATGACCCATTTTAACTTATTTCACACTGTTTCTTCTTTTTGTCCGGGATAATTTACTGCATAATTCAAACCTGCAGATAATTTCGACCTCTTCTTCTTTATTATTAGCTATTAAGTTATAGTTAAGCCTGGTCGTTTTTAAAGGGGTGGGTGGGATAAAGAGAAGCTTCTTATTTTGCATCCCGCTCTAATCTCTGCTGTGCGAGTGCTGCGGGCTGGGGTTTTACATAGTAATACGCGGGCAGCAGATAGATTTGATACGTGCCAACACCTACGTATGTAACCTCGAGAGTGGCCTGTATGCTATAAGGGCCCCTTTTGGGCTTCGGATGAACGAATCTCCCTATGGAAGAAGCTCTATATTTTATGGCTGGGTTGGGCTCGGGTTTTTGGGGGAGGGTGAGGTTGGTTTTTGTTCTCCCCGAAGAGCCGTGGCGCTGCCCTTAAGTTGAAGGCTATTTTCAGACTTCGCCAAACGCCTGATTTTTGTAATTATCGTCAGGATTCCCCCCCTCGCCCCCGCCCCAGCCTCGCTCTGCGCGGAAACTAAAATTGTGATTTAGATATTTGGTCCCAGCGGCCCTGCCTGCGCTCGGCAAATGGTTCCATGTCACTCGCTGCATCACAATATCGGAGCGGCGGCGCTCGGTGGCAGCTAATCCTCTGAGCCCGTTAATAAGCTTAGGAGCACGTTCATTGAAGACTGACGCGTTAGTCACAAACAGGGAGAAAATATCTACTGGGGGAAGCTGAATTGGTTTTAATCATCTGCTAATCACCAGTAATGAGACCTACTCTGGGGAAGAAAAGAAAAACAGATAGTCAGAGGGAGGTTTTGTTCTTCACAGCGGAGTAACAGGGAATGAGAGGGCAGCTGTTATTAGGAGAGAAAAGATGGAAAGAAAGGAGGGATTTGGCCAGACCAGATGAAACTTCTTCTGTGGCGCACTGTTTTGTTAGCCGAGTGTTTCTTTCATTCAGCCTCCAAAACTTCAGATCTGTCAGCCCCTCTGAAAGCCCCGGCCCACCTCTCCAAGCCGCCGGGGAGAAAAGGCGCCGCCACCCCGCCCCGGGCCCCCCCGGCCCCGGCTCCCCCCGCCCCGCCTCCCCCTGCGGCCGGCGGCGGGCCCAGCTCCTCCCTTCGGCTGCTCGGGGCCGGGGTACTGCGGGGCAGCGGGTGGTGGGCCCCGGAGGGTGGAGGGCTGCCCCAGGGCGAGACGCTTCTCCGTCTCCTGCCTCGGTGGAAGCCCGGCTTGGAGGTGCCCTGATGCTCGCTCAGCCGCCGCCCTGCAAAAGTTTGCCTTTTAAGAGGGCTAAGTCCAGCTAAGAGGTGGGACGTCTGCAGTGGCGCACTGCGGTGACAGAGGGACAGAAGCTGGCCCGTGTGTCATGTTCTGCTGGTGAAACTCAACCAACTGAGTGGAAACTAACGTGATTTAGATATTTGGTCCCAGCAGCCACTGCCTGTGCTCAGCGAATGGTTCCATGTCACTTGCTGCATCACAGTATCGGAGCACTTAGTTTCTATATGATCACAGAATCATATAATCATTTAGGTTGGAAAAGACCCTTAATGTCCTCAAGTCCAACCATGTATGGTTAACAAAAAGCATAATGCGGGTGTGCTCTATGCACTATACAGATCAACATCCTTCATTCCAAGGTGTTGGTACAAGAACCACTGCCACACGCTGAATATAACGGGTCAATCCATTCCTTAATGTAGGCCCTGGGTACCTCCTTCAGCAAGAGCGTGTGTTCACATTTTTATTTTAATTGGCCTTAATTTTTGGCTTGTAATTGTGCATCTGGCTCAGAGAGAAAGAAAGCCTTTAGCTACATTTTTATAAAATGAAGCTTGGATGAGCTCTTTAAGTGATTATAAAGTTGACTAAATGTAAAAGCTTTGCAAAGGCAGTAATTTCAGACACACTTCTGGCTGCTAAGACACATCTACGTTTCATTTTCCGAATATTTTTAGGGAGCTTAAGAAGGGTGGGTAGCTCAGTCACTGGAAAAGGGGAGTTTTAAATGTCAAGTTTCACTTGACTATATGGAGAAACGAAATATCAGATGTCCTGTCAGGAAATAAGATACACTGATATACAATGTGCAAACGTATTATTTTGAAGAACTCCTTCACAGTCTCACTTCATGGGAGTGAGTTACCCAACTTAGTCACGCGGCAAAGAGAAGTTTACATCCTGATTTACGTTTAGTTTCTTGGTTTACAGCTACTGCAGCAGAACGTCTGAAGAAGATGTGCCTCTCAGTTAATTTGTGCTCTTTCAATAATTCATATCTCCTCCATCAGGAGGAACGAGGTCTCTGAATACTGCAGTATGGTCAAATCAGGCCAGGGAAAATTTTAACTTCTTTAGGGCTTATTTATTGAGTAAAAGAGGGAATGACTAGTCTTTTACTTAGGAACGTGACAGCATCATGTTTCTGATTTTGCAGAAGGGCTCTCTGGCGTTCTAGAGATAGGTGGTACTGATGGAAAACAAATCTTCATAATCAGGCAGCTTTCTGAGTTCTCTTGAGCAGAAGAGGTTGAGAAGAGTTACATGTGAGAGCAGGCAACACATGTCAGTATGCCTGTTGTTATGATATGACCTTATTCTAGCGTCACCACAAGTCTTTTTGGTTTTAGTGAGAAGACAGAAACAGCTATTTAAGAGAGGGGAAAAAAAAAGGAAATTTAAACTTGTTTTCCTGTGTGCTAAAGGAACTGTCTCATGTACTGCCATTTATTTCCCACTGCGAAATTTAGCAACTCATTTTTAGTGTAGACTGCTCCTTAAAAGTGACCATTGACTCTGGAGGCCATCTTTCTCATGAGTTTTACACAGATACCCTGAAAGATCTCACAGAAAAAAGAAAGAAACAAAAAATAAAATAAAATACGAAATCCCATTGGAAACTGGGGGGAAGCCTCTTCACAGGTCTTCAAGGAGGAAAGAAATCTCTTGCCTATTTGTTCGCCAGCAGTAGGATTCTCAAGCTATGAACAGACAGTCATGGGTTGTTGAAATCCTCAGTAGTACAACAACATATGGAAAACAGTGTTTCAGTACATTAGATTGAAATTTAAGAGGGAAGATTAACTTAGAAAGATGTTCTTCTATTCAGAGTAAAATCATCAGAGATGCCAGACACAATGATAGTGACCTCAAGAATACACTCCTTCCAAATTTGGAAGCAACTTTGCCATGATAGTGAGCATGTCATCAAAGCCTGGAGGTAATGTTTAATTGCACTCTTTCTTTTCTTTTTTTTTTCCACAAGTATATTCAGTATTGTACTGATGTTTTCTCAGTTAGTTCATCTGTCTCCACATTTTATCATTCTGTCTGTCAAGCTTATTAGCATACTTTGACAGATTAAAAGGCTAAGGTCAAACAAACAAATCCCCAAAGAAATACTGCTAATTATTGTCATATGTTTTTTAAATACTTTTGCTTCTTCAAAGAATTTCATAAGGAACTAAACTCAACTTTGCAGTTTAACAGTTTCTTTTATGAGCCCCTCATCTCCTCACCAGCACTTTCCCTAGCACCCTCCACTGCTCATGCACCCATTCTCACTTTTTAGGCAAGAATTTAGCTATTTGCAAAAGTGCAAGACTGCTTCAGACAAGTTACATTTTGTGGAAGGCATCTGCATTATTTATTGATCTACAGTGAGTAGTGCTCAATAAGCTAGCAAACAGAGGTTTGCATGGCTCTTCCATTTCAAGATGTTGGAAGTAAAAGACACTTTATTGCTAGCAAAGTGACATAGACCAACCTTGTTCCAGAATCCTGCTCAGGCACTAGGGAGCCCCGCATGTATCTGTGATTGAAAAGGAGATCCTTTGTATCCATTTTTTCTCTGTTTGTATGATGTGGACAACCAATTAGTATCTGCAGTAGAGTCATAAGGCCAATGAGCTACACATTCCTAATACCAGCTGCTGTATGAAGTTTTTTTTTTTTTTAGTTGGTTTTTTGTTGTTGTTGTTTTTGTTTTTGTTTTTTACTTTCAGCTTCTTAAAAGGCAAAACAGAGCAGGTAAATTGGCTGAGCATGAGTGGGGTGCGGGGGCGGGAAGGGGGAAATCCCAATATACTTTCAGGTGGGAAGAGCGATTACAGCCACAATCAGCTTTCTACTTTCTGTTTTTGTTATTGGCAGATGTAGCTCTTAAGGTAGGAGCTGGTTGGATAAAGGAAGATATTGGCTTCCTGCAAGGATGAGACAACAGGTGGCTAAAATAAATAGAGGGGGAGTGCCTTTGGAACAAGATAAGCAAAAAAACAATCCTGATTAGCTTAATGAGCAAACATGTATTTATCTTATACCTCCACATTTCTATTAATTTCCAGACACTTTCATGCTTCAAGACAATATATCTGTTTTTTAAGGGATTAATTATTTGACAGGTATGCAAAGGTAGCATTGCCAAACCTTGTTCATGGCAGGTAAATCATTACATGGCCTAAGACAGTGTTCATTAACTGCGTTGTCAATCAAGTGGGAGTCCTGCCAGAGAATTGCTGATGGTACGACAGGGTCAGAGACAAAGATATTCAGTCTCTATTCATCCATCAGATTTTTTTTTTTAAATCAATTTACAGCATGATAATTGAGTCAAGTTTATTGTGCTGCCCCTCAAACAATGTAGGATTTGGTGATGATAAATCTCTTGGTACTGAAACGATCCACAATAGACCACAAAGAGAGATCAAGACAGAGAGGAAAAAGAAGAAGAAAGCAAGAGAGTTGGGGTAGGCTGGAGTGATAAAAACTAATAAGAAAAGTATTTAAAGAAAGGTTTCAACTTAGAGAAGACCTATCTTGAAGATAAAAAAAAAAAAGTTGGAAAATGAAGTTCTCAGTTAAAGAAATTCTTCACTGAAGGTGAAGATCTAGATTGCCATTCGTGTAGTTGTATCATCTGAAATTATTCCACTGATAAAACAAGTGTGCTTCCTTCCCAAGGGACCAATACTGCCTTCAAAAGTATTATTTCCTTTTGTTGTTTTGGAGAGCCCTTTTGTAACGTTTTTTTTTCCCCTTTTTACTGTTTTGGAGAACCCCTTTGCAAGACGTTTTCCCCTTTATATTTGCAGCTGTGCATGCCCGTGTGCATGTAAGGTCTGTGTGTCAGCTAGGTCTCTGCGTCACAAAAATAATACTAGAAAATCTTGAATATAAAAGGAAAATGAAGACTCTGTATCTGAGGCAGAAAGAGGAGGCTTTCTACTGGCAGGAAAGTCCTTTTATGTCAACCTGGCCATGGCTCTGATTTCCTGGGCAAACGTCCAGCACTGTACTTCCAGCCCAGGAAATGAGGTTTGTAAGTCTCCCTCCTATGACCTGCACCCGTCTCACACTCATGCCAAAGAGTTAAAACAAGTGCTGCTGCCATCACGCGCAGGCTTGCTGTGAATTGATGTCACTGGTAAACATGTGCTTGCTTATCTGCTTTCCTCAGTTTGCTGTTTGGCTGATTTCAGACACATGATAAATAGACCATTCCTAAATTTTCGTATAATTACATTTAAATATAATTTTGAGCAATTAAAATGAATGGGAGAGGAATTCATATGAAATCCGTCTCAAAATAAACCTATAAAATGTCTGAGCGGCAGATTCCAGCGTGATTTCTGAACTCCCTTTCCTACAGCAGCGGTGCGCACCATCTCTCCCCTCAGACCCCGACTCCTTTCTGGGACTCATCAGGCTGATGCTGAACATATTTAAATCCTCCCCATAAAAGGTTTAGTCTAAGTTGCTTCTCCAGTACTTGTTTGAACATTAAATATGCAAATAATCATCATTACACTTCCAACAATTACACATGTTTGCGAGCACCATGTCAAGTACTGGCAGCAGTGCAATCATTTGTAAAGACAAATATTCCATTCCAAGAGATGTCATGCTGCTTAGAAGATTTCTTTTTGTATTAGTAGCCACACTGCTGCTTCATAAAGTGTGCAAATGAACGTGACAGTGCTGCCAATAGCTGCCAGTTCCTTCCTCTCGGCAGAGCAGATGTCAATCAGCCGTCCCAAACAGACAAGGCCTCGGTGCTGCCGCAGACATTAAACATGTAGGATGCGGGAGGGAGGGCGCAAACAGCGCGGGGGCTCGCTCCGCTCCTCCGTCTCCCTCTCCCTCCTTCTCTCCCTCAGCCCCTCTCCCTCTCCCTTTCTCTCGGAGGAGGCCCGAGGCCTGTGGAATATTTTAATTTCTGATTCCTGACTACATTATCGCATGCTTGTAACAGACGAATTGTAATTTGTAGCTTGGAGGTGGCACGGAAAGCTGCCTGCAACCGTAGGACAGATGCGGGTGTGTGTGGCGGGCTCCTCTCCTCACCGCTCCTGCCTGCTTCCCCCTCGCTCCTGCTCTTCACGCAGTTATGGATAATTGTCAGCATTCACTTTTATCACATCCCAAGTAGCAGCTTAGAGAAGATGCGACTTCAGTCAGGACTAATCTTGCCTCCTCCTGAAGTGGGAAAATCCCAAGTATTTCAGGGTCCTATTGATAACCCTTGTGCTTTTTTTCCATAAAAGACGGATGACTCTGGCAAGCTTGGGAGACTGCAGATAATGGGATTGACTTGGTACTTAAATCTCAGTGAACCAAGACAGCATAAGTAATTAGTGAATTGGATCCATACTGGGGCGCTAATGATGGCTAATACTGCCCCGCACCATTCTAAAAACTGCAAGATACACATCCATCTCATTCAGATAAAACCAAGGGGACGCTGCTTCTGCGGGCATCATTTATTTCTTCCTTAGCACAGAATTTATCCCCCGTTTTAAAAAAAAAATCTAATTTTCCTGGAGTGACATCCCAAAGAACAAGTGACCACTCTGTCAGAAGAGTTCATTATGATCACAAATACCTCTGGTGTTTTTAATTAAGAAAGGCTAATTAAGAGAAACTATGCATTTATCTTCTTATCTAGTTGTCAAGGGAAAAGTCACAAACACTAACTATGTGCTGTTTGAATGGGGGAGGCAGTTCATATTTTTAATCTTTTTTTGTCATTTGTTTTTTATTTGTTCCCTGAACAACTACATCTCCACAAAGGAAAAACTTCGCTTAGGGAAAGCGTTACATCTTTTTAAGCGGTGCTCCAACTTTTACTAAGTGTAGTTCAACCCCATGTCACGATTTTCCTCCAGGTTAGTATAATTGAAGAGTATCTGTGTACAAACTAGCATTCTGCCTCATTTTTCTTTCCCCGTGGAGTGATAGCGTTTTATCAGGATAATTTAGATAAATGTCTTTCCATGGGGTTTGCTTATCCTTCCAGGAGCTATGATCGACAAATAGCCATATAAGATGAACAACATCGTGTTTTGATCAAATGCGTTCTCATCTAAAAGCAGAGGGGGTTTCAGGGTGGGGGGGGACACCTGCTTTCCTAGGTTGCAGCACTGGAGGGTGGTCCTCCCCCCATGTGCTCCGGTTTGTTACAGTGGCTGCAAACTAACATGCAGATGCATGTGCCTGTGAGTGCGCGTGTGCATGTATAAGAACCTAAAACCAGAGACGAATGAGCAGGAGATGCATTAAACTAGTCAAGCAGTCCCAGCGAAATAGTTTTACGGGGACAGCTGAGGACAGGGAGGAGGTTTGGCTGCATGGGGGAAATTTCCCACTGAGAAACTGGGAACCCAGGCACCCTGCAGATTTCGTGCTGCCAGCTAAATCCTAAAACCAGACAACCGATCCTTGCCTTTTCCATTTCTTATTTGTAATTTGTCCTGTCATTTTAAAAAAGTGTGCTCCGAAGCAGGCTTGGGCTATAGCACATAAAGGGTTAAGATGCAATGTTACTGATTAGCAGCAAAAGAGGCTCCTGCCAGACACTAATTTTTTTTTTTATTTTCTCTTTTTTTTTTTTTTTTTCATTAGGATTAAGTTGAATGAAATCTTTCTTTTCCCTGACTGTCGGAAGGGTCTTAATTCTGTGCTGGGTTATTTCGGCAAGTACATCAGTAGCTGTGTGTGACCGCAGTAGGAAATGCTTTTTAAGGAGAACTTCATATGCAACATTTGAGGAGAAAATGCTGCTTAATATGGGGACTCTTGGTTTTCCTTCTCAATCTGTAACTGATTAGGAGGCATTCAGAGCTAATGTAGGATGAAAAGATGGGCAGAATCTCGGCTGAGGAGGCCAAAGGGGGGGCTGGTTGGGATGAGGATCTGAATCGGATTAGTGCAAACCCAAGTTTTAGTTGGGATGGGGCTAGGGCATTATCCCAGAGGCAGGCTGGCTGCTGTCCGCCTGCAGAAACGTTCTCACCTCTGTGATTTCCTGCTTTGCAAAAAGTGTAGAGGTTCCCCCCTGAAAACAGTGCTTTGCAAATTGCAGCTTTAACCCCACCCTTTCTATCTCACCCAGAGATTTTTGTTTCTGTCTTTATGTCTTGCTGTATATAAGAACTTTGGCCTATATAGTTGCTTGATGCACGTATTTCTAAAACGACAGGCATTTTTATAATACTAATAAATCACACAGTCATTTGAGTCTAAAACTGAACTCTGCCTCCCAGCCACGTTTCGTTTTGCTTTTCTGCTTTCCACTGCTTGACCTGGCTCTTGCTAGCTTTTAGGCTTTGTTGTAATCCTCAAATACATATATGTTATTTTCACTGTACAAACCCTGAAGTACTTTGTCCTGAAGAGCCATAAGCATTTTAGTCTTTATATAAATAACCAGAGTTCCCATTTCATAATTAACTTCCCAATAAATGGGAAGTGCTGCAGCGGGGAAGAATATGTGGAAATGTTTTTATTAGGATGTGGGGGTGCATCTTCTGCAAAATTAGAACAGTGCTTGTTAAGAAAGGTGCCTTTCCTTGGGTTTCTTGCTGTAACTGTTCCCCTTCCTGGAGTTTAGCTTTCAGAAGTGCTTCATTGTTTATCTTCCCAAGGAGCCTGCCTTTCCCCTTGAATATGATGAATGTAGCTGCAGGACCCTGTATCACCACTTCTGGGAGTTTGCCTGATGGTGAGGTCTTCACAGAGTTTTCTAGCAGAAAGAGAAATGCCTCCCTTCTTTTGACTTAATTTGCTGTAATAATTTGTTGTTACTCCTGTTTCTGATGTCCTCCCTGGAAATAGCCCTGAACATTGCAAGCAGTGATAGAAATAATCACATCGCTGGACGTTTGGTTCTAAAATCCTTCAATTCTTCAATTCTTCAGTTTTACTTCTGAAATACTATTCCCCAGTTTTTGTTCGCAAACAAGAAGGCTTTGCCAAAAATGAGAAAGAACTAAGTTAGAACCAGTGTATTATCTGACATGTTAGACTACATACACTATTAGCAGGATTTCAGAACTTGTAGTAAATAGTATTAAATACGACACACTTTGCTAAAAACAGGTCCATATTCAAGGTTATAGAAAAGGAGAGGTCATTTATATGATGATACTGATCTTCTCCAGAACAATCTTTGACACGTATTTATTTTCCTAAGGTTTCAAAAGGAGGCCGATTTGTTCCCAAATCCTCTCTAACAAGACTTTGGAAGTTACATTAAAAAAAAAAAAAAATAGAAAAAGGGTACAGAGTCTTTAGATGGACCTGAAGGCAGAATAGACTACACTAGTTGACTTATTTTTGGGGTGGAAGTCAAGATAGCACTTGTTTTTCTACCCACCAGAAAAATACCGGGAGCTGCTGGAGAGTTTCATTATGGGGAGAAATATGGAAGAATGAATTCCAAATGACTCTTCCCTGCTGGAAAATGCCTAGATTCTTGGTGTCTGCTGTGGGAATGCATACAGATAACGAGTGGAGATAGAGGAGGTTTATGCAAAAGCAGAGTGAAAGCAGTACACATAAACAACTGCTTTGTTTGATTTCTGATTTTCTCTTTATATGATGAGGCATACATGGCAGATAGAAAGGAATGGGTCTTATTTTAAAGAAAGCAACTCAGAATAGCGTGCTTTGCTTTTAATGTCTTATACTGGATATCGGGATGCTGAAAAAGTCCTGGAATTAAAAGCAATTCCCTCAACTTGAGCAAACAGTCCAGAAATCTGCCAGTTGCTGGCATTTTTCCACTGGTTTGAAAGTTTGAAAGCTGGCTAAAAAATTTAGGGGTAGTTTCTGTTTGTTTGTTCCTGACCACTGATAGCATGAGCTAGCAGCTGGTAGTAGAATAAAGGAAAATGTGTGTGTATTGGCAGCAGACAATTTATAACATGAAGCGATTATTCTCTCAGAGTCTTAAACATCAGAACTTGTGTCTTAAAAAATAATAATTTGCTTGGACAATTTTACAACGGAGCATTTAGTTTTTTCCCATTTTTTCCTCCTTCAAAGATGTGTTGGAATTTGTAACCAACAAGATACATAATTTATCAATCTTGTACTTTTTTTTTTTTTTTTAAGAGGCATTTTTCAATCTTCTCCCTTTTAAAGCCTTGTTGCAATCCTAGCATGGTAAACCTACATCTCCACCTAGTGGTTTAACAACAAGGTTCAGCAATTATTTTTCAAGCAGCATGTGCATCCAGATAGTTTGCATTGTAATACCAGTGTGAAGAAACGACATTACTTCTGAAGGAAAGATGTTAAGACTTGTGGCTAAATATATATATATATATGCACATGCTGACTGAATGTTGAAATTCGACTGTCACCTATAATTAAGATAATGAGTCCTTTATTTTTTAGTATGCTTTAATAATTCTAGCTTCTAAGTGAACAAGTAAGTTTTAGTACAGCATCATTATCACTGCATTTTCTGCATCCCCATCCTACACCATGCCGGCTCAGTGCTGGGAGCTGCAGCTTTCATTTTGACAATCCCACATCTCTGATGCAAAGAGCGACCAAAGCCCCCCCAGTTAGGCAGAAAACAATCTGCAAGAACTCAAACATGCTCTGGGATGACATCTTGTATCTGATGTGAGGAATTTTCAGGAAATCCACGAAGGGAGCAGATGTGCAATGCATGCAGTTTTGGTAAGAAAGATTTTTTAAAGTTCAGTATTGTCTCTTCTTGAGGCTCCAACAGATTCTTCAATTTATTTATTTATTTATTTATTTTCAATGACTAAAGATACCTCTAAAATGTTCTCCTTTAAAATACAGGAAGTTGAATCGTTGAAAAAAGCTCCAGTGCCAACACAGTTGTGTGCTATCCCTTGCACTCACTGTAAACTACTCCTGCAAGAGCTACTTGAAGCATATTAAAAAAGTCAGGTACCCAAAGAAATTAGTATCTACAAGCAAATCTAATCTATTTTAAAAATTAAACACAGGCAAAAACGAAATTAGTCTCCTGGTCCTGTCCAAAATATTTTATTTTCCTTAGCTGTAGTTCTTTTCGTCTCTCAGATCTCTGTGCTGCCAGTGGTTTCACTCAATAGTGTCTGAGAATCTCATTCTTTTAATAAAACAACCAGTTCCACAGAGCTGTTCATAGTGCACAAAATTAAGTGTGTGCCTAAACCTGTGCGAGACTGGATCCCTCACTTGGACAGTAGATGTACTGTTAATTAAATGCTGCTTGTTATAAAATATATTAAAGTGATTGAAGCTTCTGTAGCTGCAGCGGGCCTAGAAAGTACAATAATGCTTCACTGTAATGTAGAATCCTCATGTCAGAGACGTGTACAGTACTTAGAGTATAATTAATGCACATTAACATATACACTCAGAGAAGGAATATATGAAGAGGGTGCTCTGGGACACAGTTAAAATTTTTGAGACTTCAAATTAGGGAAATTTGGAAAATCTCCAGTTCAGCAATTTAAAATGATTAAATGGTATCATAAAGTTGGCCTAAAACTGAGCAAATGTGAAGAAATGCGGAAATGGGGTTTTGTTTCATTCATGAGATATTCCAGCCTTAAATATTGTTTTCCGCAAATACAATAAATATTGATTTTCTTAGCTAATTAAGAATGGATGGTCACCCACAAATAATTAAACTAAATATTTAGTCTTGTACAGAGGAATGAAAAATTAGATGCTTATTTCAGAGGCGGGTAGCATGCAAAGGTTATAGCGAGTCCAAGGTCAGTAATGGATTAAAACTGAGACATACTTCTGTAGAGAGAGAAGGGAGCTCGTTTGGAGAAAGAGAGGGATATTTTGAGTGGCTGAAACTGAGAACGGATGCTCTCTAAGGTGGAGGTGAAAGTTAGAGGTGAAAACAAAAGCTGTAGAGACAGTTCACCCTTCTCCTCAGTCTGGTCCTGCAGGGTACTGTCAGTCAGCATTGCGAATTCACCATCAAGAGATCCTGGCTGCATTAGCCCAGAGCTCTGGTAGGATGCTGGGCTCCTATAGAGCGGTAAGAAATTGTGTCCTTTTGTAGGCACTGTATCTGACACATACATGTCACAGATGTGGATACCCAGTACTCTTGACAGCACCCAACTGAAAACCGTTTTGGCAGACAACTCAAGTGCTGCAAAACTCTGCAGTAGCTTTTATGTAGAAAAAAAAAAATGGAGCCAGTTGAAAAACAAGAAAGAGGAATGGAAAAAAGAAACACACCATTTCCTCGTTACTTTGGCTGACCTTTGGCTTTTTCACATTTCAGTGAAATTTCAAAAAAAAAAAAATGTTTGCTGTATAATCAGAAAAGAAACAAACACAGGTAAAGTTGTTGAAATTGCTTTTCTGTTTTAAGTGAAGCCTGAAGAGCAGAAATGCAGCCCCTTAGGAAGGAGTTAAGGTCCAAAACTGTGTTCTCCGGTCCTGCTTGCCAATTTTTTGTTTGTCGTGCTCTGTCCAACTGTTCAGATCTACGCCAACTATCTGGGTCCTTTAAGTAATCCAAGCAGATGACTAAAGAGCTCAGTGTGGCTGAGCATTCTTCACTGGCTGTCTCAGCAATAAAAGGGCCATAACTGTTGGTGTAATGGTATATATAAGAAGATGACGTATTCAGTGCTGCTACTTAGAAAATATTTTTGCTTTTTCTGACTGTGAAATTCATAATCTCACAATATGGATAGTTCTAACAAGAATCTAGAAAACCACTTTCTCAGGAAAAATGAAACAATTTGTGGCATTGGATTAAAACCCCTGTGACTGTTTAAGACAATTGTTGCCCCTACAAATATTCAAGGAAAATTAAGACTCAAAAGAGCAAACTTCAGTCCAGAGAACTGCAAATATTTCAACCACCACAGATTTGTCATTAATTATATAGGATTTTTCATCAACCACATCTTCAAGAGAAAAAAATGAAACAAACAGTTGACACAAGTAGCCACTGAATGGCACTCTTTATATTAAATTTTCTTTGACCTAAAAGGAAGAATAAATGTGAGCTTGCTTTAACAACTCTTCTAAATTCTGGATCAATTTGTGTGCTATACTCACATGGAACTATGAGGACTTTCAAGGAAGTATTGTGAATAATATTGGTCTTGTGAAGCATTTATCAAATGCATGTGTACAGCAAAGCTGACATGATGAAACTTGGGTAGTTTCACTTTAACACAGCTGTTGGATCTGCAAAAATACAAACAAGAAAACCTAGATGATTTCCTGTGCCTCTGCAGGTAAAGGAACCATGCAAAACCCCACAGCTATTCTGTAATATGGAGAGTAGGAGCGTTAGGGGGTAGGAAAGTGTCATACTTTCAACTATAAGCTAAGAATTCACACATCCGTGTAAATTTTAATGTATGTTTACTTAACCACTCCTGGAAGTCCACAGGTACTGTGAAGAATTTCCTTCATGAACAAAAATCCAAAGCTCCTTCAGTCACAAGGAAAGTGACCTGCAAAGTATCCTTGTACTGACGTGAGCAGCGTGGCACTGCAGGATGCCCTGCCCAAGTCTCCTGTCCACTTCTTTCTTTTTTTTTCCTCTTTCTCCCTCCATCCATCCTTTCATCACTAAAAAAATAAAAGATCGAGATAAACTTTTGTTCTTTTAAAAACAAACAAAAACAGAAATAAAACATGCATTATCTTTTATCTGTTTGCAAGCACTTCCTTGCCTAGTATTCTGAGTACATCTAATATTACTGCATTAACATGACTATACATACCAAAGTGCAAACTGTCAAAAATTAACAGTACATGGGGGCTATTTAAAATCTTAGTTGAACTGAAGTCCAAGATAGCATTTGTCTGCCTATTTCAGTAGAGCCAAGATTTCATCATAACTGATGATTAAGCTTTCTGATTGACTTCACTGATAGATATTTGGATCCATGAAAATATGTTCCATATTTTTAGTAAATCTGTATGTATGTATGTGTATATGCACCCATATATAAGTAACTTAGAGGAGAGAATATAAAGAAAATAATCTAGAGGAACATTAAGTTACACTAACAAATAACAATAATTTCTGTGTCTGCCTTGTGTGGAATCAAAGTTGGAGTGGAGAAAGAAGAAAAGAGGATGTTGGGAATGTGTAAGGTTTTCTCCATAGAGAATATAGAAAAAATGTACAAAGATAAGACAAAAATAGAACAGAATGATAAAAGTTAGAAAAACATAATCATCCACCAGATACAACATCTATTAGCTAAGCTCATATGCAAAATAACCTTCACAGTTTAACAAGGCCAGGTGATATAAACATGTGCTGTACAGTTTCTGCCCTGCATATACACAAAAAAGCACTCATAGTGCATATATTCAATCTGATGAAGAGGTTCAGATTCAAACTTGCTAATAATAACTGTAGCTTTAGTACAAATAAGTGTGAAGTTTGGAAATGTATCCGAGCCCACAGTTAAGCAAGAGATGAAAGAATATGCTTCAGATATGAAGGTATTGCTCCAGTTTCAGAGCACTGTTTAGCGAGGAGCTGATGAGCCCTCCACTTGCAGTCATAGAGATATTCTTTCCTTTAGTCATTACCAATTTTCTGTGCTTTTAATACATAAACTTGTGATAGTTTTGTGTAATGTTTCTGCATTATTGCACTTGTCTGCTGTAGTCCTGCATTTGTAGTGCTCTAGTCAGTATCTACTGCAGAAGATCTAGAGACCTCTCACAGGCTTTTAAAACTTTTTTTCTGTGTGTAAAGTTCACAGTTTGGGTTATGAATTCAACTCCTCAGCCTTTCCAAAGGCATCTACTCACAGAGCTGTGCAGGGAAGTTCCCACCAGGTCTGTCAGTTGGTGGTCCCCAGATGGATCAGTCACAAAACCTTGGGAAAGCCAGGGCTGAGCTGGAAAGACTTAAGCATCTTCAATAATACACTTGTAAGGATTTTGAAAGCTTGAGCTCCACAGGATTTTCTGCCAAAGAGTTTCTGCAAGTCTAACACAATCTGAAGTGTATGCTTTCCAGCAGTCACAACCTCCCCAGACTTTGTCAGCCAGGCTTCTGGAAGGCTTCTCTCCTGGCTCTGCAACATGTGTGCTTTGTGGGAGGCCTGTCCCCAGAAGTGATACAGAACGGCTGCACTTCCAACCACTACCCAGCTCTAGAAAGCCCACTTCTGCTCACCAGCCAGCTTTTCTGACTGTGAGACCTAATAGATTTGCTAAAGAAAAGTTGCTCAGCTTTTCCATTCACAAAAGGAGCTCTCTCTTTTCTTTCTTTTTTTTTTTTTTTTTTTCTTTTTTGGTCCTCTCTAGTTTCAACATTTCAGGCAAAATCACCACTAGGACAATGCTATAGGTTTTGATAACACATAATTATTGTCTAGGAAAACAATCAGATTGTTAGAAGCACCTGTTAATGTTCTCATACCCGTGACCCATATTTTTATGCAAATATACGATTTCCCCGTCTTTATGAAAATGTAACAATGGATTGTAATTTGTGGCATCAGCAACATCAGAAACACCCCAGTAATGTTCTTGGTAGCTAATTGATCGTTTGCTGCAACTACTTTCCTTGCAGACAGAAGCTAGGAGCGCCTTTAGAAGTTAGAGGTCCAGTAGAGATCCTGCTTGAACAAAAGAGCCCAGATGGCTGCCTGGTGCACGGCAGCTACCAATACTCTTTTTTTTTTTTTTTTTTTGTCTATGGAAGCCATCTTTGAAATACAGGGCAAATTGAGAATGAAGCATGCTGTGGGATCTTAAACTACGGAGCCAAGCTGTAGCAGACACATGCAACATAAAATTCACTTCAAAAATCATGACATCTTCCCAGAGAAGCTTCTCTTCAGAGCAAGGTGAAGGGTTGAGGTAAAGCATGTTTTTTTTTGAGACAAGTTCCTCTTGGAAGGTTTCCTCAATATGTATACCTGGCCTGAAGGTATCTGATATACCATTTCAGGCTATACTTATTCCTTCCATACATACAAGCTGCAATGGACTAAGGATATGGAAACTTGGCAAGGTAATAATTGCCCAGGTCTCAATATTTCCTCAGTATCTCTTCTCTGTCTTAGTAGACACTGGCAGAGTTGGTAAATCTGATTTGAGGTCCTCCTGCTCTGTCTAACTATGACAATTTTCTAAATTACTTCCTTCTTCTTTATAGGTATAAAGCTGTTAATAAATACTTGCATTATACATATCCAATAATATTTTTTATTTTTTGTTGTATCACATTAAACCAAATTTTGCTGTGACAGATTTGCTTCTTCTGTGTATCCTGGTATAAGGACAATTTTTCAGCTTTGACTCCCGCTGTGCTTGAAATGCCAGGGGAGTGATGCACAGACTGATAAAGTTCTCTTAAAGGAAGTTGTGGATTTCCCATTTTTTTGAAAATTCAACTCATCTCAAGTCAAGATGTCTTTTCGGAAGATATGCTCCAGCCTTAATTGGGGTGCTCAGTCTGAGGGTAAGTGGGTGAAATTTAAGGGCCTGCAATACATAAGCAGTTTCTCTAAATAATCACACAATCTCTTCAATTCTATGCATTTAAAATGAAGAATCTTGCACAGTGCAGCCTACAACATGTTAAGTAGTCTTGGAACATGGGCAACTCATTTACACCCAATAAGTAACTTTACATCATTTGCACAGTGAATTCTTTCCCACTCTGCATGAAATGCAGTGTAACTGTGTACAAGTGCAGATTAGTGTGGTAACAAGCACACAGATGGTCTCACCACCCTTGCTACAAAGCCCTTGTGCGGCGGCTGTGAAGCCCCTTCAAGCTGTGTGGCTGAGATCTGTGCTCTGCAGGTTCTAAACCTCACTTTCTGCAGTCCAGAAATATAGCCCAACAATGTCTGGTTGACTCTTCAGTCCCTCTTCTGAATGAGCCCTTGAAGAGAGGAAATACGAAACAGATTCTGAGAACGATGCTCTGAAGAAGAGCTTGGCAATCAGGGCTATCAACAATGCCTTTGCTTTGCCCAGAAGTGTGAAAGAATACACATAAAAATACTAAAATTATAGAAGAAAGTGGAAGAGAGTGATGGCATTCTGAGAAGATATTGATGATGAGAGCAGTTAATATCTCATTTGTCTTCTTACAAAGGTGTGCATTGTGCAAGGGATAATGACGAGCATTTTCATTCTTTACCTTAAGGCTCCATGTTGCCCAGAGGTATGATGTGCATTGTTTGGGTGGGAGGCACTTGGGAGCTGCATTGTGTCTGTCGCAATATGTCAAGTCAAACATGCGAGATGAAGGAGTGCCTTGATTTTGCTCAATTAGTAGTGTTTGATTTGTGGCCTTCCCATTAGCAAGTATAAATTTGTACAGTGGTCACCATTTAAAAACCAATATTTGCCAAGGGTTATCACATCATCAGTCTGAGGACACTAAGTAGATTCTTAAACTTTGAGCAGAAAATAATACTGAGATCTGGTAAATATTTAACACACGTATCATTTTATGGCAACCACCACTTTTGATACAGGTGTTCATCACCTCTTCCTAAGCTAAGCATAGCTAATACTAGGTTACATTGCACTAAATTCGGGCTTCGTATCAGTCAGATTTGTGCTAAAGAGACCATGGAGAAGAATGTAGTGAAAATGACTTTGTAATGAATATAATGAAAATAACTATAATAAATAATGTCTTCGATTTTTTTTTTCCTGTCCTCTCTTCCTGAAGCATTTAATTCAGCATGGGTGCTCTGTGGAAACACTGAATTTATGGTTAAGATGCATCTGGAGAAAATTAACTTGAGGTTCTATTTTCCCTTGTGTGTGATGGGAATTTTTCACTTTTGGTAGGGAAGGCTCTCCAGTAGCTATCTACACTGGACAGATACTTTTAATCTAACTGCCCTTACTTTGATGTGTAAGTAACAGATGTTTAAGAGAGAAGAAATTAGATAGACTGTGATTACTGAGAAACAACTTAATTTCAATTCATTACTTGACGTTCTCATTCACTTGTTCTGAAAATGACAGTAGTTAGTAGGGTTGTTGGGTTTTTTAATTGACAATTTTTATGTTTTAACAATCAACTTAAACTTAACCTATGCACACCTCTAATTTTGAAACACATCATTTGCTAGCTAATATATCACTTTTTCAGGGTAAGATGGAATTATTTCCAAAATGGCATTGCTTTAATTACATGTATGTACCACTTAGACGGCTTGTTTTCTTGTAGGCAATGGAAAGAGGTAAAAAGAAAGCAGGAATGCACAGTTTCGCTTGTCTCCCTTTCCCAAAACAAAATCCTTTCCTCCCTAGTTTTCTGAAAAAGAGATATTTCAAATGAGCTGGAGGAAGGGCTTGGCAGGGGAGAGATTAGGTTTGGGTATTTCTTGTGGAAAGGAAAGGGGATGATTAAGAAACTATCTTGGATAGCTCATTAGCTTTCAAATATTGCATGTGTTTGGTTGATAAAGGTAATAATGTTCGCACAAGTACTGTAAGGCATTTGACTTCGTACCTCACAAAATTTTGATTAAGAAAATAAAATGATAATAAACTCAACATGGCGCACGTTGAATGGCTTAAAAAGTACAATTTCCTTCTTGTAATTGCAAACAGGGAATTCTCACAGAAATTATGTTTTCCTAGTCAGCTCCTCAGGGATCAGTTTTTAATGCCATGCTATGAAATATTTGTCTCGGTGGAGAGGAAAAGATTTAGAATAGGTGTTTGGAAATACAGTGCAAAGAAAATACCTAGAAAAGCTGCCATTTGTTGGTGAAAGTTTTTAAGAACTGATTAAGTCATATGCAAGAACAGCCAAAGTTTATGTGTATCTGTCTCTTCGTAGGGATATGGCCCAGACAATCCTTTGAGATACCTCCAGAAATGCATTTGCATTAATCAAATATAAAATGATCACGGATGAAAAAATTAAGTGATCATGAAACTGGAGAGATTATACAGATAAATAACACAGAGGGTAGATTGCCACCCAGTGCCAGCTGGATCTCTTGCTAACTAAATGTAAGCAAGCACTGTAAGATAGCATAGCAGTGGGAAGCTGCCTGTGTGGAGCAGCAGCAGAGAGAAGGAAAGAAAGAGCGCAACAAAAACCTGTGCTGGAACAGACAGAGTCCCAGGATGGAATGGCTTAGAAAAGAACATGGCACTTGAAATGAAGGACTATGGAATAATGCTGAGCCCCAAAAATGTAACCTCTTAGTACTTTAACGTTGTATGTCACAGAACGTCAGTGTCTGAGTAGAACAGAAACCTGTCCCCCATTCTGACCTGTTCACCACGGAGAAAAGCCATCAGAACTGTGGTGCTGCTTCATTCTTATAATTCATTCTTGTTATGACCAACTCCAACATGTCATGTACTTACAGTTCATAGGCCAGGCAAAGTTTGCAGTGAGAAGTGTTATTTTTATGCCTAACTCATACCAGTGGAAAGAACAGATGAACTTTTACACACACTAGCCCTGAATTCCCTTTTTTTTCCCAACAATATCAATTTGTCTTATAAACATTGTTACTGGTCCTTACAAAGTCTGCTTTATTTCTATCCCCAAGCTGTCAACTACAACCATATTGTAGTCAGATATTGAAGTAAGAGGTACCTGGGTCAAGTGTAGGAGAAGCTATCTGGGGGAGAATAAATAGTCCTTGCATTCTGGCAAAAAGACTGCAACACACTCCAATGGGTGGAAGCTCAATTTAGATAAATTCAGAGTTGGAGCTAGGTTTACTTTCTGTCAGTGAGAGCAATTAGCTCCTTAACAATGCATCACTTTGTATTGCTGGATTCCCCATAAGAAAAAAAAATGAAAATGTATCTGAATATTTTTGGTAAGTGATATAGCAGCAAGAGGATCTAGGAGATTTGGAGCTAAACCAAGAAGTATAACAGACTTTTGATCCTTGTTATATGGGAGGTAAAAAGTAGGCAAACCCAGATGAATTTTTATTTCATAATCTATGAATCTGCAACACTGCAATTTAATTCCAAGAGCCGAATTTAAAAATAGAGGGTAGAGCAGTTCTAAAACCACTCTTGTTTCTGGTTTATTGTTAAAAATCTGAGTCTGCTACATCTCACAATTGTTGTTCTGTGTTCTTCTTGTAAAAGGAAACAGGCAAAGACTCCACAGGATGAGAGTCAGGCTAGGCCAACAGAGACAGGCTTTAAGCAATCTCCGCAAGCACCACAAATCTGTGTCCAAGCCTCACAGTTTATCATGTGTTAAGCCTATCCAGATGGCAGGTGATATTCTGGTATTAACAATCCACATCCATTTCCACTTCCATCTCTGTAGAAAATTGCTAGCAAGTCTCCCTGGTGGTCTTTTAAAAGTATGGGAGCCTGAATATACATGAATGTACACCACACAGATTAAAATATCTTGTACTGATGAAAAAAAAAACAACCCACAAGCTGTTAGTAACTTAGAATCTGAAATATGTAAGGGAACGTGGCTTGAAATACTATGAAATTGTGCTATTTGCAAGTATTTCACTTACTGCATATGATAGTCCCGGGCTCTTGAGGAAAGGAATTGGAAGGAGGGAGGAAGAACTCTCTGTAAGCCTGTGTGAGCTGGAGTTATGAGCCTTTGTGGGAACAGAAGAGGAACTCCAAACTGAAACTTTTCTCTCTGCACAGCATTATGGGCCATGCTACAGCTGCAGTCAGCAGCATATACCTAACTAAAGTGTCAGATTTACAGGCTGGGAAATCTGGAGATTTTTAATATATACGCTGGGCAGCAGAAATAAGGATGGAGTAATAGAGCAAACTGAATTGGCGTATAGCTGTATACAGTTGTTCAGTGGCTATAGAAAAATGTGTACCTAGAGAAACTCCAGCCTTGCAGGAACCAGGAAAACTTTTTTTCTTTTATTTGCTTTTTTTTTTTTTCCCTTTGGGAAAATTGTGCTTTTACACTTTCAAAACGACTTGCAGCTCATTAGGGCTGCCTTTCAATTCCTCCAGAGGTTACCTGGCTTTCTACAGAGCATAGGAGAAAGCTCTCTGCTTTCCTGTTGCTTTGTTCCCATACAAGCAGCTTCCTGTCCTCTGCTGACCCCCTGTGAACACCTGCCAGCCTGTGGAGATAAGGCTTGAGACCAGAGCCTGTGTCCCAGGAGAGGAAGACCACGGTGCAGTACAACAGGCACTCAGGATGCACTATCTAACATTGTGGTTTGGATGGAGGGCCTCAGAGCAGGAGCTAGCACAGCTGAGTGAAACTGATGAATCTCAACAACAGGAAAGTCTCCAGGCTTTTGCTTCATCCTTCTTTTCCATGCTGGTGCATGTGCATGGATGACATCAGGGTGAGAACTGAAACCCAACCTCCTTGTTTAATACCTGGGCATGTTACCAAAGTCTTACCAATCCATTTCCTTTTGGAAAAAAAAGAAGAGAGGAAGAGGAAGAGCTCCCATTTCTGTTTTAATATCCTATTTCTACCCAGGGGTAAAGAGATGAAGACTCTTCCTCATGTCTGTCTCCTCTTCCACAGCGCGAGCTGTCTACCCTTGCTGGCATCATTCTGAGCACCCAGCAGGAGGGAACATCCCGGATGGGCTGATAGGTAACTTGGGGCACCTCAGGTAGATGTCTAACTTGAGAAGGACAGGATATTTGGGTGTCTGAATTAGGAGCGTTCCTGTCCTCTGTACTTAATCAGAGAGACTGAATCCTGCACAGAGCCATTTAGGGCACGTAAGCTCAATTCTTTCCAAAACCTCATCCTCTGGGGATAATTTACATTATATCTCTTACCCAAAGCATCTCAGTGGCTCTGCTCCCCTGTGGAGGTGCAGGCAATGCAGAAGAGGTGCTCAGAAACTCAGAAGTGGCAGAGACAGTGTCCTGGCTGCCTGGAGCTGCACCTCAGCAGCCCTCATATGGTTAACCCGGACGTGGGCTGCTGCAGTGTCTTGACACAACTCGGGATTTTGCCAAATAGCATTAATTAAATTTCATGCTTTTCATCAGACTTATTAAATGTATGCATCCCTACCAGCTACCATACTGACATAACTATTCTTATTATTTTTTCATTATTATTATTTTTTGTCACTTTAGAATTACTGGCTTGTTCTCAAACCACCGTTAAATGAGACTTGGGAATGTTTCTGTGTTAATACTTCAAGACCACTCTAAACCACACAAAGTACTGAGAATTATAGAAATTTATTTTAGGTGGAAAGTCACTTAATTTTTGCAGGGTAAACACTTGTACCCCCTGCTGTCTTAATCTTTTCTGGACTAAAGAAATGTCTTGATCTAAGAAGTGTGTTTTGCAAAGGTGAGGTTTACTTTATCAGGGGGAATAAAAAGGGAATAATTGCTACGAGAAAATATGTGGTAAAACAATTGTGAAGTGGAATAAAATATTTGAAAATAGGCAAATTTACCCAATACTTACCTTAGGTTTATATTTTTGTTGTTATTGCTTTTGTTAATTCAAACCCTATGGCATCAATTCAGTGCAGCAATGTGAACATTGCAAGGTCTGCTGTGATGGATTGTTCAGGCCAGTTGTGGATCTCAGAATGTATGGCTGTAAACAGGAACGTGCATTTGTTCAGCACTTGCAGTGCAACCTGCTAAGAGAGATCACCCAGCGGTCAAAGCATTATTCTGAGATCAAGTCAGCTTTATTCAAATTCCAATTTCCCATCACAGAAGTTTATTGGAGCAAATGTACTAAACCGTCGGGTATTTGTAGACTTCAGTCATATAGGGTATTCACTGAAGACTGCCACTGTAGGAATTTTACCTTGTGCTGCATTTGAGCTCAGTCTGAAGAACTGGCCTACTTTTCTTTTTTTGTGCTCTGCAAAACCAGCTTGCATTTTGCCTTGGGAAAGAGGCTCAATTTGTATTTGCTTAGCCCTAAGACTTGTGAAGAGAAAGCAACTTTGTCATATATCTGTCATGACATTATCTAGATAATTCCTTTTGATAAGCAGTATCATTTTTCTGGAGCAGTATTGAAGAGGACTTTACCCTGGAGTGAACTGAATGCAGCTGATATGGTTGGATAAATACTTCAGTTCTGTCCGGTATCAGGTATTCCACATGAGAGACAGTCTATGTTCTTCCATACTAAAAAAAAAATGTCTACTGTTACCTAAGAAATGATTCTCTATTTTAAGTTGGCCTTTTTCCAAATCCAGCCATTAATACATTCAGAAAAAAAAAGAAAAAAAGAAAGAAAAAAAAGAAAAAACATCTTGGAAAGACACAACTCTGTGCACAGGGAACTGGAAAACAATCTCGTTTCTTTTCAGGCAGTTACACTGCTCCTTCTGAGCTACACGGTAGGAGTGATGTTTGAACTTCACCGTTGCAAACAAGGGAGCATTGGTGGATGCAAAGATCAGGCAGTGCCCCATGTACCCCAATAGGAAAAAAACACGTTGCTTGGGACTCACAGACCCCTTTCCTGATGAAATGTGCTGCAGTTGTCAAACAGTGAGTCCTACGAAGGGGATATTTTTCTGAATCATAGAATCATAGAATGGCTTGGGTTGAAAGAGACCTCAAAGATCATCTGGTTCCAACCCCAAGTGAATGTTTTCGTTATAATAAAATTTACACTGTAAAGCTCAGCAGTAACTGCAGACATTTACAATGTAGAGCATCTAAGCCTGAGACTCTTCAGTGACAGTGTTTATCGTAGAATCATAGAATCAGCTAGGTTGGAAAAGACCTACAAGATCAGCCAGTCCAACCATCCACCTACCACCAATAATCCCACTAAAATGGTAACTTATGTTACCATTACTATCTGTCTGAGTGCTACTAGGAGATGATGAGCTTCCAAAATTACCGACAGGGACAAAGCCTTGCAATGTGCTTGTTGTGAGATCTGGCCACATAGAATCATAGAATCATTAAGGCTGGAAAGACCACTAAGAACATCCAGTCCAACTGCCAGCCCAACCCCAGTATGCCCACTGACCATGTCCCTCAGTGCTGCATCCACACAGTTCTTGAACACCTTCAGGGACAGTGACTCCACCACCTCCCTTGGCAGCCTGTGCCAGTGCCTCACTGCTCTTTGTGAGAAGAAATGTTTCCTCATATCCAACTTGAACCTCCCTTGGCACTAACTTAATGTCATTACCCCTTGTTCAATTGCTGTTACCTGGGAGAAGAGGCCAACTCCCACCTCGTTGCAACCTCCTTTCAGGTTTCTAAAGAGAGCAACAAGGTCTCCCCTGAGCCTCCTCTTCTCCATACTGAATGATCCCAGTTCCCTCAGCTGCTCCCCATAAGACTTGTGCCCCAGACCCCTCACAGCTTCGTTGCCCCTTTCTGGAAATGCCTCAGTGTATCCCAACAAGGCCCATGTGTGAGCCTCCCAGTTCCCCTTTCTGATCCTAAATTATTGCTCCCTACTTGGCTTTTGCAGGTCCCCACATGCAGACTCACAGCCAATACATCTGGGTGGTGTAGGAGGGCCAGGGACCGCACTGTGAGCAGGGAGCAAGCTGGGGGTTTGGGACACACCAAGGTGAGGGAGCAACAGCAGCCTGCACGCTTACCCATCACCTCTCTGACCCATGCACAAAGGCTGCAGCCTTGAGATCATTTGTCAAAAGAAAGTGAGCAGCTGGGAAGCCAACTTCACAGCTCCCTGAGTTTTTTTCTGGGTCTGGTATTTTTCGTGAGCTGCAGCCCCGGAGGCCGGCTGCACAACCTGAAGATTGCACGTCGTTAAAAGTACAGGCCAGCGCACTCATGCACTCACACACTCTCAGGTGTTATGTTAGCAGAGAAATGCTTGAAACTGAGGCCCCGAAAAATCCTGTAGACAAAGGAAAAGAACAGTGGTTTTTTAATTATTTAAACATTGTGAGCCAACCTCGTAATTTCTAAGCATTTGGAGCTGGAAATAATTTATATTGATAGGAACGTGCCTTAACACAGGTGGGACCTGTCTGCTGGAGAATCTGAAGGCAGTATCTTTTATGGTTACAAAACACCCACCCAAGCTGTGCTTTCATTCCCACTCCCACCACCTTCCGGCTCTCCGCTCCTTTTTCCCTTTGCCCTTTTCTTCTCCCAGTGCTCCCCCCCCCCAATCTCACAAAGAGCAGGGAGGGTGGTGAATCGCCTATACTTGGTGCTGGAGCAGAGGCAAACTGTGGGGCAATGAGGCAAGCTCGTTTTCGTCCTTTACAAGCAGCATCGTGCTTTCTCCATCTCTCTCCCCCCTCTCTATGCTGCAGCCTGTGGTGACACTGACCTCTGGTGATCACAGGAGTAACACTCACACCAAAGTGACACAGCTGCGGCTTTGAGCGAAGATTATTGTTGGTTTTTACCATTTTAGCCGTTAACGAAGCCATATTTACCTCTCTCTTTTGCACTGTAAAGAATGGGCATGGGTCTGTTTCCCACAGATGCAGGTCCATTTTTCACGGCTTGCTCCAGGTCTGGTTTTACACGTGGGGATTATCACAGCCCTACTGCCACTCCGAGAAGTTTTGACAAACATTTCTCAAAATACATATTGCACGATAGACAAGTTTATCATCTGCCACGCTGTTTCTTGAAAACTGATTCCCATGCTGTGTTTGTCAGGGACCTGAATCACTGAAACAAACTCAGCGCAGGGCTGCGGCGAGTGGGGAAGCTGCACTGCAGCAACCTCCTCCATCCCTGGGATCCCTCCCTGCACTCCCCGGCATGGCAGTAACTCTGCTGCAGGGAGCGGAAACCAGATCCCTACGCAGGCTACTTTTTGTCCATCAAGCCAAGAAAAGCAAATAAATCCAGGGTTAAGGCTGCAGCTTTCAATTGCTCATTTTAAATGTGCTCTATTATGATATCGGAATGATCTCAGCACGCTGATGTTACAGAATCAAATATGTGCTGCAGACCTTGGCAGAAGTGAGCACTGAGTTAATGAAAAGAGTTTCAGCTTGACGTTCTCTCTATTTGGTAACCTTAATTCTGCTTTAATTTATTCTTTGGAAATTTTAGAGCTCAATCCCATGCAGATGGAGTGAGAGAAAATGTTGTGTTGCTTATTAATCATTAGCAAATCTCCGAGATGTGGCAATAGGGTAACGACACAGGTATTGGAAAGCACACTTTGAACGAACTTTAATTAAAAATGTAAGGACTGATGGTACCCTCATTATAGAAGCAATGCTTTTTGAACATCGCCCGGTACTACCGCAGCCCAGTAGGTACGAACACTCCTTGATCTCCTTAGGATAGCTTAAAATGCAAGGAAAAGAGGGAAGGATTAATTAAAAGCAGGCTGTTTAAGTAAGTAAAAAATTGTTTTCCACAAAAAATACATGGCAAGGTGTCAGGTTAGATGAGAGATACAGACAGCTAGACAATAATCCCCTTGACTGTGTGTTTAACTGTTCTCCTATTGATAGGTTTGCCTGAGCAGTATTAAAACATTTCACGAATGTGTTTAAAACACTACTTCACTGTGGCGGAATGAAAATGAATGCTCAGTAGTGTCGTATGCTTTTAACAAACAGATTTCATTTACTCCTCCGAGCCAAGCAAAATTAGAAGGACCTGAGGGTCTCTGATCATTTGCCCAAAATTAATGATCAGTTATTGAATAATTAACTGTCATTGATATCTCATTTCTAAACAAATCAATGGACCCATTTAAGTGTTTGTGTAATGATAGTAATATAATCCTTCCTCTTATGAACTGCAAGCGAACAGACCAAAGAGAAAAAGCACATTCTTCACCCGAAGTAATTATGAGACCTACTTAAAAATCATTTGCCTCAGCTGAAATATAAAGTATTTTTCTGCATAATTTACCTCCAAAATGTACGTGCTCGGCTCTGCTTTAAAAAAAGGAAACCTGTGTGAGCGGAGGTAGCGCTCCAGCATCCCTGAAACGTGACAGCAGGGATGTAGGCTGTGTCTGTAAGAGCACGGCCACGGTGCCTGGCAGCCCCAGAACCATGGAGGAGGGCACCGGGACCCCCACACCACACGGCTCTGACGGCTTTAAGGGCAGGTTGCTCGTCAACCTCTTCCTCCTGCCCAGGCGTTGCTCTCCTTCCCACCTCCCAGCTACTGCTCGCCAAGACCATGGTCTGGAAATCCAGGATTTAAGTTGAGAGGAGTATCTTTTTTATAATGCCATAATACATTTACAGAGAGCGGTCAAAATTGCTGCCACCAATGAGGATAGCTTAATAGATGAGTCGCTGTAGAAATGTGAAAATGCTTTGGAGTGTCAAATGCAACACTCACGTTTATTGTCTTATTAAAGAGCAGGGACACTTCAGCTTGGGTGTGCAGGGGAGAGGTACAGCTTATTTCAAGGCACAAGTACCAAAACTGTAAAACTGTTCAGAGCAGGAATTAATTTCAAAATGTAATGTAGTTTGCCCAGAACACTGTGGATGTACTGATTGCTCACCTTGCAGCTGGTAGGACAATGAACACTTGAAGCAGAATTATTTATTAGTATTAGAAAGAGATGGTGCTCTGAGCATATAGTAAGTGGTCTGCAAAGAAGCAAGTGCTGAGATTGGGAATAAAAATGTTTGCCTTATTATTTCAATTAATGCTTAAGTAAAAGTGACAGCAATACTGAAAAGCATCAACAACCCAAAATATGGGACTGAACATCTTTGTGCTTAGTTATATTTAAAAATAATAATAGTAACATGGGTAAACTAATCTCAACATGTAGTCATTTTTGCTGTCACTCATTCACTCCCATCCTTTGGCAACAAACAAATTGCCTTCCTGTTTCTATGAACTATTACTTGAAAAGCTCCACTCCCGTTCTTCCGGAAGAGCAATATCCAAATGTTCTTCAGCAATGCTGAGGTGCACTGCCTGACTCAGCTCTCCAGTTTCAATAAGCCACCAAACTTTGTCTCTGTTTGATATCTGAGGTTTTTTTAAAACTATATGGGGAGTCAATAAGAGATTAGAGAGGGCACAGATTTCCTTTCCTTCCCAACACTTACGTTCATTTTGAAGAAGATTTATGTGTTGCAACATGGCTGTCCCCTTCTATTCCAATGAGTTTTGCCAGCTAGCACAGAACAAGGGTGTATTTTAAAATGTTTGTGAGCCCATTTTTCAGTGAAAAGCAGGTACCTATGGGTCTTTCCCAGCTTTCTCAAATGTGAATGCATATGCATATTGAGATTTTTCTCTGTTGGAGAACTTAGACCAGAAGCAATATGCAATTATACCTGGTTCTGCTTCTGAGTGTAGAGTAAGCAGAAATGATTTCTCAGCAGAGAAAATACAGAATTAGGTGTGTTTATATGTAGAAGGAGCTCATAGGATAAACATACACTGACCCAGAGAAAGAGAGGACTTAACAGCTTAGCTTGAGCCAATCATCGTTACAGTGGATGCACAGACATCACAGCGTATTGCAGCAAGCTCCCATCCCAGCCTTACAAATGCTCTCACGAATGGAGCCACTGTATATATTCCTATTGTACCTGAAATGTTAGCAGCTGAAAATGTGATGTGCGTTCAGTTGACATATTCACAATGTACAGAGCATTGAAAGAAATTAAAGATGTAAAAGAAATGTTAAAACAACCCATTTTTCACCCTTTCAGCTGTTTGAACAGCAAGCTTCTTATTTCTTTCCTGTGAATATACACTGATAATAAAAGGGAATTTTTAAGGAGAAGTGGTGAAGTTTCCTAGCTGAAAATGTTTATAAAATACCTACTTATCTCAAAATGATAATGACGAGAACAGCTAAGAAGCAATTACTATTTGCTTGAATATGCTGCCAGTGATCTTGTTCCATGCATTTATTTATTATTTTAGTTTCACTGCGTTTGACAGAAATGGAATCGTCTTTATTTGTATTATCTGTACATCCAGCTCCTGTGGCTGGCAGTCACAGCACCTCCAAGTTCTGCTGGTACTTTTAGCACCTACTGCAAGAAAAAATATTATTTAGAGCAGATTTATTTGTAAAAGTGCTGTGTTTATAGCCATGTTTATCAGTCACCTGATAAATGCGTTTATTTGTCTGGCTGGTGTTTTAACTAAATAAGGGTGGCACGCTCTTTTTGCACTTCAATAAAAGGTGTACATCTGTGACAACTACCAGTCTGAATAAAGCATGTGAAGAACATTCGTTTTCAAAGCCACAATCTAATTCTTTAATCAGAATATAGAAGCGTCTGGTTTAGAATTGAAGGGATGCTCTGCACTCAGATTTTCCCCCTTTTTTGCAATCAATTTTAATTTTTTTTCCGATTCTTCTGTTTTTATCTTGAGATCTTAGTTTTTATAACAATTCAAGGTCAGCAAAACTGCTTCTCTGCCTCAGAATCTTTACCTACAACTATTATATATATGTTACAAACTAAGTTAGTCAACAGTTAGAACTGAGACAGCTGTTTTTGAAGTAAATCCCCTTGGAATATTTGCAGTTCAACAGTAGCAGCAGAGAGACCATGAAGTGAAGCTCACCATAAACAAAAGTAAAACAGATAGGCTTTCAAGGCTTGGGGAAATAGGAAGATGTAAACGAGCAGCAAGGCTAATGAAAAATAAACCTGATTTCCTTTAGTTCTAATTCTAGAAGGTGCAATTAGTAACTTATATAAAGGACAATCATGATTTCCAGTATCACATTTTTTAATTCCTTCTCTTTTCCTTCTTATTTAAATATGCTACTCTGTTGTTTCTTCTTTGTAGTCCACGTTTTCTTTGGCAAACCTGGAATAGATATGTTGTTGTCTACCCAAGGTCTGGCTTTGAAAATTGAAGGTAACTTGGTTGGCACTGTTGTCTGACACTGTTGCTTTTGGTGAGGTGGGTAAGAGACGCTGAATTCAAGCAAATTTATTCCAGAATTTGTTGGATTTAAACTCTGAACATATGTTTACCTGAAATGATAATTCAAAATTATTCTGGGAGGGCAAGCAACTATTTCCCCTCCAATTCACCAGTGATGGATGCTTTCATCCAGATGACCGAGTTAACAACCAATTTCAAGTCTGACTACTAAAGGAAAGTGTGAAGGCTTTCTTATTTTCCCCCTCTACAGTTACTACTGCAGTATATTTATAGGAAATGCGATAGAGAATTAAATCAAAACACTGATTAAAAATGCACACCATCAATGTCACAACAGTGTTTTTATCATCTAATGATAACCTCAGAACACCTCCCTTAGTTTACAAGGCTGATTGCAGCTAAAGGCACTTGCTAGACTTTTACACATTTAGAGAACACTTTATTATAGTTTGGGAAATCATTAGTTTTTGCAAGCAAACTGTATTTTGTTTACTCAAATCAAATAAATGTTACGGGTATTTTATTCATCATTTCTCTACTTATGTATATTGACATTTTTCACCAGATTCTTCCAGCACTCCAAGTTGGGATGTCAAAAACTGTGCTTGCAGAAATGAAAGTATCCTCATTATGCAAATTCGGGTTCCACTGATAGGCATGTTCTGTTTTATAAATTACATCCTCTTGTCAGAAGTCAAATTGTATTTGAATAACTTCACGGAAATTGTCACCAAGATTTTAAATTGTGTGCCTTGTATGCCATTGTTGATTTAGTCAGTGAGTAAAAAATGGACATATGTTGATTTTTAAATATGTGCATGATTGTTTTGTCATAAATGTTATTTAAATGAAACCTAGATGCATACATAATTTTTCATGTATATTTTTGTAAAGTTTTGCATTATATAAATAATCTTAATGTTTATATTTAATAAAATATGTTAAACAGTATTAGTTGCTGTATATTTTACTCTTAAGAAGTTTGTTTCCTATAAACATTCTTGATAAAATTTCCTGTAGGGTAAAATAAATATACATGTTCGAATAAAAATATTAAAGCATAAAAGTTAAAATGAAAAGTGAACTTGAATTATGAAAATCGTTTTTATCTGCTATAAAAAGGCTGCCTTTCCTATTTACATTTTTTCATGAAATTTACAAAAAAAAAAAACAAACACAAATATGGTTTACTCATATTGTTGAGAATACTTAGCAGTACTCAAATATAAATTGATTTCTTATTGTAAGCCAAGCAATTTAATTAAAAATACATTTAAACTCATTACAAAGAATAAACTGAGTTCAGAAAAGAATATATTTAAATAATTTATAGAACACTGAGATGATCATTTTAATTTAGAAAATAATATATGACTCTTATTAAAAAAATATCATGAGAGATATGTTACCAGTGAAAATATGTCCTCCACAGAAGCTAATCGTTTAGTTGATTTTAGTTTTCAGAATGACCATTATTGCAGCTGGAGTAATCTTTGATGTTAAGAAAAGTGGAAAAATCAAAGTGAAGTGGTAAATCTGTTCATTTTTCAAACATATTAATCTTGTCAAGATAATACATAGAATCAATCTTTTCTTTTTTTTTTTTCTTTTTTTTTTCAGAGGCTTGTATTCCCTTTTATCCAAAATGTGAAAGCACTTAGGAGGATAAAGAAATGTGGATGACTTTGGAAAAATGATCTGAAAATATATTTTGTCTGTTGGTATTAAACAGTGACAGAAGTAATGTGAACCGTGCGTGGTCAAAGCACGAATTTCTTGTTCAACTATTGGTATTCATCATATTTGTTCTGCTTATAATACGAATATACAGCAAATTTCTGGTACAGCTTTCTTAACAGTTCAACTGAATTTCAAACCCTGACAGTAACAAATACAAATTGCACCAGCCCAAAAAAATTGTTGGGGCTAATTTTAATATTAATGAATTCTTTACAACCTCAGTTCAGCAGTTTCGATTAAGCTTTAATTAGTAGCCAGAGGGGAATCCAAAACAAAAATAAGGAGTTGAATTGCTAATTAAGTTAGTTTGATGAGGTAGACTTTTAGTAAAAGACTGGTTGTTGTTGGCTCTGTAGGTTCTGACAGGCTAAAAATACTAAAGATTATCATTATTGTAACTAACATCCTACATTACCACCAGATTTCTGCAAGGAGCAGACAGTTCATTAGAGTGCAACACTTTTGTGTGTCAGGACGAGAATTAAAGTCTTGTTAATAAGATAGCAGTGCATGGGAACCATAGACCAAGACAAGCAAACATGGTTTTACATTTGACTGGTAGTAAATTATCTAGTTATTTGATACTCCGGTACATATCTGATTCTAATGTGTATTTATTGTTAGTAACTGCTTGTCAGTCAATTTGTTTCCCAAACGGAATTTTGCTTCTCAAGCTACTGGGCTTAGAGATTTTCCTTTTGGCATGCCCATCACCGTCACATCTGTCTCAATTTACATGTTTTAGGTGATACAATATTCAACAAAAAATGCATTTAATAGTGCATGTCTGGATATAAAGAGGTGTGGAGTTAGCTTCTCCACCACCAAAACCTGCATCTCAGAGAAGGTAAATTAAGAGCATCTATAAACAGATTTAGCTGAAGGAGCAGCTTATGCTAAAATTGTATAGCTGTGTTTTTTCCTAATGATACCTTTGATAGCAGGTTAAAAATGCAGCCAGGTTAAATTATTATCAAATGATTTTTTGCACTGAAAAATTAACTATTGCATTCAATTAAGTACTTTTGACATTCTAAGTGTGCCACTGCAGCTCCCAAAAGATTACTAATTACTCGTATGAGCACTAAAGCTCTGCAGTGATAGCAATTTGACCAAACTGCACATGAGAAATGGGCTAGGTATCTCTGTAAGGATCGCATGGAATGTCATTTGATTTCTGTATACTTTGATGTTTTCTATAATTCGTATTTTGTCCTTTTGCTTAAGGTTTCAAAGCGTACAAACCCAATAACGAAGGGATAAGGGAAGGCAGAAAAATAAATGATATTGTTTCTGTGGTATTAAATATAAGCCTGCTATCAGTGCCACATAGCACTAGTGAATTGTAATCAGGTACTTTGACTTAACACTGTTTTGTTTTATAATAAAAGTGGTTGCCATATGTTGGAAGCCCTATCTGTCTGTGTCTTAGGGGTTTCATAACTCTGTAACAAATCCAAAAACTCATTTTATAATACCTTAAATCTACCCATTGTAATGTAGCTCCACTAGTGTAAATCCACATCAAACTTTCCTCATGAATGTTGCTAGCAGATTACTTATACTATCACTGAAAGCAAGGGAGAGCACTGAATTTGGATGCAGAAGATAGAGGAGAAATAACTTCCACTAAATCTTCTTTTAATGCATAGTTTACAATTTTCTTTCACTCAGCATGAAACTGATTAAAAGCACATGGACGCCCCTCATGAAGAATGCTTCGCACAAATAGATGCATTGTTTGATATATTTACATCCCCGAATGCTTGGAATTTGAACTGTAATACAGCATTGCGGAGTTTGTTGGGAAGGAACATGCAATAACCTTCATGCATCTGTTTGAATATATCCCTCTACTGTCTCACTCTCTTGCAGTTGTACTCAGGGATCCCCATTGGAAGACTAAAGCCTGTTACACTGATCAGATTACATTACCGGTATAAGCTGTAGGAGGCACCTACCCAGTGTCACTCCAGCAAGCAAATACAGTAATACTGGCCATTCCTGAGAGTGGTTGTACAGGCACACACAAACTCACAGCTCCCTACTTTGTTTAATCTAATAAATAAAGCACGATTTAAATCTTTTAAAGGAGCCAATCTGTTTTTTTTTTTTTCCTGTTTGGTGGAGACAGGTCAAGGTCATTTTTTTATTTCTTATTTCATTCTTCTGCACATACTCGACTGATGTTTTGTCACGTAGTTCACTCATTGTGTCAAAATTAAAATAAAGCGACAATTAATAGATGAAATGCAGATCTCTGAATCAAACTGACATTCAGCAAGCTGACCAAGATTGCTGGATTAGTGAAACGAAATACAAGACCATTAAAAATCTTCAAAATTCCCCCAAAGAGGCTTGAAAGCATAACTTAATGCTACGTTTTTGAGGTTTGTGTTCCCGATGTTTGCCTTCTGCCAGTTTTTGTGCTGGTCCCTTACGCAGACCTTAGTGTAATTACTACTGACTGACAACGGTGGAAATGACAGAAGAATCAGATTTTTTGTATGATGGATAAAATCTGGGAAAGTTGTATCACTGGAGGACATCAAATTACTGTCTGTTAACTGTTGTTTTTCCCGTTCAGATTTTATTTTGATATGTCTCAGAATCACATGGAGATTATTCAAATACACAACATTCACATTATAAATATATTTTCAAACACCAAAAATTCAAAATCTTTTCATTCACGGTATGTTAAGAAGGTGTTCATTTTTATTAGTGGAGTTAATGTAAGGCAAGTCATCATTTCAGATATTAAATACTCCGAACAATAAAAATAGCAATACTATTCAGAGAATGGATTATTTGGTTTGATATAAAATGTTAAAATAAGATTCATGGAATAAGTTAAGTGAAAATGAAATGAGTTTGTGCTTTTAGGCTTCTTATATGCATGTATGTATGCATATGTGCGTGCACATGCATATGTATGTGTATGTGTGTGTGTATAGATCTCTAAATATAAATATATACATTTTTATAATACCTCTTTTTCCCCTGCTCTCCAAAACTATAATTTCTTCAACAGACTCCTAGTTCTGGCTAAATACACATTTGTTTGCATCTGTGTGTGTGCCTTGTCTGTCGGTTTGCATGAGGGGGCAGAGATGGGGAAGTGGACCACCTTTGTGCTATTTTGTTTAAAAAGTTATTTTTTAATTAGTTTGTATATACTGTTTTATATCATTAACTTTAGTTAGCAATAATTGGCTAGCACTATGTGAAAAGAAAAATAAGGTTGAATGTAAAGGAAAGGAATGAAAGAACTTGCAATGTTCTTTATGACTGTAGCATATTTTTCTAAAAGAATGAAGAGAAAATTAAAAATAAGGCTATGTGAGAATTTTCAGGAATACATGAGAATCTTAAAGTGGACAATATTATGATTTTTCCTTAGTACAAGGCTTGCTCCTTTGTTCCATGTAAACCCTCTACAAATATATCACTCACAAAAGTGTATGAAATACATCTGAAGCAATATTTTAGGATAAATGAATGCTTTGGAGGATGATATACCCCCAAAACACTTTGATGGTTCACAAAAAAAGTAATGATTGTTTAAGAGAATTGACAGTGTTGGTGAGAATATCAAACTGTAGTCATAATGAAATAATAAAATAATCTTGGAAAGAAAAAGTACCTAATTTTTTTTTTCCATAGGAAAACAAATAATTCACTCTGTTTCAGTAGAATAATTTTGAGTATTCCATTGAATGTGACTCTATTTTTGTGTATCTGGAGGTGTTTTACCATCCACTCAGCCCTGTGTCCAAAGGAGACTGAAATATTAGAGTTTAATAGCACAGATTGTAAGGCAGTAAGCTTTTAAGAGCTGCATTACTTCATGGAAGGCTCCTTGGGCAAACTGGATGTTGAAGACAGTACAAAAATGCCTACCAGACTCAGCTGAGCAGAAACCTACGGTTCTTTCATGAATCGAACAACATATTTTTTATTTGAATTTCTTCAAACTCAAAGTATGAGTGTAAGGATTTCTAATTTTGTAAATATTTGTATTCCTGCAGCATAAATCAAATGCTAACCAGCTTTCTCTTAACCTCATTCAATCGGGGTCTTCATGTCTCCACCACATGATGCCCAGATCATTGCTAAACTTGCTGTGAGATCTTGCCAAAAGATTCAGATTTGCACTCAGATTCTTGTTCTGAGTGATTTGGTAGGAGTTTGGGAATATGCTGTAACAGTGTCCACTACAAAATCAGCGTCTCTTTCCATATCGTTAGGCAGATGGACAGGCTGACAGATAGGACCAGCCGAGTCTGGGGGCAGGGACAAAAATAACACGATCATATTTCAACTCATTGTTCAAGTTTAATGAGTTCTGCCATAGCTCGGGCACTAGAAGGTTATTGTGAGGGAAAAACAAAGGGACCATTCTTTTGTCTTTCTTCACAAACTATCAGGCCCCATTACTGAAAATTAAGGTTCAATAAAATTCTTATTCAGAGATAATTAGCGGACAGCTTTGTGGTGCGGCAGATAATATGGCCAAAGTGCTGGTTCACAGCAGTGTGTGCTGAAGTGTGAAAGCCAGCTCTCCGTTCCTGCTTCTGAGGTCATACCCCCTCATCCTGCATACAATGTGGCAGTCAAAATGCAGCATTCTTACCTGCTGTGATAAAAAATACACCAAAGCAAATAAATTATTTCAACCCCCTCCCCCTTACAGCTTTTTATTTTTTTAAACAAAGCTAGATCATTAGTAATAAACTATGACTTCATTAGAATGTTCCACATAACAGGATTACAGAGGAATGTGTCAATAATTGGCAAAGGTTTGTCTTTCATTAATTAACACCTTTGTATGAATACAAACTTGTTATCCTCACTTTTTATAGGTGAAATATTACCATTAAAATTAGACCTGTTCGATTTTAAGAAAAGAAATCTTGATGGTGTTAATTTGTACAACCGAACTTTTTCCAAATATTGTTTGGATTGGGAAAGAAACTTGATTTGAAAACAGGCAGCGTTATAGGAAGGCTGCTTTTCTCTGCACAAAGGGAAAAGAAAGATTCAGAGTTTTACTCTTTTACATACACATGTATGAAAATATACACATGACCTCTCTGTACAGAAGAATATTTAAAGCGTTTTCTAATTAAAATATTTGTTGTGATTTTGTTGTTGAATAAAAATACACAGTAACTACTTTAGCTTTGATTTTCCCCTCTATCACCAAGGAAGCAGCTCATAAACTTTGGGACAGTTCATAATATTGGTTTGTTTATCATGACATATACACATCTGCATAGAAAAAGAACAAAATGAAAACTCTATCTAAAAAAAGGTATTTTCCTGAGTCAATAAATCAGTCATTTATATTTTTAACAATATCAACTAATGTAGGTTCTAACTAAGCTCTTAGATATGTGATCTTGTTTCACTGGTATGCTTTGATTAGGGTGGATCCTGATAGCTGGAGACTCTGACCCAGGATACATGTGTGTCTGAAATCTCACTAGCCCTGTTGAACTTGCTGGGGTGATGAAAACTTCCAAAAACAAAATCTGTTTTTTGAGGGTCATAATATCTTCTGGTTTGGAAGTTTTCAACCAGGATCTTATGTGTTATGACATGGGCTCTGACAAAATCAGTTTGAAAGTGTTGTATACTTCTGTTAAACAAGACCTCAGCGTACTGATGTTTTCTCATCCCTTGCCTTGGCTTTACTACAAAAGTGACTAGGATGATATTTAATGTGCATTGTGCTCCAGAGTACTGTATGTTCCCATATACTGATGGGAATTTTGTTTTTCTAAAACCACTTTTATTTTACAGCTCACTGCACAAGAAGCATGCCCTCAAAAAACAATAACAAACAGGAAAAAGGAGCATGCTTGCTTTCTGTCTAGTTTGGTCTAAGGCAATATGTGATGTTGCTTTGAGAGTCTCTATGGAAATATCCAAAAACAATATTGGATTTGTCATCTGTATCAGAGAGCCTTTCCATGAGCTTAAATTTGAAGCTAAAATGGCTTCAAATATTTGTGAATTCAACTCATTAAAACAGGTCAATTTCCCCCCCCCTCTACTCACCGTCCCCTCCTCCCCCCCCAAAATTATCTGTTTTTTGATAAGTGGGGAAAATTAGGTCTCCACTCCATCACTGTTTTTGGAAGGGTGGCTCATGAAAGTTGCCTGGATTTCAGGGTTTTGCAGAATCATGGGATTTTTTGAAAGAGAACAGCTTTCTGTGGGAAAATATTGGCACCCTGAAAGACAAAGCTGAACTTTACTGATTACAGTGGGACCAGGTTTATTAATATTATTTAAGGAAGTACTTTCATCTGCATTTCAGTGTGTGGTGAACTTAGTATGTGATTAGAAAAGGAGGATTAAGGCTGTGTCTACATTAGCAAATAATTCAGTATGATAAGAGAAAATCAGTAGATCAAAGCAGTTGATGCTGAAACTCTACATCTTACTATATGGTTGAAAGTTTTCACTTTAGATGGTTTAGAATGATCCTTTGGATTGAATGTCCCAATCGCACACATGGATCTAAGCCATCCTCAATGTTCAGATGCTTATGGGTGCATTAGGGAACATGCCACACTTGGGGCACATCTGAAGCAGAGATCCCCATTCACTGAAATCCAGCTTGCAGGTATCTAGTTTGCAGGCACCAAACAGTTCTGTGCAACAAACAAAGCAAAGAAAAATGAGGGAGACTGAGGGACTCACTTTAAAACTGCACTGCTGCTCTACATCAGAATGTTAGTTGTTGCAACCTAAAAATACCACCTATTTCGTGAATATAGTGTACCATGATTCTTGTAATTTAAGTGACTCTCTCACCCCTTTGCAACTCCTTCAGAGACAAAAGAGCCAGACCAAAAAGAGTGCACAGCAGCCACTTCAGTAATTCCAACTTTAAATCAGTACTAGCAGTTCAGCTGCTTCAGAAATCTCCTAGGGAAAATATTCCAATAATGTAAAGAGTGCATAAGGTTAGACTGACCTGGGATTATGTCTTGGATTCATGGTGTTAAATTAGAGTCTGGAAATCCATTGCCACAGTACAGTTCATTTGAAGAAAGATTTCCAACCTAGTGAAGAACACTCATCCATCCACGTGGCTTGAAGCCACTGCACCGTGCTGCTCTGGAAACAGTCTAGCTGTGTTACTGCTGATAAACCATTTCAAGGAGTTTGTAAATCAGTAGTGATTTTTAGCCCAGGCCTCACACCCCTCGAACATAGATGTGATGTTTCCAGACCCAAGCTCGTTCACCAGCAGCCATCTTGGTTGACTTTGCTCTCATAGTGAAGATACATCCTTAGCCTCCTATCAGTGCTTGAACCACACCTTCTCCAAATCATTAGGCCAATCGTATCATCCTGTTCTCTGCTCCTTTGATGCAATTGCTTTCAAGCAATTCAAGCCAATTCAGGCAGTTGTTCCTTGTGACAGAGTGAAGCAGGTCATAACTACATGAGGATTGGCATTAGCTACTTTTGACTTCCAGTTCAGCTCCTAGAGGAGGTTTTTTTTTCTGTTGTTAATTCCCTTCCAACCACACAACCTCATATAATACCTAATAATGTCAATGTGATGTTTTTAAAAATTTCCATGAGCTGGTAGGATCTGACATATTTTGATGTTGCCATGATCCCAAGGTCTCATATCTGTCACTCCATATTGGCAACTAGTTTGTGTGATGAAAACAATTGCAATAAAACATGAGTAAATCAGAGCTGCACTCCTCCTTGCAGTCTTTTTCTTCTGCTTGCTTTAACAGATTTAAAAGTTGAGTCGCACTGTGATAGAAGCATCATATAAATAAAGCTACATCATTCTGGATATCTTTTAAGGATAAAGTGGGATTGACAGGTATTTTATCCAACTGCTGTGCAAAGAATAACATACTAGTCCACAGTTTCTCAGTTGCTCATTCATTTGCTTTGTTAGTAGATTTCACTCTGTTTTCATAAGGAGAAGACAGAACAAAGAGTACAAAATCAGAGTTCCAGTCAAACTCCAAACAAAATCAACAACGATGTTTTCGCTGATTTCGCATCGCGCATCAGAAATATTGTGTTCAAAATGAGTGCTGAAAAAGCCCTCCATTTTTAAGTTCATTTTTTAAGGATCAAGGTGATTTTTTTAAATTACTTTTTGATAATACATACCTGAAATCTATATGCAGGTCTCGCAGTGGAGGAGGACTGATTAAATTCCATACAGAAATCCCAACATCTCTTGCACCTGTGTCATTGAAAGCTGCTGAACGCATCAGCTATTGCTATCATTTCTCCCACAGGTGTACTTTGGTTGTGGGACCAGGGGCCACTTACTAAGGGCTGTCCCAAAGTTGTACTTTGCAAGACCAGGTGCACTATATACCTCCATTCTTCTGACCTTGCCTGCCACAGAAAGCAATCTTAAAATGTACAGACTGCATTGGAGACAAAGGAAAATTAAGCCTATTACAGATAATCAGAACATGTTACCAACATAATCCGCAACACAACCTGTTATGTCAATCAAAATTCCCCTAAAAAAGTGACAGGGATACTCAAGACAAATGAAAATGGAACTTCCTTTATACTTAATGTGTGCCCATATATGATCCTGTTCAGGACTGAAAAGTGGCAAAGATTAAAGAGCATGTCCCTACACTTCCCATCAGAGAGAGAAGGACAACTCATTTGCCCCCCTATGTTGTCCCTGATCCCTGCACAGCTCCCCGCAGCTCAAGGGGCTGGTACAGAGGCAGCACAATCAGACATTCAGTGGTCTCTTCTACATTACCCAAACTACTGCCTTGTCCTTGTACTTTATGGAGCACATTTCCACCAGAGGAACTCCTGACATGTGAAGAAGACCTTCAACCTGCCAACATTTCATAAATGTCAGCATGAATCCCAGCTGTCTCTGTTAAGCTGCAGAGTGCAAACCAAGATCCCAAACCTTTGGAAGGCTCTGCCATTACCAATGGTCAGGTTGTTTATCCTGTTTTGTAAAAGTACATTTTCAAGTGGGAAATGCCCTTTTTTGCTTGCCCCCCTCCCATGGGTCAAGACATTCCCACTGGAAAAGGGTATGTGTACTTTCCCTCATCTAAAAGCAGTCTGCGACCCAACAGGAATTAAACCATTATACCTCTGGAGGATAGAGCTAAACTCTGTTGTGCTCAACACTTTATTTTAAAGTACTGAACAAAACCAGTTCCTACTGATTAATACTAATTTAATCATTGAGTCATCATATGCTGTTAAAGAGACAAGAAAACTAATGCCCCATTTCTGAGTAAAATACACACTTTAAACAGACCTTGAGAGATGCAAATATTGGCTTGCTTCATTTTCGCAGAGGATTTCAGTGCTAAGGGTGTAACCTCTATAGTACTAAAAGTACTAATTATTAAGGTAGGTACTGAAAGAATAAAGTCTACCTCCTGTGATTACAGTCCCAGTGCACATGGCCCTCACTCTGGGATGTCTGAGGCATCTCACTGCATGGATGATAGGAGTTACAGCAGTCTTTGTAAAACAGATCTCTTCTGTAGCAGCTTGGGGAATTTGGTTACTTGAAACTATAACAAAAATTATTCTGTGAAGTCCTGAAAAAAAGGTAAAGAGAATATAACTAGGCAAACGCCTTGAGTGACTAAAATTCTTAATTTAGTATGCATTAATTATTGGTTAATTAAGTTCTTTGTCATTTTACTGGCATTCAGATCTTTGGTGGTTTTGATAACTTCCATTCACTGACAGGATAAGGGTTTTTTGGAAGATAAAGGACACCACCAGACTCTTTATACAGTAGATTTCCCTGTAGGTATTATACATTAAAATAAGATTCCCACTGGAATTTTGGCTCAGTTAATGGAAACTTAAAGTTTGTAAGTGAATTGTTCTGTGATTAGTAATTCAGTCTTTAAATATTTGATGGAATATCTGTAACAATTTATTTTCTTTTATAATTGTTTATTTTTATATTCATATTCAGTGAACACATAACATCCCAAGACCATAATCTTGTCCATCTAACGCTGGAAATTCTCCTGACTTTTTAATTGCCTGATCAGATCCTGAGGAATGACCCTTTTTCTTCAGAGCAAGCGACGCAGAAAATGTATACAGAAGGTAGTGTTTATCATTAAGAAATAAAATCAGCTGCAGAAAAGGAATAACTGTTCACAGAATTATGATGGCATACCTCATACAGTTCCTGTAGGTCTCATCATCATCCTAAGGCTTCAACATAATCGTTACTGAACATTAGCTCTGGTTAGGAAGAACATAAGACAACTTTATGTGCTTGCCACAGGTACTTTTCTGCAAGGGTCCAGAGATCTGCAGGCATGGCTTATCAGTCAGGAAGATGGGATGCATCTAGACACAGAATTTTTTTCTTCAGTGCTTGCTAAGTCTCAGGGTGCACCTCGGAGCATTTCTCCCCAGATCATCACCCCAAGAGTTGTATGTATGCAGCAGTGAGGAACAGCTGGGGAATTTGGCTTCGTGCTTAGGCTTCAGAGCATTAATGCACTGCAGTATATACATAGCCTCCGTGACTGAACTTCTCTAGAAAGAAGATATGCATACACATGGGGAAGGGAAATGTGGACCTTTCTTTGCAAAGTGAACACTGTTTTGTATTCATGTTTGACCTTGAGAAAGAGATGTCAAAAGAAATCCCATTTTCAAAACAGCCATTGCAATTATGCAGATAATTCATGGTGAAGGTCTACAGTTCATAGTTTAAATTTTTAATTTATGTATAAAGTTGAAAAGAACACACAAATAAATAGTAAGGAATTAACTGGACAATAACAAACTGGAGAGGACCTCCTGGGATGCTCTGGTTTTTACTTTTGCTCTTGTTTTTTTTTCTTTCAATCTCCAAAGGCTGTCTTAGTATACTACTTAAGTAATACTTTAGAGAATACATAGGAAGTAAATAGGGGATAGATTTCTTCCTTTTGTTAGGTGTTTTAAGGAGATATATAGAAATATTCACTGTACTACAGGCATCATAAGATATGAAGGGTACATTTAATTGAAAGGTTAACACTCTGTACTAAGAAACTAGATGCAATTATTAAATAGGATTTTTCTAGTGTTGCTCAGTAGGTTATTGACTAACCTAAAGTTATCTATCAGGTGTCTACATTAGGTCCCATTAGTCCTAATAAAATTAGTCAAATGAGATTTGGCATTAATTAAAAAAAAAGAACTCTGCTGTGTTCAGACTGCTTTCCTCTAGATACAAAAGAAACAATGCAAGCCCTCATTCTTGCAAGTTTTGACCTACCTTCATTATATTTCACAGACAGAGGTATGGCAAGGTAAGCCTTAACATGAGGACAATTCCCCTATGCATTTACACAACAGTTCTGACAGACAGAAATAGTTGCTTAGTAAATACTCCTTTTTTATTAAATGCTAGAAAAAGTAAGGGAAGTAGTTGCTTAGGTGAGCTAAGTACCCCTGATGATCTTCACTCATCAGTAGATAAAGTTTAAAAAATACAGTAGATGAAAAGACACTGGTATAAGGTTAACTTATTACATCCATATAGAAGTAGAAGCAAAATCTTAATGAAACAGAAATAAACAGAAGCAAAATCTTAATGAAATTGAGCAATAAGTTAGCATGTGGTGCAGTGTAGGACATCGTTCCTGTTCAGGATATGCAATTACTTGTGCAGAAGTTATTTAAAGTAAAAAAGATGCCGCTGTGTTTCAGCATACTGGTCTCTACACTGTGATGTTTCCTATTCCATAATATTAGGGATGCGCTCACTGAACAGTGCAAGACCACTTCTTCAGGGAAGCCTTCATCTTGCTTATCCCCATTTCAGTTTTACCATGAGTCAGTAGCTGGTCCAAGTAACAACTTCGGTATCAGAGTCTTCAGAACAGATCTGTAAAACTGAAGAATTCTTTGGTATGCTGCTGTTGCATGGGTCTGTAGCATTTTTTATGTTTTCAGCCTATGCATTTACACAGAGTAATTGTCCTACCCAAACCTGAGCAATATGGCTCTTCTGAGTTTGAAACTATGACTTGCTGTTACAGAACAAGAGGTTACCCCTCGTCTTTCCAAACTTTCAAAAAATCAAAGGCAACTGGTCTGTAAGAAAGTTGGAACAAGAAAAGATCTACAACAGGTAGTCTCCGAAACCCAAACTCATGGGTTTCCTTCAAGTTACAAATATGAAGTCCTGTAGCTAGTTGCAAAAACTCCGTTCTGACTTCATGCCTATTGAAAACAAACTTAACTGATTAAAATAGTTAACTCTCTGCGAAGCTTCTCAGTGAGGTGTCTGTATGATATGGGCTTAGCTTTTTTTTTTTTAAGTCTTCTCTTCACTGGGAAAAACAGAGAATTTGCTGTTTTCACATAAAGGTCATTAGTAGCCTGAAGGTCCATGTAAATCCTTCACACCGAACATTAATAACATTAGAATGGAGTGAGTTATAAAAGAATTAAAGAAATGAAGATTAGAAACTACCATAAACAAAAAGGAATAGGGGCTAACAACTTGTCAATACAATATTTTCTTTCCACATGGTCATAACTTGTTTGCTTTTATAGTCAGGTTCACAGTTGTCAGTAAGACCTGCAAGATTCTTCAAGGTGATAATCAAAGAAGTTGAGCTTGGATTTTACAATGTCCCTTTCCTAGTATGCTCCTGTGTCATTCTTTTTTGAAGACATTGACCATATGATGATATTCAAATGGCCAAGCGTTTACAATTTCCAGATCTGCCAAATAGCGAATCAACCTTTATAATTAAAGGTGACAAGCTGACAAGGAAAATGAATGTAAAATTGTATACGTATATGAATTTTTATGTCAGATTGCCGTCTGTGCACTTGTTTTCTCTTTGTCAATAGCCGAAGGCTCATTTCTCTGTACTAGAAGCACATTTTATATCGAGGCCTTCAGACAGCTCCCCTTCGCCCTAGTGAATTTGCTGATTAATTTTGGATGCTCCTCTTAATTAACACCCCAAAGGAAGTCTAGATTTTCTAGCCTATATTCCATGTAGAACAAGTGAATCTGAAGAACAATGACCTAAGGAGACAGGCGCGCTCTGTCCGAATGACATTACAAGAACACTGAATATCTCACAAGTCAGGACCTGGTCAGGCAATGCCTAAGGAAAATGTAGGCCTTTAATCAGGGCAGAAATGAGAATCATATTAGTCCAATTTCATTTTCTTTATTGCTGACAAAGGGAGGCTGGGATGGATGCCACCTGACAGTTGAAACATGGTGCCCCTATGCAGGAGCGGGTGCCTGTGGCCTTGATTAATAATTGGTACCATTTTGACTTGCAGGCAGATAAGTTGATGATGGATGAGAGAAAAAGAGTGAAGTGATTTATTATAAAATTAGGATAAAATAACGAACTGGCTAATTGCACACAAGCCTCATAATATGTAGCTGTGGAGTCAGAAGTGCAATGCCAGGCAACAATAATTTCCACTTCAGTTTTCACAACAAGATCTTAAAGCAAGGAAAGATAGAGACAACTCTAACTTATGCAGTTTCCTAATACAGAAAAAGACTTGCTCATTCCTCTACTTCAAGCAAATAAAATATTGAGACTCATATTTCTTTTTATTATTACTGTTGCAAAAAAAAGGAAACTCTAGAGCCAAACAGGCCACATTAAACCAACTGTTGCTTCTCTGTCAAAGCTAATATAACCTTATAATTCTTACTTTTCTTTGCAAATTGTTAATGGGGGGGTAAAAGATCTCCAATTATGAAACTGAAATGTATATGTGCTTAAATCAAAATTCAACAAAAAGATTGATTGGTTACTATTGGAACTGTGAAAGTGTACAGATCTCTTGGTAGGTATCACTTTTCAAATTCACTTTTTGATGTTTTGAACTTCCAAAGCTGTACTTTGATAGTTATTTTAAAAGCTGAGTCATCTACTTCTTGCTATTTTATGCCACATGTGTTCAGCAGAGTACAATTACAGATGAAAACATATACGCTGTAATATCCATGTGCTGCCTGGTAAAAACATTTGTTGTTCTGGTAAAAACATTTGTTGTCCTAAATCCATGACATTATATATATTTTTTCCTTTACAAGACAAATGCTCAATCACTTTCCCTTGGAAATTCAAGAAGTCTAACTTGTTATGGTCACTTGAAATATTTTGCTAGAAGCAGAGCCAATCAACTTCTAACTTTTTTTCCTGCAAGTTCAGTTGTTAAACCAGACAGTTGACAAAAATGTTATTCAGGTAGGATATGTTCAAGATTAAAAGTGAAAGTAGAATGGGAAGCTACAATTTAATTTTCATGCCTATTCTACTGGCAAGATAAAAACATGACAAGTTGTTCTTATATCCTACAAATTTCCAGAAACTACATTTTCCATACAGATTAAGAAAGAGGATTTTAAAATAATAAACTGCAAACACTTTGTTATGGATCAAAAACAGCAGTCATTGCATAACAGCATTAAACTTTTTATATGTTTCCTAAAAAGAAATAAGAATGGTATCTACAACTATATTTATTCGGCAAATATTAGAAGGCTTCATATCTGATCCAGTCTTTGTTACATATCATAAGTAGCAATTTGTTTCTGTGAGTAAATCTGAGAAAAGTTAACCTGAATTAACTTCTGAAGTGTGCTAAAAATTGACTTAACTTCTGAAATATATAATTTAAAGTACACAGGAAAATTTGTTTTCAGAATGCTCAAGTTTTTAATATGACTTAGCTTCATTACAGTGAATTGAATTAAGGCTTTTTCTGAATAAGGGTAACCACTGTCTACTGCAGCTTATCTTTAAATGCATTTTAAACTCATGACACAGTTTTATCTTACTTAACTCCTTCAATGGTCCCTTATTCAAAAACCTTTGTACATTGATTTGTTTATAGTTTATTCAGAAATAAAAAAAAAAGACAAGTGAAAGATTAGTTAAGAAAAAAAATATCAGATTAACTAATCTTTTTTGATTGATTCCAAAACTATACATTTCTCATCTTATCTGTCAAAATCTGAAGGTTACGCCCCATCGTGACAATGGGATCACAGACCTGAAAAAATTATGTATCTCTGTGAAGTAGAAAAACAGATAGTAGTAGCATCTGTGATGCAGAGAAATCTTATACCTCTTTGCAAATTGGACAAAGATCTTCTCACCATCAACATCTATGTCTTTCAGTATCTCAGGATTGTTGGGTTTTAGGATAAAAGGGAATTATTTTTATTAGTCAGACTGCTTTTAAGACCAAAGAAAAGTAACACTGAATAACAGCTTGTGCTCTGAGTTTCAAAAGCTCTATCATAAAATTGCTACCTTTCCCATCTACTACTGGGAACAGTGCCCAGCAGAGGAAAGGTTGGCCATTTCTCAGTACTGCAAACATGACAGTATGCCAGTAGTGTCAGTGGCATCTAGGAACCTTGTGGTTAAAATGATAATATCAAAGTTTAGGACAACTGAATGCTTACTCTCTGATTATTCAAAGGTTTCGGAGAGAAGATTTAATACCGGAAGAGAAATTGAAGTCTTGAAACTTCGTTGAGTTCTGGTTTCAGGGCTCACAAACCGGGGAGTGTCTTTCATAAATTAGTGACTACCAACTAAGTTTGACAGAGGGAGCTAGAAAAACAGAAGACCAAATCTCTATGGACTTAGAAGGAGGTAGAAATGATCAGAGAAGTTATGTTTATCCTAGTTTTTAACTGCTACTAGTTTTGAGAAGTGGCTCTAAGGAATATAAATGGTGGCCCTCAATGTGTTCAGGAGTTTGGGTTGCCTGAATGAAGAAATAGCAATAAAATTTCACGTTTCACTGGTTTTATTCAAGCAGCTTTTGCACTTGCATTAGCTCTGTATCTTTGTCCCTCCTCGGGTACCACTGTCTGTCATGGTTTTATGATTTTCGGTTATTGGTACTCCACATCATAACATCATGTAGTGAATGTACCTGTTCCTCAGAAGAGAAGGACTACTACAGTCCCCACGGTACTTTGCTCCTCTGTTACCATTTCCAGCCGGAGGGAAAAGATAAAAGCTCGCAGTATAAAAACTTGCAGATCACGAGACCTCGTCCCTTTTTCCGCCATCTCTCGTCTTGGCAGCACCTCGCTCTCCAGCCGTCTTATCGTCGGTAGTAGAGTAAGGCCTACCTTGATTTTGGGACATTCTCTCTCTCTGTGTTGGATTTATCAGCTTAAATTGTAATTATATTGTATTATAGTGTGTTGTTTTGCATTCCGATATTTTATTTAGTAAATTAGTTTGTTTCTCCTCAGATTGTTGCCGCTGTTCTTTGCTCTCAGGGCCATCTCCCTACCCTTTTTCCCCTTTCCCCTTTTCCCGGGACGTGGGCCCTTGGGTCCCCCGTCCCCTTTGTCACGGAATCGGGCCTAACGCCCGTAAACCGTTGACAACTGTCCTTTTCACATTAGTTTGTAAAGATCGTTCCCAGCCCTTGTTATCCCTTCTGAAAGCAAAACTCTCAAGAAGCTTCTCCATTCCTTGGAGTAAGGTACTCCTTCTTTGAGACTTCCCTTTGAGAATGAAGGGAGAATAAGATTTGGTTGAAGTCTGTCTCATTTGAAATAGGTTGGGCAATATATCACAAAGAAAAAAAATGAAGCATGATCCACTTCTACCTCATAAAAACACCTACTGTGTAGGCTTGAACAGATTTCAACAACTACTGCTGTTTCATTCAGAACCATAGCTAATAACAAATGCATCTTTTAAATCTATTTTGCAATCCATGGAAGTTTTGGAGGACAGTTTAATTCCTTTAGGGTTCTAGGATGATTTTGTGTAGTTTATTACCTGCATTTCATTTTTGCAATCACTGATTTAAAAGCATATTCCAACTGCAGTGTGCTGCTATCATCCCTGTATGCTGTTAGCCAGCAGAAAGGTGTGTCATAAAGCGCTATGAATAAAGTTGAGGAAGGGGTTAGCTTTCTTTGCTGTCAGTTATTCCTCAAAAGGAGGAATGATAATAGCTAGAGGGAATGTCTGTAGAGGCAGATTTTTAACAATATGAATAAAAGTTTCATCTCGTTTCCCAAATTGTAATGACTAAGTAGTGATCTAGTTATGTTCAGTAAACTGATAAATTATTACTAGGGAATTATTATTGCTGCTGTTTATTGCTCTGTTTCTTCCACTACTTGTCTCCATGTCACCTCACATTTTCCACCTTAAAAAAAAAATCCTTCTATACACTTTTTATTCATGTTTTTCATATTTTTTCTTCTGCTTTTCCTGTTTGGGAAATTTTCTCTGAATTTCTTTTCAAGTTTTCCCTTCTGCCCAATTATTTTTATTTTCTCTCTTCTAATTTTGCTTCTCTTTTTATGAACTGTAACTCAGCTTTCCTTTCACTAGTTTCTGCTTTCTGTCTTCCATTCTAAAAGTGACTGGTGAGAATACATAAATTACTTATTCCATATTTTTACTGATTCTCATTGCTCTCCCTATATAGCTTTTGCTTTATCAGATCCTTCATCTCACACTGCAGTTTTTGTTTTTCCTTCTCCATGAGCGTCATCTTTTCATCTCATATTTTCAATGCAAGTTTATGTTGAGGAATCCTATCTTTCCTCACTGTTGCTGTTTCTTCTCATAGGTTCTTGTTTTCTGGTGTTTTTCTGTCCTGCATTTTCCATCTTTCTTTCCTCTTACATCCTACTTCTCCCTCATCAGTCTTGTCCTCTTCATCAGCAGTAATTGAGATGCCTCAGGACCCCAGGATGCTAAATTGCTTTCATATATTCCCTGTCAATCCCCCTTTTTTTTCTTCCTGCCACTCATTGTTATCAATAAATATTAATTTGGTTGCTGAGAGACCTCCTTCCACAGTTCCCCGAGATCAGCAGAGGTAGGGTTCAAAGTAATATTACTGTTCAGAAAGTAGTCTTGTGTCATCCACACTGCCTTCCTGAAGGGCCAGAGGACTGAATTTTGGAATGCGCTTAGTGAAACGGGAATTTTACTGTCTCTAAAAAGCTGGCAAATCACATACAAGCAAAACAGTTTTTATAACTTCTTCTGTTTCTGCTAGGGGGTGGGGACTAATTATGTGAAGCCGGAGAAGTAGACAAAACAAGAACAACAGAAGAGGGAGACATCTTATCTCAGAAGTTTGCTTTTGTAGTTCTTTTGAATAACAAAGTATGGAGAAGGATTTTGTAGTCTGCTTCTTCAGCACTGATTTCTCTTTGGGATCCATTTGTGTTTAAGGAGCACACACAACAGTATACGGAAAACATGACTAAATATGTGTACTACTCTTCTAGTATGGAGGTTTTTATTTTTTATGCTCCTCGGTCTTTACATGGGACTACATCACCTGAATAATTCTGAGAGAAGTAAACCCAATCAATGTTGCTCCTTGTAAAGAAATGAATTTATCCTGTTGAGGAGGGTCCCAGCTGTATGCCTTCATGATGTTCCATGACACTTCAGCAGCTCTGGGGTGTGTGTGTCATGCTGCTTGCATACTAGGCTTTTATATAAACAGAAGATTAATTTTGATGCACAGTAACAAAAATCTTTGGCTATTTCAGGCCTGACTCTGTGTCTGGCTTTTTCTTTCTCAGAAGACTATAACTTACTCTCTTAGCAGTAGCATTTGAACTGTGTTTTGTGTCAATGTGGGATAAAGAAACAAGAGGCCGCATGTAATTTGGATTTTTCTAAGTATCTCATTTCAATCTAATGTACTGTTGTGTAATTAAGCCAGTAAATCTATATGACCAGCCCATTTGAGGACTTGGTCTGCTATCTTCAGCCAGTGACAAATTCTGGTTTCCATTGCTTGTTCAGAGATGATAACAGTGTGATTTACAGGTATAAGTAACAAATGAGATCAATTAAAAAGACTAAGAGTGGCACCTGTCTAAGTGTAGGGTTGCACTAAATGATTCCCACATCTTTGTTTCCTGTACAACCTCGCATTTGCAGCCTCTCCTCTTGAAGGCTAACAATGGGAGAGTTGTTTCTTAATGGTCATGAACCAAGAAAGCAGGCCTTATCCTACAGGCCAGGTATATGATTATTATCTCTGAGTGAAAACAACAGCCGTATTTTTCAGCTCCATGTGTACAAATGATCCTTGTGTTTCATATAGTTCTCAACTACAGCATCTTGGATTGCCCAATTTGTTATAAGTCTGTGCTGTGAGCTGTCTTTGTATGGTTGAGCTGAACTCACGGTCAGCTACATGTTCGTCTTTGTGTATAATTCTCAGTATTTTGTATTCTTAAAGACATTTCTAAAATACTTTAAAATTATTACATTCCTAAGACATTTTCAAATAATTTGATTTTCTTTTTAACAGTGACAGGGAAAGTATACAATTTTAGAATTAACAGAGCCAGTTTTGTGATATTTTCATTCCTTCCATCTCTATTATTGACTAATGAAACTTAACGATCATTTTATGACAAGTCATATTAATACAGAAACTCCTTAAAGACTGTGTTTAACACGAATGATGAAATCTTTTTTTTATTATTCTGGTTAAATGCTTAAAGGTACATCTGTGTTTTATTAGGGTATGTACTTCTCTGGACACTGCAACTTTAATCCATCAAATAAATAAGCATTTTTAATGCAGCTTTAAAAAAGACCACCCTCGTGATACTACTGCTAAGGAAAAGTCATGGGTAGAAGTAAAAAAAAATAGTTTTTTTTAATGACAGCTCCAAAAAGAGGTATGAGGACATCCTTGACAACTCATCAAGATGTGAAAGAGCTGTGGTCTACTCAGGTTTCTTGCTCCCTATTAATATTTTAGTAACTGCATCTGTGGTGTCGCCTAGTGACAGCAATCCTCTATTTTTTGGCCTCAGATTTCAAGGAAAAGGATCACGCTGTTTCGCCCTCTCAATATGTATATCCAGTGGCTCTGAGATTAGTTCTTTGTATAGTCTTCTTTCCAAATCTGAAGGATTCAATGTAGACTGTTTCTCCTTTCCCTTCCAGATACGTCTGTTTCCTCTGAGGCTTGATCAGAAGCTCATACTTCTGCTAGCACACTCTTTTCCACATCATTTCACTAGAATGGAAATTTCCGAGTGAGGAACCAAATACTAGATCACAGAAACCACTCCCCACAATATCTGAAAGTGAAAATTCAGTTTTTGTGCTGTTGGATGAACCTCACAAGGTTCAATAAATCCAAGTGCAAGGATTAGCTCCTGGATCTTAGCAGCCCTCGCAATCGGTACAAACAGGGGGCTGTAAGGATGGAATACATCTCTGCAAAAAAGAACTTGAAAGTATTGGTGGATGGTAAGCTGTGCATGGGCCAGCAATGTACCTTTACAGTACAGAAAGCCAACCATATCCTGGGCTGCATCAAAAGAAGCGTGGCCAGCAGGGCAAGGGAGGTGATCCTGCCCCTCTCCTCTGCGCTGCTGAGGCCTCACCTGGAGAACTGCATCCAGATGTCCTCAGTACAGGAGAGACATGGATGTGTTGGAGCGTGTCCAGAGGAAAACCACAAAAATGATCCAAGGGACAAAACAACTCCTCTACGAGACCAGGCTGAAAGAGCTGGGGCTCTTCAGCCTGGAGAAGAGAAGGGTCCTGGGAGACCCAATAGTGGCTGTTGAGTATCTAAAGGAGGGCTATAATAAAGAAGGGAACAGACTCTGTAGCAGGGTCTGTTGTGACAGAACAAGGGAATGTGGTTTCAAACTAAAGGAGGGGAGATTTAGATTGGATATAAGGAAGAAGTTTTTTACAGTAAGGGTGGTCAGGCACTGGAAGTGGTTGCCCAGAGATGTGCTGGATGCTCCCTCCCTGGCGACATTCAAGGTCAGGCTGGATGGGGCTCTGAGCAACCTGATCGAGCTATGTGTGTCCCTGTTCATTGCATGGGAGTTGGACTAGATGACATTTAAGGGTCTCTTCAAACTCAAATGATTCTATGATTCTATTTGACTATTTGAAAGGAAATATAATCTCAGTTAATAATGGAGGATTAATATTCATATCATGTCCCTCCTGAGAACCATTCTCCAGAAAACAAGCCTTGTAACCCTCTTGGAAGAGGTTGAAGTAAATCCAAGAACTAAGTGATGTGAATTACCTCTATATTCCTAGAGCTATTCCCTATGAGTAATGATGATCACATACCTTGGCAAAGCACCCCAGGGGAAATGGCTGTACTGTGTCCGTAGTGTGCCTGTACAGGGAATAGAGAAGCTTTTTAGTAAAGGTGTCAGTCTTATTCATGCTGATTTTTCATAGCCATTTACTCACTATATTTTACACTAACCCATGTATGTCCTTTGCAATGCACTTCAATGCACTTATAGAGTTACTTGCACTCTGTAGAAAAAAACATGTGGATATGTTTTTCCCATATATTACCACGAAATAGTAAACAACATTACAAATCTGTGATCAGAGGCAAAATGGAAAAAAAACAATTGGGTATAACATGGTAAATATTCATGTTTTCTGTTCCAAATGTTTTTTGTTTCCAAATGGTTCAATGTATAATCACCATGTCTCTGAGAGTGCTGGAAATAACCTGTTGTAGTGGATCAAGTTCTGGAGAGGACAGCAAAGTCTTACTCGTTATCATCTAGTCTCCCAGTTTACGAGAATGGGATCTAATATGGCCTAGTGTTTCTGGCAATCCTCACAGAAACTCCTCCTAGAAACTCCTCCAAGAAACTAGGTCTGAAGATTAATAACTCATTTGCCATCCTGTGTTGTGGAAGCATTTTATATTGCTCAGATAGGACTGGATCTTAACTAGAAACTTTGATGTGAAAGGCCCTAGACTCCATTAGTAATACTTTCTAGTGTCCCAGAACTCATGTTTAAAACTTTTTTTGAGCATCTCTGTTTCAAAATTCTTTTTCTGCTACATTCTGTAGAGTTCCAATGTTTACATGCTCTTTATTATTTAATGAACTGAATTAGCACATATTCTTCGTTTTAAGGAATTGCAGATGTTTTAATTAAAATCTTCACTTAAAAATTTCTCAAATAAATTGAATTTTTGAGTATGGCCATGTTCAGTGATTGCTTGTATCTGGCCTCTCACAGTAAGTTATTTTATAAAGTATTCTTTTGCTATCATTCATTGAATGCTATTATTATCATTTACTGAATTATTTAATGCTATCTTCAGGCAGACATAAATTACTTTATTTATACTTTAAATAGATGCTATTTATCACACTTATCTCTTTCTGAAGCTTACCTGCTGTCCCATGTTTCATCAACATCTTTCCAAATGATGCTTATTCTCCTCATTACAGCAGCTTTTCTAAAGCAAATCTCCGATTGTAGGGGAGATTTCTTGGCAGTAAATGCTATAAATGCATGAACCTTTTAAACAGGTTGAGCAGTGTAATAAACTGAGTTATGACAATTTTCAAAGTGAGCTGGTATTATAAAACGTGATGGTGAGTTGAAAGCAATGTCAGCTCTTAAAATAACAGTGGCCATTTGGGTGGGGATTTTTTGGAAATGCAGCTTTATAGTGGGAGCATGATCTCTGGAGAGAGAAGGTTGGTCTCTGCCTGGATTAGTACTGCATGGTGGTCCTGCACACCAGCCCCCATCCTACAGCTTCACCTGGCCCACGAGCTGAGCAAACACATAAAACAGGGGCTGGCCCTGTCTCAGGGAGGTCACTGCTTAAATGAAGCAAAAGTGCTATACCTTGAAACATGAAAATGCAGCCCCTTCTGAGAGGAAATCTCGAGTGTTCATTTACTTGTTTTCCACAGGGTTCACAATTAAGGTTCCACACAAGTTAATGCTGATTACAAAGGGATGGAAACCACCACTGTGGCAAGAGAGTAGTGAACTTTGGCCACTTACTGTGTGAGCTAAAGTAACAGAGGCTGGATCACCACTTCCCTTTGTGGCTCTGTTTGAATTCAGTTGATTAATGTTGTATGTGCACGTCTACCAAGCACTGCATTTAAAAGGATTGTTTACCATAGCCTTGTAATCAACCTGCCTTAGCAGCACCCTATTACCCATGATAACAGGGCTGCTGCAATTTGGGTCTGAAAGAAAACTGCCTCAGATGGGCTCTCGGATGCTTTAGTGCTAGTATGCTGCCCTGTTATCTTCATTTGTAATTTGTTTTCAAGAACAGTGATTTACATTTCAGTTGGATTACACCTTTTAATGTATCACAAATGTAAAGTGGCTGCAGTGAAAACTCACATCTCCAATAGATTTCAAACGATGCATTTGAGGTTTCAGTGGAGAGGATTACAATTACAATTAAAATCAAAAGCTTGCTCATTCTTTTAATGACACATGCTAACCCTTTGTATACTTAGAAGTCTATCATAATGCCATACAATCATGATTTTTACAGGGGTATGAAATAGCGGCATGTGTTCTGCCTTATCATCTATGACACGCAAATACTGATTTTCTGAAAAAAAAGACTTCCTCCGCGGTTAGATCAGTGGATGATTTACCTTGATAAAGAATATAGAAGAACAAGTACAAAAAAAAAAGTAATGGGAAGAAAAAAGAATCAGATTTTTGTTTTTTTTTTATGTGGAACATATATTAAGAACAGACTTCATTTTCCTATAGTTGTTGCCAAGGTGTGTTGTTATGAAGACTTCTGCTGAAACCATAATGGTGCTAGAGGATGAAGTGCAAAATATCGGTCTCTGGTATTTTTCTTTTGATGAAGACTGAATCAGTAAAAAGAGGCTTACTGGTTTTGTTCCACTTTGTATTTTGTTCTGTTTTTTTTTTCTTTTTTTTTTATCTTGTAGATTTTTTCACAGCAGTAAATTTTCATATATCTACATTTATTTATTCTTTTCAGCGATTCAGAATAATTTCATCTCAGGCTTCTTCTGGCACTTCAGAAGGATTTGCCAAACAACAGATATTTGTGTTCTTGCTTGGATCTTACTGTGTTATTCTTGATTTAGAAAATGAAATGAAAAATCTTATGGGCAGACATGGTGAGAATGAAACTCACTCAGTTCATGCATCAGTAACATCCATCACAGAGCCTCCCCGGCAGTGTTCAAAAGCTTCTGCTCACATACAAAACCTAGCAAAACAGGCAGCTTAATGTTGTACCTGTGTGCTAACCATATCTGCTCCTCACTGCCAGGCTGAGAGCATCCTGTCATCCTAAGCAAATGTCAACCATCGGGCAGTAGCATAGTGAGGGCCCAAGTTACTCCACTGATGTGAGGATGGAGAGAAAGAACATAAGCGTTCAGACTTAAACAGCAAGATTTTTGATCAATAAGGTTAAAAGGTTTTATTATTTTTTTTTTATATGATAAGTGCAAGCTCTGGAAGACGCTGTTTAGTAGCTATGTAAGAATGCCTCTCCCAGGCTCTGATACGTGAATTGATTCTCCTATGAGTAGAATGGCAATGCATACCATTTCCTGGTTGGATTTTTGAAGGAAAGATGGAAAAAATCTCTCAATTACTTCCAAGCCATGTGAAGAAAAAAGAAAAAAAAAAGGATACAAAAGAAAAAAGGAAGAAAAGGATTCAAGCTATTCTACCACATTTTCTTTACTTTATGAAACAATTATCTTTTACCAAAGACAGGTAGTTAACCCATAAATAATATTTAAGACAGACTCAAATGTCTCAGTTAAGTCAAAGTAGTTCTCATTTTAATATTTTATAAAAAGACTGATTCATAGACCTTTCGAAAATGAAATATTCCTTATATCCTGAAAATCAAAAATTTATAGTGTAAAATTCACAGCAAAACAGATGGGAATCCCCTTCTGAAAGCAATTGTCTAATGAAACTACGTCTTTGAGGCTTCCTCTATGTTCAGTGAGAGAAGTAAGGCAAAATCATGTTTAGCTGAGGATTTCTCATACATTGGTATTGGTCAATGGGTATTGGTCAATGCTCGGCTGAGCATGAGCCAGCAGTGTGCCCAGGTGGCCAAGAAGGCCAATGGCATCCTGGCTTGTATCAGAAATAGTGTTGCCAGTAGGAGTAGGGAAGTCATTGTCTCTCTGTACTCAGCCCTGGTGAGGCTGCACCTTGAGTACTGTGTCCAGTTTTGGGCCCCTCACTGCAAGAAAGACATTGAGCGTGTTCAGAGGAGGGTGACAAAGCTGGTGAGGGGTCTAGAGCACAGGCCTTATGAGGAGCGGCTGAGGGAGCTGGCATTGTTCAGTCTGGAGAAGAGGAGGCTCAGGGGAGACCTTATCGCTCTCTATAACTACCTGAAGGGAGGCTGTAGTGAGCTGGGGGTCAGCCTCTTCTCTCTTGTAACTAGTGACAGGACGAGGGGGAATGGCCTCAAGTTGCGCCATGGGAGATTTAGGCTGGACATTAGGAAATTCTACTTTTCTGAGAGAGTGGTCAGGTGCTGGAATGAGCTTCCCAGGGAGGTGGTTGAGTCACCATCCCTGGAGGTGTTCAAGAAACATTTAGATATAGCGTTGAGAGACATGGTTTAGTGGGGTTATTGGTGGTAGGTGGATGGTTGGACTGGATGATCTTGTAGGTCTTTTCCAACCTAGCTAATTCTATGATTCTATGATTCTATGATACTTTGAACTACAAATTCACTAAATTCTCTAAAAAAAACCAACATCCCAAACATAAACTCTTTGTTTTTCAGTTTTTGTATATTTTTACTTGATGAGAAATCAGTTATGACTTGGTTCAGTTTTTTTAATGGTGAGACAACAGCTTTCATGATTTCTTCATAAATGATCTTAAAATTAATCTGATGATCTATGATATTCTTGATGTTCTATATTAGATGGACTAGCCTCCCTCAAAAAACTTTGGGGAATGAAATCAAGAAGAAGCAAGCCTAGGTAATTCAGTAGGAAAAGGGACTTGAATGGTATCTTAACATGTGATGATCCTGTGCATTATGTGATATATTTTTCAAGCTGAATTTAAGGAGGTTCTGAAGAAGTAGCACCTGTGATCCCGCTGCAGGATTTTTTTTCCACCATTCATTCTGCTTCTGTTGTGTAAATTTCAGTCCTGCCCTGCTGCCATGTTGTAAAGGCCTTTCCCAGATTTACCTGTGAAATGTCATTATCTGCATACAGGCAGTTTAATACATTTCACCCTAGTTGAATTCATGTTGCATCAGACGACAAAGGTTTCACACAAGATTTTTCACACAACATTTTAATCCAGTTCAAATAACCAGCATGCTCTCAACAGAATATTTCTGAAATCATCATCAGTCATTGTCCCTTACAGTTTAGAAGCTACTCTGTTTAGATTGTCCCATTTCAGGCAAAAAATAGTGCCTACATTTCTCCAAATGAGAAAAGGTCATATTCCTAATGGAACTGAATATAAATCCAATATGATTTTCATGTTACACATTACATCATTAGCTACAGATTTATAGGGAGAGAGCTAATATATTGAAGACTGTGGCATAGTTCTCTTTCTCAAATGCACCTAATTTTTGATGTTGGGCAGCACTGAATTTCTTTTTCTTATAAGAATATCTAAAGTATATTTCTTTTATTGGCTCCTTCCTTTAAGGAAAGACTGCAGAGCTGATGAATATTTCATGGGTAGAAAAACACCTACAATACAGGTTTTACCTACAAAATCTTTGGGGAAAGGGAGAAAATGGCAGGAAGGACTGTTCTTTTAAGAAGTCTTTGGAAAAGGGTCTCCATTTCATTTTCCACATCAATAACACCTTCTTCACCCCTTAATACTTTCTTCCTTTCATTTAATTCCATAATAGTGTTCAGTCATTTCTGTACTTTTCTTTGTATTAAAGAGTGTCTCCCAAGCTGGTTAAACCATTTTAAAGCTAAAAATTTAAATTGGAAATGCTGAACATGAAAAAAAAAAGACATCCAAATATAGTGGCTGTAAATTTCTACAAATCTGTTATACAGAAATAAGAACTGGACAAAATAATCAAATGTACATTTTAAATAGATTTCTTCCTTCTGCTACCGTTCAATATTATTGGAGTTCTCCCTTGGATTTCAAGAACATATTTACACTCGCAAGTGGCAAAGGTGACAAAAAAAGCTTTATTTCACTAAAGACTGTCCTCTTCCAGACTTTAAATAGATTCTCATGACCATGATATGTAGACTTCTTTTCTGACTGCTAACTACTAATAGGCAACAACAACAAACAACAAAAAGAAGGAAAATACAGCAAAAAAAATCTTTTCCAAGGGAAAGAAAGAATATAATTATCTCCATAAAGTGCATTAACAACTCTTGTTCTTATATAGAAGTTTCTTAGTTAGTATGATGATTAGGAACAGCATAAAACCACAGTAGGGGAAAAAAAAGATCTATCCTCTATCGTTCAGTTTTTCTCTGATATGATTCCTTGTAATTCTCAACTCAGGCTTAGATGTCGCATGGTAGAAGGTAACCAACTCATCTTCGAGACACAGAAGAGAAGTCTGATGTCCAAATATACAAATGTATACTTTGAACAACAACAGAAAAACCACTAGTGTGTAGCAATACAACAAAGGTCTTTACTGAGTGGAATAAATGCCTAGAAAAGAATCTGAGGCTTACGTTAGTTCTCCTCACTCAGCTTAAGCCTAAACATTAGTTGTTTAAGCACTTAAATATTGGATGCTTAGGTCAAGCTCTTCTATGCTTGATGCATTGAACAACATAATTAGATTATCCAGACTGCCAGATAACTCTGCTGCTTTCTTTACCTTTTCATTTCTTCCTTAGATTTGCTAACTACTTACCAGAACAAGTAATTCAGAAATTTAATTTACATTTGTGAAAAATTGCACAAGATTTATCTCTCTTCATTTCTTAGGATTTTGTTAGCCTTGTAAAACTTATTCAGCTAGTTCCCTACATTGCCAATGATGCCTTCCTTCAGTTCACTGCTTTAGGATGTTTTTTCTTTTTCAAAAAAGCCTCCTTCATCCTGTAAACTTGACCTACCTTCTAGTTTTCCCAAATGTGTGACCTTTCATTTAACTGAAAGGCATTAATGCTGCGTAAGTGAGCCTACCTGATTGTACAGATCACTTGGTAGAATTTCTCTTTTTAATTTAACATGCCACAACTGCTCAGATTATCTGCAGACACCAGCAACTGCTTTATTTTTTTTTCCAGATAACTAGTAAAGATACTGAATAGGCCTGAATCAAGGATTGTCTGTTTGCAGCTCCTTTCAGGATAAAAATTACTCGCTTATTTATTCTTCATCTGCTGTTGCTTTTCCCGATCTCTCACTTGGTAAGTGTAATGAATTTACTTTGTATAGTGCACAACAGCAAATGCTTTAGAGAGATTTATTTTGAAAGTGCAATAATACTGAAAGTCAAACAATACTGAAATCTCATCAGATAGTGGTATCAAATGTTTGAGGTGTGACTTTTTTTTATATAGCTGCATTGATGCTCTTTAGTCAGGCTACTACCTTTTACCTCTTTCCTAATTATATCTCTGTCTATCCTGATCATGACTTAACTTGTGATCAGTCAGTATAGACGTCATTTGTAGTGACTTAAATCATTCTGCTTCATTTTCAAGGTACTGGCACAACATTCCTGTTATGCTTCATCCCTCTGAATCACTTCTACCATTCCAAATTGCTTCCCATACCAGTATTTCAGAAAAATCTTGCCTAGTATTTTAGTATCTCTTCATATAATTGATAAGACTTCACAAATCTGAGTATGTCTTTTTCAGCTGACTGTGATTTTGAAAACTCTTTCCAATAGCTTTCTATAACATAGTTTCAAAGAAGCATACCTATAGGGAGGCATTTTCCATAGTATATCCACAGCAGAAGTGTTTGAAACTCTTTGGAAATATCTTTTTCTTATACTTTCTTTTCCTTTTCTCTCTCTCTTTATTTCCTTTTTTATTTTTTAATGGATATTAAGCACAAAGCCTTAAATAAGACATGTATTGCAGTTAGCCTTTCAAGCTTTTAAAAACTGGGATATGGAAAAGGTTACCTTCTTAGTGCAGTCTTTTATATTCCTGCTTTTCTTTGTAAGTATGTGTCTTACCTTTAAGCATGGCAAAATATAAGTTATATCATAAAATATACAGTATGGCTGAGATAATGTTACTTCAGGAAATGTTATTTCCTGACATTCAAGTGCTTGAAACTGTCACCTTTCCAACACACTTCCTTTATGTATTCAGCTATGCTCTTGTTTCTTCATCTTTGTATCTTGGAGCACCTGTATGCTGTCTTAGGGACAGACCCAGTAGTATTTTGTTGCCCACTAAAAAGCAGGGGAAATTCACTTCACCAAGAGTTCAGAAAGCTGCTTTGACATCCGCAGGTGTCAATTCCATATAAGGGTTTATTTTGTGCTTTAACAGCTAAAGAATAACCTCTCTTAAAGCGACCCAGCCTTCTTTTCAGCAGCTATCTGTCTTCTGAATATCACTCAGAATTATCATGTAAGGATTCTATTGCATTTTCAGTTCTAGTAGGCCTTCTGTAAGGCTTCAATCTTGCACAGCTTGTTGATCCAATGAGTTAGTTAGATTCATATGACTGTATAAAAGGATATTCAAAGTCAGACATTAAAAAAAAAAAAAAAAAGATAAACCAGAGTGAAGCCACAAAGATGGTTGGGGCTGGAGCACTTGCAACATGAGGAGTGGCTACAGGAGCTGGACCTGATCAGCTTGGAAAAGGAACAACTTTGGGGATACCTCATTACCGTCTTTGACTACCAAAATAGAGAAAAGGGATCTAGAGTCTTCCTGAAGTTGCATAACTGAAGGAAGAGGGGCAAAGGACACACTAGAGGGAGTTTCCCCCTGGGTACAAGGAAAAACCTTTTCAAAAGATTGTGGTGAAATAGATGCTCCAAGTCTTGGTGGTATTGTCGTCCTTACAGGTATTCACATCTCACATGGACAAGGTCCTATCAAAGTGCTCTGTTCTTAAAATCAGCCCTGTCTCATCATTTTATTATGATCTGCATTATTGAGTAGTTCCAAGGCTGTTTATAAGCTCATGGAGATTGGAATGGTTTGGAAGCTCAGTCTGCTCTGCTGAGGGGAACTCACCCTTGGGATAGGGTACATGTAGACTATAAATTATATTTCAGAATATAGTTCAGAATTGAAGTGCAGGGTGGGTAACAAGAAGGCCTGATGCTTCATCCCTTGAAAATGCAAGAGGCTTTCTCTTTCAGAAACAGGTCTTTTATGCTATTACTCTCATTCTCTTCTTCTTGATTGTGATCCCCAACTTGCCTTTTGCTTTATATTATATTTCAGTTCTGCAAATGCTTTTCTCTTTGTTCCTCATCTGTAGATGAATCATTTCTTCAGTGTCTCTAGGACTACTCACACAAGTAAAGGGTTTTTTTTGGACATGACAGAGGGTTTTTTTCCAAGATTCCTCTTGGCCTAAATCCAAAATGCTTTTATATCAGCTATTACATTTTCATTTGTATCCGTACCTTGCCAAGTAAATGGAACCCTCATCTGACTGTGATATTTCACTGCATATGCAAAATAAATGATAGGCATTAATACTAATGATCCTTTTGTCTCATACACTTAGACTTCACATCCACTACACAGCTACCTCACTTAATTTTCAGGATGCCAACAATGCTAGTACTTGATCTAGTTTTAGCAGAATTTGATAATGCTCAATTAGCCTTCCACTCTAATTAATTTTTGGTGTTCATCAGTATTGCCTTCCAATTTACCATGAGTGCTTAAGAGAAAGTAGCAGGGAGTAGGCATACCCCATGTAACTTTTAATTTTTCATCCGGCAGATCAACTGAATCAAAAATAAGAGGAACCTGTAGTTCTCACCTCCTTCCTCCATACTTATTTTTTTATAAGTCACAAAATCTCCAGAAAACCATATTAAATGGATACCCATTATATATTTAACAACTAATTTGGAAACCACCTTGGGAGACAGGATTAGTTGGCCTGATAGATAAGCCTAGCTTGTGCTTAAAGTTTGTCATTTGGTAAGGTTAGTCCTTGTAAACTATGTGCGCTATGTCACTCCAATAGGCAAATGAGAGATATAAGTACCCACAAAGACCTCAAAAGGATCTCCTGACCATCTCATTTATGGGCCTAGGCCATTAATCAAGTAAGCGCTGAGCTGCGCTGTTTCTGGTTGTCATTTAATCTACTAACTTTCCAACCACTGCAGATATGTCTTCCACAGTAAAATAGTTATTTAAAATACCAGAACAGCATTCTCTTGCTCTGAACATCCTTTCTCTGCATTTTTATGCTACAATAATAGCTATTTTTTTTTTATTTCCCCCAGAAAAGACATCGTAAGGTGTACCTACCTGATTCTAAACCAAATTCTGGGTACAAGGTCTCTTTCTTTAGCTCTTTATAAACTGTCAGTGATGTAAGAAACTGAATGGCTTAAACATCAGACTCAAGCTAGCCTTGTGGAAGTTAGAAAGAATCTATCTTAATCAGCAAACTTAGTAAATTAATTTTGGCATATGTAAGATATTATTCATATACAGGCATTTTAATGTACTTTGGCTATCAAAAACAATGTTTCCTTGGGAAAAAAACCAACACCTAATTCTAACTTGTATTTTCATCTATTTTCTCTGCTCAAATAAAACATAAAGTAACAAGATACTACTTTTACTTGCCCATTTCAGTCATTTCCCTTCTTGTATACCATTAGCACGCTTCTGAAATTTGTATGTATTAGAAACACAAACCTTTTCATTTTGAACACTACCTTTTGATATATACCTTGTTGACCTGCCAGCTAATTCTAATTCTTTTTATATTTATATAATCTGAACACTTTTATTCCTTATAATGTCTTCATTTATTATTAATAATTAAGACCCAATTTTCCTGTTACTTTTCTTCATAATGCTGAAAAAAATATTTTCATTCATTATTTTTTCATTTATTTTAATTAATATTTATTGTATTTTAATAAGCACATCTGATCAAATAAGCAGCCCAGACAGGTATTGATTCTGTTTTCCTGCACATTCTGGTCCACTGGAATACATAGTTTATGGTTGTTCAAGCAGCAAAACAGGTAACGTCATACCTACAGAGAAAATTTCTGAATAAGTGGATAAGAAGACCAGTTTCTTTAATAATGAGATTAATTTATCGTTGGAACAAATTACAAACGATGTGGTGGATTTTTCTGTACTTTACAGCTTTCATTTAAGCCTTACTGCTCCCAAAAATGTATGACGTACTTCAAAGAGAAGATACTGAACCTAGAGCAAAATTACAGCATTAAATTCTGTAGCAAACATCATATAATAGTTAAAGTAGATTTTCAGATTGTTTCTGCTTAAACCTGAAAATCTGAGTTCCTCTTAACTATACACTTTCTGCTATTCCAGTTTGGTCAACAGTACTCAAATTGTGGTAACACTAACCATATTAAAGCTAGATGGCAAAGTTGGAAAGAGGAGAGACATATAAGAGACGTTCGACTGCCTCTATAACAACAGCCAGATAATTACTTGTATAGTCAACAACCATTCCTGCACTGAGGAAATATCACCTTCCAGTGCCACTGACAATATTCACCAGAAGTCCAGAAAGTTACTATCTGTTGACATCAGCTCTGGTGTCAATTGGGTAATTAGCTTCCTTAATTTGTATCATTACCAGCTGCTTACAAAGCCCGTGTCTTTTAAGATGGTTCACTAAAAAATATTTTTATTAACTTTGCAGTTGAATCACAACAAATTCAACTGCTGTTGGAAAGCAATGCATTTCGTCATTTCAGTGAGTTACATCTGAATTACACTACGGAATTACTCTACCTGAATGATATTTTTCTTCAGATCCATCAGCATCATTGTACCTGAAAGCGTAATTACAACGTATTTCCCTCCGTGTGCATTCATTTGTTGGTTATGATTCTAGAAACATGAAATTTAAGTCTTTCCAATTGGTCTGTCCACAAGTAAACTTCCTTTTGAATTATAAGGATAATGCCAAAGCAGAGACCCCAAGTGCTGAGATGTTTGACTTACTGAAATATAAACATCTCTGCTGGAAATAAGCTCATAATAACACAGCATAATCATTAGCTTATTAAGGCTATTCAAAATGCTGTCAGAGAATGTTCTTGCTCCTAAAGGAAATGTACTGTTTGCATGTATATCCCTCGTCAAAAATACATAGTCTCTTAAGAGAGAAACTTGTCTCTGAAGGAGTAATAATGACTCAAATATAAACTTTTTCCAATCTTTAAGCATTTAAGTTAATAACTAACATCAATCCCATGTAAAATATGTTAAAGTAAGTTTAAAAAGAAGCTCCTGATTGTTCCCCTGTAAATTTAGGCATTGGTTTTTGTTGTTGTTTTTAATTTCTGGAGAGAAAGCACTGCCTTCTAATAAGTACTGCAGAGGTTAATGTTCAGCCTGAACGAAAAGCATACTAACATTTGACACATATATGAGGATGTAGGAAGAAGCTAAATAAATGCAAAGAACCGTCAGTTGAAAGGCAACAGTTGCATAATATTACCAGAGTAATGAGAAGTGTGCTACATATTAATAAATATGTGACCTTTTTATCTTGATTATTTAAAAATCGTGTTATTTTAAAAAATGAATAAACAAATGGCTTGTTTATCCTTACATAAAACCATGGTTTCACTTGATGGACTATGTAGAATGACTTCTTTATCAGTAAAGTGGAACGATGCTGTACAGGTCATTGTAGCATTTATCACAGCAATTTGTTTCATTATTTTAGAAAACTGCACATCACTACAGTAATCTTTTAAGCTGAAGTCTGAACTGGAACAAGGGCATACAAGTGTATTCATTTATACATTATGAAATTTTAAATTTCTAAAAGGCAAATATAATTAAAATTAAAAAAGAAATAAGAAAAAAGCCCTACCAGTCAGATTCCATTTAAAAGTGTTATATACTTTAATGAGACACAATTTCTGATTTAAAATTGTGAAGATTTGATAAATGTTTTATTATCCCTATCATTAATAACCATAATGCAACTTCAGAGCATAGATTTAAAAAAAAATAACAGGCACTATTTGGAATTGCCAAATAAAAAAATCTTCCACCACTTCATCATTTCTCTTCTGTTCTAATATTAATTATTTATCAGATGCTAAAACCTCTGGGACAATTCAATGCAAGTAATTTATATTACAAAATAAGTGCTGATGATCATTTAACCTAATATGACCTAAATGACTTGGCTTATTAGGAGATAATTCATCAACTTTCCAGCAAAAGCTGACTCATCCCAGGAACTCATCACGACATGGTCTCTCAACCCAAACCCTGAGTCCTGCTGTGTCTCACAGAGATTAACACTCAGCCAAACAGAAGGCACTACTATTGCAAGCTAGCTGCACCACATGCAGGGCAGAGGACACCATCAAAGTGCTCAGTCCCTGGCAATGCTTTGTACTCCATAGATGCAGGAGGAGCAGTACTTCATGGTCAAGGAGAGGTGGCTACCAAGCCTATCTGCCCAGTCAATGTACATGGTTTACCTTCTCCGTAACTCTGGCAAATTCTGCTCATTGAGGGGACTGTTGAAACCCTAGCCCAACCTATCAATAAGACGTGCCATAAGTTTCCTTGTCCCCAGAGTATTGTTTGCCAAACTGAGAGACAAAAACATTTCCCCCTAGTTGCCCGTTTCTCTTGCAATAACTACTCTGTAAAACCTCAAACTTGCTGGTTTTTGTAAAGGATGTAATTTGTGCAACCACAATGGCAAATACAGCAGGCAGAAGTGCAGTATGTTATTAAGCTTTCCAGGGTCTTAAATAGCTATTACAACCAACATAAACAAACTGGTCTCTTTTCTCTCACATATGTAAGAGCGTGGTTAGCTGAATGGGAGAGGGGAAAGCTGACCTTCCTTTCCTTGTACCCATCATTTGACAAGATGAGTTTTTCCTGCAGAGCAGCAAACAGTGACCTCAACTCAAAGAAAAACCATGATTTAAGATAGGAAGTTTCAGCAGACATTATGCTGTGATAAAGCAAAAGGCATATGGGATGTGTAACAGTTATGGATAAACTATATGTGGATAAATCATGCTGAAAATCACTTTTTTTCCCCTCCTTATTTATTATGACTTTATTGCTACAGCCTCTATTTGCATTCCAGTAACTCCTACTGGCTCCAGCTAAAATTGAGCCCATACTGTAATAGAGTCTACAGACCCAGCTACTGTCTTTAAACTTTTTCAAAAATATAGATAAGATAAACAAAATATGAGAGAAGGAGTGTGTTATTCATCTTGGCCCACAAATTAGTATCCAAGGCTCTGAAAAATCAAGTGACTTGCTAAAATGCACAAAGGAAGTCTGCGGTAGAGACAGCAAATCACCAACACTGTATCATATTGCAGTTCTGTGGTCTGAAATCCTGAATCAATTTTTTCCGATTTAGGGGGCATTTTTACTATCCTTTCTCAGGACAGAAGCTCCCTTACTGGGAAAGCATGGTGCAGAGAACTGATATGGTATAAAACCTGAATATGATAAAGAAAAGTACCCACTTCCTTAAAAATATATAAATATATAAACGATCAGGTTTTAGAATCCAGATATGATCCCAGTAGCTTAGTAGGCATCACAGATTCTTCAGATTAATGGAGGACTTAAAAATAAAATATGAAAAATCTGCAAGAACTTGAAGTCCTTTAAGCAGTTCAGAGCAATTTGTAGGTTTTTTCTCTGTTGTTAATGCCAAACATTAAACCGCTTAATTTTACTGCAATGAAACTAGCAAGACTTATGTCCATGATGTGTATTGCACAAGGAGAAACTTATCTGAGTTATTATCAGAAAGGACACCTTTCCTGACTGAAATAATCTCCTAGCTAATCCACAATCATAAATCATAGCATATTACTATTTCTCGGTCTTTGAAAGATGTAATCTTCAGTAACTCTGGCACTTCATCATATGGTGGACTCTTCGGTTTCCTTTTGAACAAATAGACACATGCTAACACTTAACTTTTTTTATATCTTGAGTTTAGTTTCTGCATTTGAGTTCATTCTCTTCAAAGTGTATTCAAACGATAGACAATGCATCATTCTTACGCTGAACCATTCATAGACTATTGTATTAAGAAAGCATTGTGTGTTCTGAATAGGTTAATTGGTTGCTTGCTAAATCTAAGTGAGACACTACTGAATACAATAAGTTGGGTTTATTTCAACCAGTGATATTATACACTGAACTATTATAACCATTTGTGTCTGTCTTTTTCTTTCTCCTTTTCATTTCATTTCATGCTATTGCATTTTGCTTCTATTTGCATAGACTTCTGTAAGAATGTTGCTATTAACTTATTAGACTGGCAATATGTTGGACTGTTTGCTAAATGATGTCTGTTTTCTTTCCACTGAATATTCTGCATGGAATTTAGAATTCTGTTTTTAATAAGATTATCAAGGAAGTAATGAAATCTGATATAACTGTTCTGCTAGTGAGTTTTCTTGGTGATTAATGAACTAAATAATAATGTTACTCTCTATTGGAAAATTCTGCCTCTAGCTGCACCAGTGAGAAGCCAAAACTGAATCCCTTGATGCCAATTGGACTGTCCTAAGTTTACTACGGTAGATTTCATTACTGTGGTATAAATGATCAGAGAATTCGACTTCACATATGCCAATAGTTAAAGGCTTGTTCCTGGTTTGTGGGTCTTTCTTTGAACGACTGATAAAATAGCCTTACAAATCGCACAGCCAAGAGCTTTCCTAACGGGAGCAGGGAAGTCTCTCCTGAACCAGAAAGCATGAAAAGTGAAGAACAAGCCAAGAGAGACTGAGAAAGCCTTTCAACATGTGGAGAGAGTTGAGTGATAATGGTTTTAAACCACTATCCTTACCAGACCAATGCACATGTTTTCCAACATAAAAAAAACTTAGAATTTATACAGGGGCTGTACTGAGCCTTTACTGGGCAGGGTGAGGAATAACTAGAAATTTTACACCATTCCTCTGTAGGACTCAGCAAGACAGAGTATTTTTTCTCACTGGATACACAGGGCATATCTAGAATAGGCTCTGGTGGCCTGTGATTCAGTATAGTACCTCTTCCCAACAAAAAGCAAACAATTGGGTTTAAATAATCAAATTCCATCTTCCTGAAGCTCAATTTTCAGATTATGTATAAGTAAGCCTGCCTAAGCTCTCTTTCCTGTTTCCCCAGGAAGACTTTGTGAGGAATAAATGTTCGTATTTCATTTGCCACTTCCCCAGTATTTGCCAGCTTGGAGAGTGAATTGGTACTAGGATAGGTGGGTAAGAAAATAGGTACTGTCCAGTGCCCTGGAAAGAAGGGTGAAATCAAGTAAAGAGACCAAAGTGCTATATAAGAGGTGGTCCTCAAAGATCCAGAAAAGTACCCTATACTACTTACTCTTCAGCAATTTTACATACCAACAACAGATAGTTCAGGAGTATTTCCATTTTGTTTTCTTTTAGAGGTAGATAGCAGCAAACAAAAGGCACTTGACAGTCTTTTTAATGTCCTTCATCCTTTCCATAGCAATTCTACTTCAAGTATCCATTTTTTTCTTTAATTTTCTGGAGTAAAAAAAAAAAAATTTTTTTTAACCAGAAAGAGTATAACCTGCCTCTCTTCTTTAACTCCTGCACAATTTTGGACCTATGGAAGATCAAACAGTAAAAGTCTTTATATGAGGTGATGGAATTTTCTTCTACACCTATCTTTTGTTATCATATATGAACACAGAGGATTGACAGTTTGCTTCTCTTTCTCTTAAGCATACGCTCTCAGTCAAGGACTTGATTAGCACATGTTTTTGCCAATAAAACAGACTGTACTTAGTTTTTAATAATCACTGTGTTTTTGCTATATCAGCATGTGATTTAGACACTTGAGATATTTTAAAAGCAGTTTTCAGGAGCTCAGCACCACCTATTACATTTGGGGCAAATAAAGCTTTTAGAATAATGTTTGGAAAAGCAGCACCCTGTAAATATAAGGTGGTGCTGCACCATATGGAGGCTGGCTCTATGACATATGGTTTGAATTAACAAGTTTAAAACTGTTAGGATCAGTTTCTCTTTCACTGAAGGCAAAAAAACCCCATAAGATACGTACAGTTAAATAAGCTTCAGTAGCGGATACAGACCCAACTTGTGCCAACATGTGTTAATTCAGTTAAAATACTACTGAGTCTATCCTAGCTTTTTCTTTTTTTTTTCTTTTTTTTTTTCTCTTGAGCAAACAGTATTTCCAGCTGCAAATGTGTTTTATTAGTGTTAGTACAAGGACCATCGTCACTACCACCATTATTATGATTGTGGTCCTCATTAAAATAAATGATTGGCCCTGGTTTTGTATTAGTGCAATCTGAAAAGACAAGACTGAATGACAGATGAAAATGAAGGATGGAAGCGGGTCTTCTGATCTCACCTAATTGAATCTTTGTTGGCTGAATTGATCTGAAAAAAAGTTCAAAGATCTGGGATCCATATTACACAAACATTGTTTAATTTAATCAAAACACTCTTTGAAGTGCCATGTTTGAAGACCACCTGTAGATTTGAAGTCTGAAGTCCCCAACTGTCCACAGCTATGATATGCCAGTAAAAAAAATGAGAAAAATAAAACCAGAAAAGGGTGATGTCCACGGAAATTTATTTTGTGTCAAGATTTCGCTTAAATTCCTTTTTACCCATGTCTATACTGTCTCCTGGAACAGCAAACAAAGCCCTAGGAAAAAGGGAGTCCATAATATTTTTTCGTGGGTTTTTTTTTTGACTTGCTTCAAAACTTTAATTGTTGCTGCATTTAAAGACATTTTCAAAGACAAAACAGCCATGAGGTTTTCCTTGGTCCCAAGTAAAAGTAGAAATACTGTGAGAACTTCCTTTCTCTGAACCTATCTTGTAACTGGGAAAGTTCAGCAGTGTACTGAAACAAGAAACAACCAACCAAAGTATATATTAAAATAGTGTCAAAAGTAAGAAAAAGAATTTAAATTCAGGGCCAGAGTTTCCTCTAGGCAGGCAGGTTATTGACAAAACATCTATGACTTCTTTCCTAAAAATCATGAAATCCAATGAATGTTGTCATTAACTTCAAAAAGATAGCATTTCAAAGATGTTCGTGTCCAGTGGGCCAGACCAGAGGAACATTCTTCAACTCTATTTTCTGAGGAGTTTTGATGTGGAAAATAAATATAGCATGGTCATGATTGGCATGCTCTGTTTCAGCATTTGTCAAGCATTACATCTTCCCTCTGGATTCATAACCATCCAGTTTAATTTAGAGAAGCTCAGAATTTGCTAAGAACTAGTGAGGAAGGATCACTGAATTACACAGGGTATATTTATAGCTTGCAGTCTATAGTTCAGCCTGTATTGGAAATACTAAGAACCTTGGCCAAGATTTCATCTCAATGTTTCAAATATTAGAGAGGAAACATGTAAATACAGTGAGATGATATTACAAAAGATCAGATTTTCTCAGCTTCAGTTTAGACTTAATTTTCTGATCTTTGAGCTGTGGTTATCAATTCAGTACATCTACATGGAAATGGATGATAAATTTCTATGTTTTTCATATAATTCCTAATAATGGCTAAGTTTTTCTTGCCTATATAAGCATTTTCTCAGTACCATACCTACATTTACAAAATTTCACATTCTAGTTAAGAAAAAAAAGCAATGTATTAAATCTGATTAGCTTATTCAACTACACACTGCTTTTAAAAGTAATCCTCTTCTAGTTTAGAACAACCTATTGTAGTGGCTGCTCCCTAACATTGAACAGCAGCTCTTAAATGCGTATGATTTCTCAAAATAGGGTACCAAGGGAAACATAATCCCATATTTTAACTCTGCTGTCCAAATAATAAATGTCATCTACGTGATCTTATCTATAAGAAATATAATGCAAATGACAAATACTCAAAATATCCTCTCTGAGTAAAACGATCAAATAATTATTTTATTAAAAAGGAGAATGCAAAACTATTTCTCTTTCAGTGCCACCTTAGTGACAATGCATGACACAACCTGTGTGAATGCAAAATGTTGAAAAACTTCAAAGATCACACTGTATCAATTGCAACCATAATGAATTAGCTTGCAGTCCACTGATTGTCTATAACGATACGGTTAGCAATTTTCACAGAACCCATCAAAAATTTATCTCATTCTAGAAAATACAGTATTATAACACAAAAGAGTCTAAGGTCTATAAGTTAGAATACATACATGTGCTGTCATGTAATTACACATATATTGTTTAAAGGCAATGAAAAAGAATAGAAATGTAAAATATTATATCATAAGACCTTTGGGATTGCTGTCTTTCATGTTTTTCATCTGTAGGATAAAGGCCAGTGTTTAAAATATATCAAAAGCAGTGGTTTCATATGTGAACACACCCTGTAAAAACACAATATGGTGACTCATGCAAATTAAGGATTAATTCTGCTCATCTGTGTGTAAAAATTTCTGCATTTCAGAAAAAATGTGGCCCTTAATCTCTCGTGCTGGAAAGTTCACAAGATACTTCTGCAACTGGCTTTCAGATATTTGTGCCCTGCATGTCACACACAATGTATGCATTTTAGAGCTGAGTAATGCTAAAACCACCCATACCACAGCTTTATTAAACGTATAGTGAAAATGGCTACCTCTATATGAGTCATTCTGAATACATGTCTAGATAGACAGATAGATGTATAATTTTGGCAAATTAAATCCTCTTCCCTTGCTGATAACACATCTGCTAGCAAGTGTGCTGCATGACAGACATTCACCTTCTCTACATCAATACCTGATAGTTAGGCAGAAAAGAGGCAACATCATATTAGCATATCTGTTTCCCTTTCTCTCTTCTACAGGTGTTAAATAATTAGTGCTGGTTGAATTATTCATTGTAAATAATATTCATTGTGAATTTAGCCGTTTTTTTTTCTAAATTTATTTATTTTGCTTACAAATCATTCAAGAAGTAATCCTGGATTGTGCAAATAAATTCTAAATTCCAAGTATTCAACAAATACTTGGACAAAGTTCTTCTGACCTAGAAAAACACTGGTTCATAAATTGATTTCTTCAGACAATAATGCATGTCTGGCCATCAAAAGCAGATGCTGTGGTTTCTCTGTTCTTGTTGATAGCCTTCAACTTTTCAAAAAAGCAAATGAAAAGTGCTAACTAGCAAATAATCCACACCTGTACTAACTTTTATGGCTTGTAATCATTTATGAGACTTGAGATTAGCAAACAGAATTTACAGAGGAGCTAAGAAATTTGTGAATATGTTATTGAGTCTGGTTTTCATTTTGCACTGCCATTATGCAATAGTATAGGTCTAACCACATGTATTTGGATAATATGAGTTGTGGTGCAACTGTCTCTGTATTTTGTAGTAATTGAGTCTCAACCTAGAAGGCAGCTGCATCAGAAGCAGTAAATATAATTGTAATATAATAGAATAACTTAGGTAAAGCTTCTTAGTAGACCTCATTACAGCTGACTGGGAAAATCATGACTACTGACAAATGCACTTTTTCTTCAGCATTCTGGATTGGAGCTTGCTGTCGAACATCAAAACTGAAAATAAGTGGTGTATGTTCTTCCACCATTATATGCATATACAGGTATACACATCACGTATCAGTTTAAGCCGAACAGGAGCCTCGGAAACTTTGAGCTGAGAGAAACTTTAGCAAAATAAAATAGATGTAAATGCACTTATAGGTTCAAACAACTTTACTTAAGGTTACTATTAGCCCTAAAATCTTTATTACAAATAAGTTTTTTCTGTGATACAGAGTTTGCAAGCAAATTGGAAGTCAAGGAATGTATGCCAGGGAAGGCCACACAATTTCTTCTAATCAAAAACATGGGAGAAGTGTATCTTAAAATCTCTGCCCACCACTAAGCATTTATATTCATCCAACACAGGAGGGAAAATTATAACAAAGTATATTGCACTCCAGTTTCTTCTGTCCTCATGCATTTTTTTGAAGGCTTCACACTCTCTCTTATACATAAAAATAGGAAAAATCTGCTGATTTTTTATCACAATGAATGAGGAGAAATTCTACTCAGATATGGACATCCTGCAGGTTAACCCCTGCTGAGTCTATTTGCTGAGTCTTGTGAAGGTTACTGGAGCAGAAATATCACCTACTCTTCTCTACTGGGTGACTACAAGGCTTGAAAAAGTTAACATTTCAAGATTACACAATACTGAGTTCTACATGCAACCTTTCAACTATGTAAATTCCTCAAATTTTATAAAATAGAATGTAATCAGGTGGTCTAATGTCAGCCAGCATCCAAAGATAATTGCTTTTCTTGAAGAAAAAAATAATATTGCAATATTCATTGCGGTGTACTTTATCATTTTCAGCTAGACCAGCTTTATTTTGAGTCCTTGTGTATTTTAATTGGTATTAGAAACACTGCTAAATTATTTTTCTTCTGCGAGTCTATACTTAAAAGAAAAAAAATTTAACATTCCTTCTTAGTGAAGGCTCTTGTTCTTTTTGATGGTGAATAACAATAAGGCAAGAGGAACTTCGTGTAGCTTTGGGCCCATGGACATCATTAACTACTGTACTGAGGTATGTGTTATTATCTTGAAATGCAAACGCTCAAGTAGCCTCAGATCTCTTTCCAGATGTAAAAGATATTGATATAAAAATCCCAACACCTGATAGAATGGCTCCTGATATACAGAAGTGTCTGAACATCAAAGTACTAATGTGACACCTCAAGCCAGCTGTTCCACAACAAAGTCCAACAAGACAAGACTTGGTGGTCCACACCATTTTGCTAAATAGGACACCAGAGGGAATGCAACTCATCTGAAGATAGCCCTTGAAAATGATTTTTATGAGACTCTTTTAGAGAGGAAGCTTCCCTTACTAAACACAGAATATGTATCTACATATTTAAGAGGCAATTTATTCATATCTAGCATTACTTTGCAGCCATTTGTTTGGCTTAGACAGCACAAATCCTTAACTGTCTCTTAAGCTACTTGTTGCTATTCTTCCGAAGATGGCCTCATCGTTTATGCATGTACAAATGAACTTGCATTAATGTTCATTTGCATGGGAAGCATGGGAATAGTCAGGCTGCAATAACTGAATGTCTTTAATTTAATCTAACTTCAGCTATTGCCAGAATGGTCCATCCTGCTCTTCTATCTGTTTTCAGTTCTGCACAGCCATTTCCTTCATTTAACCTGTGGTAATAATGAAAATGGACTGGATCACTCATGATCATTTTGAAGTTAATTTGTTACAGTCAGGGAATGAGAACCTAAAACAAGGGACACTGTGAAGATGGAGGCTTCCAGTGTCAGCAGCATCTGCAGTAGCTAAAAGAGAATGTGAAAGTACACCTTTGGGTTTTGTGTGCATATTGATATAGTGGTCACACTTTGTGCCATTTATGTAGGCTTTGTCCTCGTCAGGCCCAAGGAACTGAACCAGAAGATCTTTCATCTCTGACTCAAGCCATCCTGACGGTGTTTCTTCTGAAGTAAGGAGCGGTGATACTGTCTCCAGCCATGCTTAAGCACAGGAGTGTCCAGCTCATAATTGGAGCTCATTCCTATTTATTCAGCAAAACTTTTTATTTCCAGTTCTTTGATCTCACCAGGTCCCATCAAATGCTTAACCTCAGATGACATATTTTGCCAAAAGTCTCTGAACTCTGAAATACCTATTTTTAATTTTTTTTTAAACTTCCAAAAATTTCTGCTTTAAAAAATAGTGTTTTACTTTTGTCTAGTTAATTACTGGGAAACTGAAGACAGAACTTATGTTTATTGCACGGAGACAGGTTTTTGAATATGATTTCACTTGAGCTGCAGCCAGAATAATTTTTTTTATCCTTCTCTTGTGATTGTTCTACACTATGAATCTGTGTGCAGTCTTCTTCTTTACACGGGCTCAGAAATACTTTATTTTTCTGACTGTGCAATATAGTTTTGTTGTCGATGCTGTTCTCTGTAAGGGAACTTGAAAACTGATACTCCTGGAATGGTGTCATTTACACTAGCCAGAGCTCTGGGTTTAACTTATTCCAAGGCATGCTATTTGCCAAGCAGAGATGAAATTCTATGGAACATAACAGTTTAGCTTCTCTATAAATTGCACGTGTATTTCTAATCTTCTATATGTATTTTTAAGTGCTTTTCCTTTTCCCTTGGAAAATGGCAACAGTAAAACATTCTCTTCATGTGAGGGTTTTCATATTGTGTATTTCTCTGTCTCCCTGGGCACTTTATCAAGTTATTTTCTTTTTCCATATTGTCCTAATGAGTAATCTCTTGTTCTTTAGAAGCAAAGAAAGAAAAAAAAAAAAGAAATACAGAAAATAAAATGTTTGCTTCCACCACTAGCTTTAATATTCACCACTGGAAATAACTACAGTAGATGTAATACTAATTTTTTTCTTCTTATTTTACATATGATCCTTCTTAATGTTGGCAAATCTAAAATGATTTGTAATCTAGTTGAAAATGGAGGCTTCTGAATTTCTTGACTATGAGGAAAACTTAGGAACAAATCAAAATTCTTCCTATATTCCTGTTCTGACCTAGTACTTATTCTCTACATTGAATTGCTTCTAGTTGTTTAAAGTATGAAAGAGAATGTGACTACAATTTGCCTTCTGCTCTAGTAACACGTTTATATCATTTAGTTAGTTAATAATTTTATGTCTGAGTTACCACTCAGTTGTCCACTGTGCATTTCTGTAACTTTTATTTGACTATTCCTTACACTCTTTCCAACTAGATGCAAGATTTCAAGGAAATATCCATCTAGGTATTCTATAGAGTGGCCAGATCTGCGTCAGTAACATTATACCATTACCAAATGCCTACTGGAAATAGATCCAACTCTTTCTTTTGCAGATCTTTAAAAGTCAAGTTATCATATTTGGACTCAGTTCACTGAATTCATGAAATTCAAGGGCAACTTGCGAGTGACACATCTCTAAATCTTCCCAATTGTCTAACGTACTCAATCAGTAGTATACCTGAGAAAAAATGAATTAATAAAAGTTTTAAATAATGGATATTTTGAGAGACAGACATGGGAACATCAAGAAATAAATGTTTATAAAAATATTCTCAGCTTGAATTAGCTTTCTCCTCACCTGAGTGATTTGAAACATCTCCAGGATCTTAGCTACTGTTGCTAAAAATAGATAGTACATTTTAAAATATAAAAAAGTGGTCTACTCACTGATTTTTGTTTACGATTTCAAATTCTTCAAAATAAACATGGAAATTATTCCTCAGAATAATGCAATGACAGAGTATTTTTGATTTCACACAGAACTACTAGAGACTCCATACACAGACAGCAGCAGTCCACAGTTACGCAGTGAGCTTGCCAGACACTTACACATATGGTAAGAGTGCTTTATTACATGATGAAAATACAAATGTGAAAGCCATGTCAACAATTAGACATGTTTTGTTTCATAGTATGCATTATCATATATACAGCTAAATTTAGTAAATATTGTAGGTATACAAAAACTAACATGCTATCAAAACCAGACACTAATAGAAGCTAAAAATGATACTAACACGATTATTGTAATTCTTTGTAAAAATGAAAAAAATAATAATAAGAAGAAAGTAAAACAAACAAACAAAAAAGATTATTTTAAACAAATGGGACCTGGAAAATGACTCTTACAATAAGAAGCCAAATTGCTCAACCTACTCAATTTATCAAAAAGGTAGATGAGAAGGGATAAGGCAAAAAAAGATATCAGGGTACATGAGGGTCTTTTCATTCTAAGATGTATTAGCTAGAAGATGATGTTAGACAAATTCAGCTTTGAAATAATACTCATTATCCCAGTAGAGCAGGTAATTAAACACTGGAATGGCTTAGTTGGATTTAAGTAGAGTCACCATTGCCTGCAGTTTTTCAAATTAGATCCTTCAAAACACTAACGTTGAATAATACTTCCACATTAAAAGCTGCCTGGGATGACATGGTTGTGTTTTTACTTACTCATCTTTGCTATATGCCAACACATATTTATAAATCTCCTCCTTCGTTCTCTTCCTTCATAGAAGAGCAGGAAGCTTTGCATTGCCATCAGGATACATTCAAATTCAAATTAGGACAAAAACTAACATAAAATATCATGCTGGTAACCACAGATAGTCTTCCAAAAGCCTGGAAAGATTTATGAATCGACCAGATATATTCCCATGCTCCCATGATTGACAGACTTGGCTTGAGTAAATAATTTATCTACAAATGCATATTAACTGAATATTTTGAGGGTTTTCATTACTTTCTCTAGCACAGAAGATGGAATTCCCTGGATATTGCCTTCTGATTATAGAATCATAGAAAAATTAAGGTTGGAAAAGACCATTAAGATCATCTAGTCCAATCATCTACCCATCACCACTCTTCCCACTAAACCATGCCTCTCAGTGCCACATCTACACCTCCAGAGACAGTGACTCCACCACCTCCCTGGGCAGCCTGTTCCAATGCCTCACCACTCCTTCTGAGTAGAAATTTTTCATAACATTCAACCTGAACCTCCCCTTGTGCATCTTGAGGAATTGCCTTTCATGAACCCCTGCTGGCTAGGCCTGATCTCCTTGTTGCTCTGCACATGCTATGTGATCACACTTAAAAGGATTTGCTCCATAACCTTCCCTGATACTGAGGTCAGGCTGACTGGTGTGTAGTTCCCCAGATCCTCCTTACAACCCTTCTAGGGCATCACACTGGCAAGACTCCAGCCATCTGGGACCTCCCTGGTTGACCAGTGCTGCTGATAAATGATGGAAAGTGATCTGGAGAGAGCTTCTTTCAGCTCATCTCAGTATCCTTGGGTGGATCCTATCTGACCCTGTGGAGTTGTGACAGTCCAGGTGGTGAATTATTCTGCTCTCCATCCCTGTCTTCCAGCTCAGGGGGCTGAGGACCCTGTGGATAACTGTTCTGACTATTAGACGCAAAGAAGTCATAAAGTACCTCACTCTTTCCTTATCCTTGGTAATTTTTCCTGCTGCATATAATAAAGGATGGAGATCCTCCTTAGTGCTCCTTTCATTGTTAATATATTTGTAAAAACATTTTCTGCTATCTTTTACAAAGGTGACCAGATTAAGTTCTAGCTGGGCTTTTGACTTTCTAATTTTCTTTTGGCATATCCTAGCTTTATCCTTGTACTCTTCCTGAGTTTTCTGCCCTTTTTCCAAAAGTGGTAGTTATAATATTATAGTTTTATCATGCTTAAATATGTATGTCTACATGTATGCTAGCTGTTTCCAGTATAGTTGATGAAGAATCAACCCACACAGTTCATGAAGGCCAGGAGGTTGCTTAGCTGAGAAAATGTAGGTAGACATCTTCTTCAGACTGAAACGAATAGCTTCCTAGACATCAACTGTATAGACTAACTCTGCATTGCTATGGGAACTTGTATACCTAGCTCACATGGAGACACGTTTAGTTGTCTATAGTTTGGGGCTTATTCTCACCTTAGTAGGAGTGCGTAAGGACAACACACAATCACACAGATGATTATCTGATACTGTGGGTTTCAAGGCACTAGAAGCCGTCTAGTATCACATATTTCTTGAGGCACAAAATGTTTCAAGATTTCAGTAAAACCCAGGTTGTTGGACTTGGTGAAGAGACAGTTGCAACTCTGAAATTTAATGCTGTGTAATACATGAGATAAGACTAAATGACCTCTTCCATCTTTAAATGGTATTGCGGTTGCTGAACCCTGAAATACAGGCTGGTGACACCCTTTTTCATCAGAGAACATTGTTGTCTGAAAAGAAAGTAGAGTCAAAATTCAAGAAGTGTTTCTTCTTACATTTGTTTATTTAGAAATGCTGTCAGTATGGTCTGTCCCATGACGTGTAAAGACACTCTTCGCCTCTTCTAGAAACAAAAAGCTCCTCTTTAGAATGAAACAGAAATTACCAATTCTGAAACTCAGAATCAGTTTATTCTTTGAACTATCTGTCTGAAGAGATGCTTGTTGGAAACATGCCCCAAGAGACTTCCAAAAGTACTTAACGATACCTAGAAGCTACTAGATTTTTACTTTTTCAAAGCACAGCCCAAACCTTCACAGCTAACATTAATTACATTTCTACCTGTGAATTTGCACCATTTCAGGGTACAAAAGCTCATACAACCTGTTTTCCGTTAAACGCCAAACCACGGGATTTGCAAATCTGTAATGAACATGCTTTTTTGGTTCCCCAGATAACACAGTCCTGTAATTGAACTTCAGAGTTCAGCTGAAGAGTTTCTGAGAGGCTGTTTGGCTTGTTTGGCAGCACATCGCCTTTCACAGATTGAAGCTCTAGCCAAAAGCTTCTGAACAAGCACAGGCACGCTTGTCTTGCCAGAATTGCTCCCAGTAACTTGAAAGTTTCCCATTAAATGCAGTGCTCTTTTCACCTGACCTACCTGCAGACTAGATGTATAAATAGTTCAAAGGTATCTATTTTATCAGTGTTGAATAACATTAAAAACATGGAATAATGACAGAATGTCTGTAAAAGGAAGGAAAATAAAATGAAGTAGAAAAGAAAGAGAAAAATGAATAATGAGGTAGGAGAAAGTAATGACAAGAATGAGAGAAAATGAAAGGGAGACCATGGCACTGTATCACTGGATGGCTAATCAAATGAAATTTTGTTTGATATAAAATGCGAAAGGTCATCTTCAGGCAGTATGTAGCAGAATGTGAGAATGATGATGCTTTCCAAGAGTAAATTCAATCTACATGTTAAATTTGACTTATGCATGGTTAGAAGTCTTTTTTTTTTTCCCTTAAAGATGTTCTCTTAAAGACTAAAAATCATTAGTTGCAGGAGAAGAGAGGAACCAAATAAATCACGGAGGACAAATTATTTTTCAGTGCCAAAAGTGGGATGAAGTCTGAAGAATGAGCGTGATGTTTGCTTTAGCATCAAGCCCAAAGATTTTGGGTGGACTCTTGATTCCAATGAACTGAGGGGGGAACTTAAATAAGAAGGTCACATTGCAGAGTTCTTGAAATACTATCTCTATCCTGGCTGACACAAAGCTTATAATAATGATGAAATCAAGCAGTGTTTTAAAAATTAAATTGTACAAATAGAGTAAAAGTTTGTGTGAATACTAAGAATCATTTCTGGTAGGACTCTCCCTTCCTGGTGTTTTGCTGTCAATGTGCTCCTCAATTGTTGCTGTTTTTTTTTTTTTTTTAATAAGTTTGCTCTTGCTTGGCTGCTGAGTGAAAGACATATACTAACAGGGAAGATAATGAAACACGCTATATGAAAAGGGCTATCAAACATACATTGAGTAAACAAGAAAATTATCTGTGGCATTTGCAGTTATCATAGCACTACTTTTCACAGAAGTAGGTAGAGCAGTTTCAAACAGAAGTGTGGTTTCAGAGTTACCACTGTCCCTTTTATTTCTGTAAGGGGTTCACTCAAAAAGACGCACTCTGCAGGACTGAGTAGAAAAGGCTTCGATTAGGGATGTACAGTATGTGACTAAAGGATTTGTTAACCTTAGCGCTTCAAAGCACACTTGAAAATAAGATTAAAACGGGCTCTTTCTTTTGTAGTTCTGTAGTGATAAACGAGTTCTCCATGCACCAATGCTCACGATTACTGCCTCTCCAATGTAGCAACTCTGGATGAACACTAGATCAGTCTAAGTAATGTCCAGCACATTTCATCCATACTAAATAACGTATGTCTTGGCAGGCCTCTCCATTTTGCTTAGGAGGGAGCTACAAAGCTACAAGTCTAGTCATAGTTTTTCCAGGTTATATCATCAATCTTCAGGTACTCCAAAGAATTTTCAAGCTTTTACCAATAAAGAAGGGAAGGGGAAGCCCAATGGATAATTGTTTTTATTTGTTGCTGTTTTGTTGTTTTATTTTCAAAAGGTGAGGATTTAAAGTTAAAGAATGGTTTGCTTTAAGGTTCACTCATAAAATGAGTTTCAAAACCATTACCTGTGAATTTATTTAAGAAGCTTACATCCTAATGATCAGTTTATGAATTAATAGAATAATTAATGATATGTCCTTAGAATCAATACTTTTAAATGTGCCTGTGGGTAACATCACTCATATGATTCAATCCAACATACCAAGTAGAACTATTCAAATACTTAGTTATTCATGGGCATAACTACTTAGCATACCCTTTATGGCTCATGGTTCAAGTGAAATACCCATTTTGCCACTGGAGCCCACTGAATACATTATTTTTAGAGTTCTTCTGATTCTAAAAACAGGGCATCATTAGCAATGATAGTTGTGGATATTCTCTCTCTTTCCTTCTTTCTTACTGTAAGAAAGACCTGCAAAATTTATTCTTCCTCAAGAGTGATCATATTCTACAAAAGGTACTGGGAAATCTCTCCCCTTCAAAGTTTGCATAAGCCATCACTTTCACTTCTTGTCTATAGCTCTTGGTCCTGGAGATATACCACTCAAATCAGGACTCCCTAATGTGATAGCTTCTTTTTCCTCCTAAAGAGCTGACTGACGAGTCCTTCAATTTAAGTAAAAAAATTTAGAGCCTAAAAATCTAGCGGTTTGCCTCGGCTGCTTGCTAATGCTACTGTTTTATCTATATCCCTTGGACAGCTTAGTTTAGTCACTCTGTCCCTCTGACTACTTACCATTTTCTATTCTCTTCTACAGACAAGGCTTTGCTCGTGTCTATACACATGCACTAGCACACCTTTGTCAGTACTCTGCAGGAAAAGAAACTTTAATTTTGTAGTAAACACACTGGCAACATCTGGGAAACATTTGCATTATTTTTTATAAGTATTACACGTATCTTGCATGCATTTGAATAATACGAATTTATTTCAGTTTATATAAATGACAATGGTCTCCCTATATTCTAAGGAAGAATACAAGAACTGATGATGGAATTAAGAAAAGAATATCTGGGCAATGGATGAGGCTCTATCTAGTCTAGAACAGCTATCTAATCTAGTTAGTAATCTAGTTTTCTTTCTGTGAAGATATGGATGATAATTTCTAGAGAAGTAATTTAGGTGAGTTAGGCTCAAGTACATTAGATTTTTACCTAGTCTTAGTAAACATGCTTAAGAAGAAGACAGTAGATACAAACAGAGAAATCAAAGATAGATGTGCTAAGAGCACATTTTGTTTCTTTTGGGAAAGAGGAGTTGGGAAGAGAGTTTGACTTATACCTATATAATACCTCTATAAAGGTATTATGAAGGTCCATAGAATCACTAGATCACAGAATGGTTTGGCTTGGAAGGAACCTTAAAGATCATCTAGTTTCAACCCCCTACTGTGGGCAGAGACACCTTCCACTAGATCAGGTTTTTCAAATCACCATCCAAACTGGCCTTAAACACTCCAGACATAGGACACTCACAGTTTCTCTGGTCAACCTCTACCTATTCCTCACCACCCTCATAGTAAATAATTTCTTCCTAATATCTACCCTCTTTTTGTTGTCTGTTGTCCTAGCACTACACTCTCTGGTAAAGTGTTCCACTCCAGCTTTCTTGTAGGCTCCTTTTAGGTACAGGAAGGCTGCTGTAAGGCCTCTCCTCTCCTCTCCTCTCCTCTCCTCTCCTCTCCTCTCCTCTCCT
>NC_034409.1:131867764-132016793 GCF_002078875.1 Numida meleagris | reverse complement strand
TCCTCTCCTCTCCTCTCCTCTCCTCTCCTCTCCTCTCCTCCTCTCTCAGCCCATCTTCATAGGAAAGGTGTTTCAAAGAATCACAGGTTAGGTTGGAAGGGACCTCAAAGCCCACCCAGCCCCAACCCCTGCCCTGGGGAGGGCTGTCCACCACCAGCTCAGGCTACCCAGGGCCCCATCCAGCCTGGCCTTGAGCGCCTCCAAGGATGGGGCACCACAGCTTCTCTGGGCAATCCATGCCAGGGCCTTACTGCCCTTTTAGTGTTAATTCCTGTCACCTAACCTAAATCTTCCTGCTTTTAGTTTAAAGCCATTTCCCCCATTCTATCACTATCAGACACAGTACTCTGGGTGGGATGTCATGAGAACAGAGTAGAGGGGGACAATCACCTCCTGGTCGTGCTGTTTTTGATGCAGCCCAGTATACAATTGGCCCAGTGCAAACAACACTGCTGGTAAACATAGGAAGCCTGGAAAGGAAAACAAAGACCCAAAGAGGAGACTCGTGTTTTGCCAGGTTGCAGTATAAGCCATATCTTCAATGGGAACAGAACAAAAACCTTTTGACAGCTGTCTCAAACATTAAACCACTCTGTTTAACAAACTTGAACATTGTTAGTATTCCCAATTTCCCTTCAGACCTTCACTTTGGCTCTCTGGAATAGGACTCTATGGCAATACAGTATAAAAACTTCCTCAGCTACTGAGAAACGGTGCAATAGTTTGTCCCTCACACTGAATCAATTATTCCAACTGAAGAATAGCAAATATGCTCTCCAGCTCTTAAGCAGGCAAAAGAATCTATGTTTTGATTCAGTTTTGGTTTCAGTGATCTTTGCTCCCACCTGGTGTGTCTAATTGGCAGCTTCTTTGCAGAAGCAATATGATTCTGGGCTTTAGCTTTAAATCATATTTTTAAAACCTCACAAAGTTACAGAGGAATTATTTACTCCAAAAGGAATCAGATAAATCTAATGGAAATAGCTATTTCCACCAGTTATAATGGTGATGTAAATAGGAGGATCTCTCATAGAGGACTGGCATGCAGCCACTACTGAGGCAGAGCACAGCAGGTTTTCTCCATCCATTTCACTCACTACCTGTATTTAAAACATAGAGAAGGAGAACAGTGTTTTCAACTGGAACTGCAGGGAGCATTATGCCGTCAGTAGGTGCCACATAACCTTGCAGCCTGAATTTTAACACAGGTCGTGGTGAGCAGGAGAAGTTTTAGGTCTCTTTCACTTTCTCCATTTTGTCCCATGGAAATCCTCAACAGGACAGCTTTGCTTGTAAAACTCCGGAGCTAAGCAGTGGCAGCAGGTCTCCCACACCAGCTTGGTGGTATGTTTCAAGCTACAGCCAGTCCTATAAACAGCCCAGCACTGTCTGCACTTTTTTTTCTGATGGAGACCTGGCAGAAAGAATTTACAAATTGCTACAGTAATCTTCATTCTCTTCAGGACCTGAAAGATTTTGTTTGAAAGATATAATCTTGCTACCAATTTGTATTTGGTTCTTATGTGAGTTCAGTGGGATTTTGCTTGTATAAAGATGAAATAGCATAGGCAAAATTATCTGAAAGGATGGCTCTGTCTGTATATATCTGTGTATAAGTGAGGGAATCCCAGGTCACGTGTATGGGCAGAAAGCATGGAGAAGGCATCTTGGTTCACTTTCATAATGGATAAAGAGCTGAACAGCATGGAGGTAAATTGAGGTGCATGTGGGTGTTGGAGGGATGATTAAAAAGGCACAGAAATACAGTCTTTTCCTGATGAAGTTCCTAGATATCATGCACATCTATTCTTTATATCAACTCACTGCATTCTCTATGGGTTCAGCAAGAGGCAGGAGACTGAGTCTTAAACTGCATCAGCTAAGCTTGTATCTGTTCTCCAGTGTTCCATCCAAGGGTAAAAACAACCCCCTACACCTGTTTTACTTCTCCCTTCAATACAACACTGCAGTGCAAAAGGATCTAGAACGTGGCTTTTAATTCATATCAGGAAAGTTTAGGTAAAAACTGGCTCTGAAGCCCCTATTTCAAGCTTGAATATATATTCCTTTAAAACCACAAGTTTCCAATCTCAAAGCAGCAATTTTAAAAGCTCATCCTTCCCTAACAGATGGATTTGGTTTAGTTTGCTCTCTTCCACTGCGCTCTTTTAGATTAGATCATTAAAGAGCTGTGGCCCTATCTCTTCTACGTAAACATTAAAGACCACACAACCTTTCTATAAAATAAGGACTGCCAAAACCTCCTATTCATGAAGTTTTCCCTGCCTGCCCTGCTTTGCTCTTACTGATAGCAAATCTGCCAAACTCTATATATGGTTTTTATGAAGCACTTTGGGATACTTCAAAATGAAATTCTTAATAAAAATGTAAATTGTTATTATTGTAAAAACATGTTGGCCCACTGTGCTGTGCAACATTCTCAGGAGCAGCATTCTTTCAAACTGGGATTTGAAATATAGCATAGAATTTAGCTTGAATCAAGTGGTATTATGTATTTAGTCATTTATCGAAGCCACTTGGTAGAAGTTGAGGAAAACATTAGTTAATCTTATTCACAAGGGGGTTCTTGCTTGTGCAGAAATACTCTTTTTTCCCCATTTTTCATTTCCCTTCACTCTCAAAGACCTGTATTGTTTCAGCTTGGAGCAAGAACATTTTCTGCTACCAACAGTATATGAACCAGCCAAAAAAAGTTGCTTAAATTTAGTGTAGGATATTCCATGCATGGAAAGGAGCACCCAGGAAAAATAAACAGCATCCACAGCATGAGACATCTGCCTCAATCAGTCTGAATTTAGTTCCCCTCTGAAGCAGTGAATTAGCAATACCTTGGCCCTTTAGTTTAGCTGTTAAATGTTTTTGTCTAGGCCTTAGGAGAGTATTTTTCCCCCCAAAAGCAACAGCACCAACTCTTTCAGGTTAATAAAATAGCTTGGATCAAACTTTCTGATACATGTGATGCACATGAAAGGTGAAAATTAGACAATTCGCAAATAGAAATTCACTGCTGATGAACTACCTAGTATTAGTATCATAATCTTATTTATTGTTAGGATAGCCTGGGATACACAACAGCTGGCCTAGAGAAGCTCCCACAGGGGTCCGTGGGAATTCTGCATTTCCAAGTTACAGCAATGGCACATTCTTACAGAAACTATTTTTGTCCTTGTTTTATAGTTATTTGCCCTTCTGATGTTATACATATTTTGTTTAGGATTTTTCAGCACAGTCCATATGAGGCAGGATTTATCCATCTTCAGAGAATCCCATTCCAAGTAGGTATTTTCTACAATATTTTTTTCTTCTATGGAAACTTTGCAGTAGTCTGTATTCACTAGTATCGACGTAAACAGAATTCCTCACACCTGAAAACCCCAGAAAATAGATTCATAATCTTTTTCACTTCACTAGACACATACCGCCCCATTCAGATATTCATCATAGTGATGACACATCTTATTAGAGAGCTTGACTCATGAACCAGCTCCCTTCCCACTTGTTATCACATAGCATCTCACTGGCAACTGTAGCAATTGTAATATTAAGAATGTATTTAGAGTACTTAGAGCTTTTTACTATCATTTTCCATCCTGAACCAAGGTTAAGAGACAATATCTATCAGCCCATTGGCCCATTATGGTAACCGACTACTGATTTGTCAACTACAACTGGTTCATATGAGATTCCAAAGAATAAAGAAGCAATAACCTCACCCAGGTTATGGATTTGTATCTGGAATCTTTCGAGAGTGCTTTAAGGAGCCTACATTCCCAGGGAAGCACCAACATGAGGCCAATTCCCAGCATTATTTGGTACTGCTTTTTTTTTGCTAAAATGGCTGACTGTCGGACTAACAGGAAAGGACTTCATTGTATGGAAAGGAGTGATCACACTGAATATTTGGAAGTGAAATTTGACTCAGGAATCCAGCCTCTGATGTGGCAGAGCAACACACCCTAACTCAATCCTTAAAAAGATAAGATAAACATTATCAGACACAGAGAATACCAGAACCTGGACAAACAACAGAACAGAAATCCCACTATTCTCATAGACTGAAGTACTCTACAGCTTCAGTATTTCCTTAGATAAAGGTGATAGCTCTATGTCCATAAGCTTTCAATAGATTTTTCTTCCATAAATTCAGGAATTTAGGCTTGGAGATGGAATTGGCTAGAACTGGAAGTTTTCGGAAATAGATATATTTCTTTGTTCTTCTACAAATACTTACTTAAATAAGAATTAACAAGAGAAAGAGAAAAAAAACACAAATAATATAGAACAGTCAGCTACAGTTACATGGCATATTTCCTCCAAAAATTTCAAAGTTCTGTTCAGAAGAATCAGATGTTAGTATCCCTACTGTGCAGATAGACAATATGAAGAACATAAATATACAGATACTGACCAGAAGTCACGCAGTTATTAAATAATAGAGCTTGGCATTTATTTCAGAACTCAGAAAGTGGGATTTTTTTCAGTAAACAATAAAACCATGAAACAAAAATCCTAATATTTCAAAACTTATGTTGATAGTGGGGAAGAGCAGAATGCTTCCTAGATCTGTCTGTGTCCACTTCAGGGCAAGAGCCAAACAGACACTGCCACTGCTTCATGCTTTCCTGGTTCTCATGCAACGAAAATCCAGATACGCAACACGGGAAGCAGTCACTATGTCCTCCTGCAGATCTGAGTCTGGGCAGCTGGAAACCAGGCTGAGGAGTTTCTCACAATTTTCACTGCTGGCACAGGTACCGGCTGCAAATGCTCAGTAGAAAATATATGAGGCCAGATAATAGGAAAGAAGGGGAAATATAAAAATTAATTGCAATATTTTTAAAGGAAATGCCTTTTGAAAAGTGATATAATAGTTAAGAATATTTTTTAGCCATTTCAATTTAAAATACAATTTTACATTCTCATTCTCCCAAGAAAAAATTACCAACATAAAAAGAAACAGACATAATTTGAAGTAAAGCATGAAAAATTTCATTTTGTTTCAATTTTATTTTAACTACAAAACTGTTTTTAAAATTATGCCTGAGACTTTTTGCCCAATGCCTGGTTTTGATCACTGAATGAAAGAAAATCTTATTGTTTGCCCAGTTACGTTAATGAGTCCTAGCCCAATGAACTTGCCTTTAAATCACACAACCTCTTCATTAGTCTCTCAGAATGCTGGAAAAACTTTAATTCTTATGCTTCTTAGCAGAATTTGAAAGCAAGACTTTTTGCTTAAGACACAATCAGAATTTTGATTATTTTCTACACTACTTTTCTATGTCATATATGTAATAGCAATATCAGCAGGAAATCGATTTGACAGACATAAATGTTGCTTGTTCAGTGGTTCACCAAATTACACCAACCGTGCTATCACAATGGCCATTCTGGTTCTACAGTAAACCGAGGACACCTAATGTGGCCTAATTAGGACAGCTATACACAGTGAAGTAATACTGTCTTAAATCGGGTTTGAGGTGTCATTCATCAAGTCACTTAAGAACTGTGCTAAGTGCATGGACTTTCACACACTTTTATAGGCATTCATGTATTTGAATGCTTTGAAAAAGTAGGACCTAAATATATGCAGTTATCTTTAAAAAAATCAGTGGATTTTTTTTGTTGTTGTTAATAGCTTTTCCTTCTTTTTTCTTTCTTCTTTTTTGGTGGGGGGGAGGGAGAAGGGGAGATGGACTGATTTCAAGCGGCATTTTTAAGTACGGTGTTTAAATCTCAAGTTTGCCTTATGCCAAAAATATATTTCTTGAGATTTGGCCATACTGTTTGCTTTTTGTTGTGTAAGGTGAAGCAAAAAAAGGAAAAGTTTTTTTGTTTACCCCTCACCCTTGAAGTGTTCTTCTATAAAAAATTCCATCAGTGAGGACCACAGTGCACAGTGGTTGGTATTGGTGATAAAGATTACATCTTTAAAAAACAGGAGATATAAGATACATCATTAATGCAGGAACTTTAAAAGCAAGGAAGCAGAAATGAGCTTTCAGAATAGAAGGGCGCTTTTTTTATTATTCCTGCTGAACAGTAATTGTGCATTTCCCTTTTCTTCCTCTCTATTTTGCTTTTTAATAGTGTTTTATAGGCAGGACTTGAGAAAGTTTTCTCAACTTATGATTACTTTAGTGCTGCTGACTGGCATCTCAGGCATTTCTGCAGTACTGAAGTGCTTTCAAAATTCCATCCACACACATCCTCACGACAACAAAACAGAAACTCTATAAAAGTATGAAGAAAGGGACAAAACTAAACCTTTAGCTTCACATGGGGTATTACTTTTAGTTGTTTTTGCTGCAGAGCTGTAACTGGTCTAGAGAGATCTGATAAACGTCTTATTATAAACTTGAACATCAACTGATGGTGAAAAAAATATGATGAAACTTGTGACTGAGAGAAAAGTAAAAGGGTATCAATGACTGGCAGTTCCCATTTCTTTACAAGTGTTACATTTCAGTCCCCTGCCACTACCACATGTTTCCTGTTCACAGATAATTTGTACAACATATTTTATCATTCAGTTTTAGACACAGTTGAAAGGCTTTTGCCTAAGGCTTGGAACACTTTGAAAATTGTATACCATTTGCAAGGCTTTCTTCTGCTTCACTGTGCAATTAGGTGACTGCCTTTCTGCAGACACTGGATTTATCATATGTGGAATTGGTTTTTTTCACCAAGGTGAACTGGGAACAAAAATGCAAGTAGTTTTTCAGCAACCCACAGACAAGGGATTAGTGTACGGGCACAAAGCTTGTAGGCTGCCTGTCAGTCCCAAACTGGATGCCGTTCCTTCACAGAAGGAGTATTGTGAGCCATGATTTCAAACAAAAATGCTCTCACTGTCCCCACACTTGTATACCCTGTATATACGTGATTCAAACTTCTACGGTGCAAGAAAGCCACCGGATCAGAATACATCATTTTTTTTTTTTTCTAATTTGCTAACACGACTCTTTATGGCACTGTTGGTTCTTTCCTCCCTCCCTTTGCCCCCTCCCCACGCCACCCCCTGCTCCGTCTTGACTAAACTTTGCTCTCTCCTGAAGAAGTGTGAAGACACTGATGTGCTAAGAGCTTCCCCTGCTGGAAGTTCCTAGCAAAAGGTGCTGTAGCCAAGTAGGGATGGATCTGGGACTAGCTCCCAGTTCAGCTAATTTATGTGCTCAGTTCCTGTCGAACAGAGAGTACATAATGTGACTCGAGATGCTGATTAAATTTCATGTGTATTTCTATGTTCTAAATAAACCAAATTTTAAAGTCAGATTTGAGAGATGGTAGTTTATAAACCTCATTACAGCAGTTTGTATTTTTCCACTGAATTACGTGAGGAAAAGGGAGACAAATTCAGCCCTTTTGTATAATGTAATTGCACGCTTTTACAAGGTCATCTTCCTTTTCAGTAGAGGATTTGGACTATTTCTTGAAAGTTAAATTTTATCTGTAAGAAGTGTATCATTGTTTAATGAAAATGGAATTGTGAGTTCATCATTTGCTTTTGCAGACATACTACTCAGTGAAACAATGAGTGTGTAAGTGCACAAGTCAGATGAGAGGAACTCTGGTACTTTATGGCATAGTCTCATCTGAATAAAAGCATGTTTTCTCAGACTACAAGCAACACTTGCCAAACTATATCAATTATCTCTTCCAAGGACTTAGGAAAAGCTAAATTTTTTGAAATCCAAAGAAATAGAATTTTAATGAAATTTTTAAGCTATCCATATCAGAAATACCTGGCTGCAAATTCCTCAGCTTCTTGAAGGTTATATTTTAAAAATGTATTATTATTTAAATAGTGTAAGCTCAAAAATATACTTTTAGTAGAAGTGGGAAATATGGCCACAAGCTCCTTGCTCAGTGTGACCTGGCTTGCAGGATTGTCTTGGCCATGGTGCCAGTTTTCCGTCTCCTCACAGACCAGCAATGTGACATTGGAGCAAAGAGCATCTGTGGTCAGCCCATTTCTGTTGATTTCATTAGACTGTAAGGTTTTTTAGCTATGGACTGGCTACCTAGTTTATGAATGCCCCAGAGCTCTGAAGTAGGGGATACGGTGGCTGGGTTAGCATGGTATTGCCCCTGAACTGGTTTTCCTTGACCAGCAAGGGTTTGCAGTAGGATTGTGGCAATTTAAGAGGCTACTCAGAAGTCTCTCAAGTATCTCTTCCCCCACCTGAGTCACTGGACTGGATTTTTATATTGCATTGTACCGAATTTTAGTCATTTTGGACAGTATAAAGGAAAAGTCACTCTCTCAAGCTGCATCCCAAGGAAGGCCAAGTCATAGCAGAGCCAGCTTTTTGTGTGCCCGTGAGTCAGTGAATATTTGAAGAGCTCCAGATCTCCCATCATCTGTACACATGCATATACACAAGTATGGAAAGCTTCCAAAGGAAATTCCCTTTCAATCCTCATGAAATCCCTTAGGCCCAGTCAGCACCTTGAACTTGATGCCAGAGGAACAGAGGATCTCCTTCAAATTCTCTACCTGGCTTAATATAATTTGTTGCTTGGTAAAAGACCAAAGGAGGATGCAAAAAAAAAAAAGCACAGGATCATGGGATTTCCCAATTGAAACATGATGGTAAACCCAGACTTCCAGACTGACTCCCTTTTTTTCTATGGTATGCATTGTGTTTTGTCCCAAATGGGAAATATGGTTTGCCAATGCAGAAGCAGCATACACTGTAAACAATGACAAGAATAAAGCTAAATTCTATGCATATTCATTCCATGCAGTCCTAAACACAAATGTTCCTACTGAGTAAAACAGAAAAGAAAAGCTTCTCAGTCTTTTTAACCTGTTTTTTTCTCAGTTGTGCAATTTGCAATAACATATAAGAGTATGTTTCTTTACATGTTATATGCAAGCACTGTTTAGGTTGAGTCTTCTCATTTGTACAACTTAAATGCACGGTAATTTCTGACTATTTTTTAAGTGCTATTTTCTCGGTACAGTTCATCAGTAATGACTCAATTTTCCAGAAGCGGCAGCACAATAGCTCTGTATCTACTTCCTTTTTTAACTTTCCTAATAAACTCACCCAATATACGATTCATCTCCTTTTACTGATATGGACAGGGCAAGTATAGGCTCATGTTCCACTTTAGAGTGGTGACAGTTTTGTTTTTTTATGTGGACTGGACATTGAACAGTGTAGCAGTGCTGCCCATACACAACATCTCTAATTTCACCCAAAGTCTTAATGACATAACATTGGATATATTTCCAAATTATTATCATCTCACCTACAAGTTTATTTGTCAAACTTAAAATAATTATTTTCTTATAAAAAATGAGTCTCCATCCTGAAGAGTAAACCAAGGAAGTCTATCAATAATCTCACCAAATAGGACTAATTTCTAGGACTGTAAAACCCTAATCATATCCCTATGGAAAGCAGCTCAACTTGACCCATTAATTTCTTAAAGCAGTTGATCCTAAGTCATAATATAACAAGGTAAGCCAAGATGTTTCATTCCATAGCCAAAAAAATGCTGCTTATTGTTGAAGGAATGAACTTGCCTGTGACTTTACAGTGAAGTGAAGTGTGGGCTGGGTATGATGGTAATAAAAAATAATAATCCTGTGGCTAAAATTTTTTTATGCCTCATTTTTCCCTTATTTAAAAAGCAGAATGAAATACAATCATTTTCACTTTTATAGAAGTATTGTTCTCAATCATTATCTTGGTATGAAGTAATCCAATTCTGTGAAATACAACGCTAACATTCAGCAGCTGGCATCTGTTTTTCCTGGTTTTGATTTTTGTTGGTTTTTTTCTGGATAAACAGCATACAGTATATGAGGAAATACTCAGCAGTTCATTTGTTAGAAGGAGTAGGCACACGTACTCAGAATCCTGGTTATTTAAAATATTAAGACTCTGAATAAAACAAATTATATCTAAATTCTCCATGCTCCCACAGAGAACTAATGTTTTGCCATTGTATTATTGTATAATTATTTGCACTTGCTTGAAACATTCCTGTATTAATTCTGAAATGAGTTTCTACCTTGCTGATGCATGAATATTTGAAGATAAAAACTATAATTTCTGCTATCACTTTATTATTATTATTATTAATAATGTGTAGCTATTAAGAATGCACTATCAGAAAGATACTCTTTGGTCACAGTCAGAATGGGAACTAAGACAACAACAAGATGTAAAATAAGTAATAAGAGTAGAGCCAGGGGAAAAATATATTAAAAAATAGTTCTTTTAGAGCTGGAGTATAAATACCTCAACAGACACATTTCTTAATACGTTCACGGGTGATCTTTTAAGTCTGGGGCCTGACTACAAGTCAAAGAACAGGGTGGAACATATAAAATAATAAATGAAGGCTAAAACTTTAATTATTTAACTAAAACTTTAGACTAAAACTTTAATTATTTAAATACATGCTGCAGCAGAAAAACAAAATACTACTTGAGCGTTTGTATTATCTGATCACAAACAGTGGCAGAAAACAGCGCTTTACACTGGATAAGAAGTGAACATTCCAGGCATGACTCATAGCTATGAGCTTACACAAGATAGAAAGCAACTCTAGAAAGCAAGCTCTGAGTTTGTATTTTACGTAGGTATCATAACAACTTATGCAAAGCCAACAAAATGTAACCCATTCAGAAAATGGGAAGTTTTCTTTAGTTTATCTGTGCTACTATTACTATTTTGGACCGTGGCTTATCCTGGTCATGCTAAAAGGGATTTACACATTAATAAAGTATATGTTTTTATTTGCATAAACAGAGCTGGCATGGGAATGGTTCCATGGTTGGTTCTATCCCCAAAAGCAGAAATCTCTGCATGAGCCCTGTGGCTACAAAGAGGACTGCAGAGAGGAATCCGTCTTCTTTCAAGCTTCTCTGTAGCGTTCCCAGCTCAGAGCTGTAGCTGCTCTTCTCTGGTGTGCCTGGGTTGACTGTCTCAGCGTCACTGCATTACAAAGTCAGTCAAATATTCAGGCTTCGGATTTTTCATTAGCCAGAATTGTAGTTTTCTAGCCAACCCTACTGGAGTATGCTGAAATACTTATGTGTGGGCTGAAATTTTCCACCACTGAGGTAAAAATCTTCACAGTTTGAATGAGCTGCTTTTCATTCACAATAATGCATTAGATAATTAATCTAGGAGAAACAAAATTTATTCTAGTTTAAAGCTGTTACAACCAGTGCCTACACTGCCTCCCACTGCCATGGGCAAATGTGTGGGAGGTGAGAAACGCAGGGCTAACAGTTGAGAAAATTTGGAATAATCTACACCATTCATAAAAGGACAACAGCCTCCCTTTTTACACATTTTACTGAATCACGTATGTACTGTTTGGTATTTTAAACATCTTTCCATCGTATGTGTTTTGTGCCATCTTTGAACATGAGGAAATCAAGTTTTCCCTTGTATAAAACACTTTTTTGGTCTTCAGAATAACCCTCTACCTCAAATGCTTCAGATCAGACATGGAAATTTGGCATGAAAATAGCTTTTTTTGAAGAAGGACATAACCTTATTCTGGATAAACTGATTTTACATGAGCAAGTTGGAGACTGAGAACATGAAGATCTTTTTTCCACTAGGTTGATGCATACAATGGTGAAATGATGTGCAGGCATACAGCTGATTTAAATAAAGTGAAGAAGATTCTTAAATGTTGCATCTTTTAGGTGTGACATTGTTTTTTGCATGTGCCAGAAGTAGTCTACAAAAATCATCACTAGCCAAACTGAACAGTGATTTCCAATTAGACTATACTCTTTTCTATGGCTTAAATACAAACACTATGTATAAAAATGATCTTTACAGTTGTGTACAGGACTTTTCAGCACAGTTGGAGCCAGCATGCCAATTATTTGCATTGGAGATAGATCTAGCAAGTGTACACAACTAAGCAGTTCTTCCGAGCTGGCAAGAAGAGAGCTACATGTTTTCTGAGAAATTATCAAAATACTCATTTCAGGATGAAGCCACATAGGCTGTTGCATCAAGATCACGAAATTCAGTAATGTGCCATAAATGGATGTGTCCAACATAGCCCACCTGTCCCCTGCCAGGTACTTCTGGAGCTTAGACCAGGTTCTGCCTAAGAGCAGACAAACTAATGAAATGAGTTTTCCTACAGATTTTGTCTTTTGGCTCCGCCTGGAATAACCCAGTTTTCCCTCACAGTCTCTACAACACCATCCCAGACAAGGCACAGCAAAGCTGCTAGACAGAATTTCGCTGCTGATCAGCTTCAAGATGCTGCCAAATGGGATACATGAACTGAACTCTACCTGCTTTTCTCTTACAGTGTTCTTTTACTCAGCTGCCAATATTTATAAAAATATTAAGTACTTCACTTACTTTGAGGCCTCATCTTTTGATTTTGCTTCATTCAAAAACCTGGTTGAATAAGTTTTTTGAACAAGTTCAAAAATCATTAGGGGGGGAGTGGGTGGCAAGCGTATAAAAGAGGCAGTACAGATGCATAAAATATAGGAAAAGGGGGGAAGCAGCATATTAATTTATGGAAATATGTTCACAAAAAATCAACAGCCTGAAATGTGCTGGCTAGTTAATGCCTCAAACTGGCTACTTCTGGATCCTGAATGAAGTCTGAGATATTTTTAATATCTGCAGTTGTTTTGGAATCCAGGTAAGGGAGAGGCCTCCTTTTTCCTTCTGTATTTTATATTGCAACAAGTGCTGCTGAACAGGTCTATTAAAGAAAGAAGTGGGATTCCCTTTGATTCCACTTCCCTTGATTGTAAATGGTTCCTACTTAATGAAGGTCAATGTGTAGGACAAAAGCTGTCTATTTTCAAATTTCGAGGATTATGGATGAGGTTGTATACCTTCTTGATTCCTTGCCTTCATTTGCTGTCATAATCTTATTTTTCTCTTCTGAGCCCTGGAAATGTCCAAAATGTATAAAGACAGGTCTTTGTAATATAGCTTTGTATCAGCTACCTGAAAGCTGGCTGTCACTCTGCATGGCTCACGATGGTTGCTTTTCTCCTTGACAGTTAATCAGCATTTGGAACCAGACTTGCGTTTATCCATGATGCTTAATTGCTAGTATGCTTTGCACATTTTGGGCCAGCTAGCAGTCTCCCAGGCAGTAGAAAGGAATTTAGCTCTGTAGACATGAGTGTACCACCCTCTCAGTGTTAGAGGAGCCCTGGTCATCCTATTCAGTAGTATGGACTAGTAGATAGAGCCACACAGGGCACTGTCTCAGGTGCTAACCATGTCATCATGCTGCTTATACTTAACCAAATTGACTGAGTTTTCACAAAAAGCTCAAATCCAAGGGGCAATACTACCTAGAAAATTATAAATAAGCAAATAAATAAATAAATAAATAAATAAATGCAGTTCTTATTTCATGCCATATTTAAAACCAGTACTGAGGCATGAGAATATGATGGAAAGGTGTTTCCATCCAGCTAGATGTGTATACCCCCATATCAGAACATAGCCATCCTCAATTTGGTTGAGCCACCCACTTCCATAGCTAAAGCAGAGCCCCAGTGCTGCCCATTTCAGGGCTATCAACCAGAAGGAGAAGTAGGATGGGAGCATCTGTGAACAGAGGGAGACTCTGTCTCCCTCAAGGCAAAGGAAATGTTCATCTGTCCAGACCTACCACAGTTACTGCTGCTTTGTTCCGCACATGGGTACAAAGGCCAAAGAGTATTTCTGAATTTAAGTCCCTCTTGTTACGCAAATGCATAAGAGAATTCAATTAATACTGAATGTGCAATCTTGGCTCTAGCATTCAGATGGTTCATAATTTTTAACTATAAAGCTTACCCTTTATGACAAGTGGATATCTAAGTAATACTATGTTTCTGTATATATATATATGTATTTCTACTCTTGGGCTGCTTAATTTTTTTTTTCCTGGAAGATATTTTTAACAAGAAATATACTTCCTACCTAATGTATTGATTATTGAAAAGATAAAAGAAAAACTGAGAATTAATTTGGCTTAAAAACAATGCTTAGATTTCCTTCACTCTTTTGCTAAGTGTGTTTTGTTTTGCTTTTAAAAGAAGAGACATTCCACTCATCCCTTCTTTTATTTTTCTGGTTGATGTCACTGACATGTATGACTTTGCCTTTTTTTATTCAAGAAAAACAAAAGAAACATGGGGAACATCAGAAGGGGAGGGGAAGAAGAAACAATAAAATTTTGGTAATTTCCCATGAAAACAAAATTACTTCTCCAGCCAGCTGAAACAGGCACCTAGGAACATGCTGATGCTTTTTAAATTGTAGTAGATAGATGTACTTAATCACCGCTTTAAGTAGAAAATGGGCACCAAGGGAATTTTTCATAGGGTGATTTAGCTATACGCAAATCTGTTGTGCACTGTTGTACTGAGGCATCCAGGAGCTGAACACTGTGTAGAGCTTATCAAGGGATTAGGTAACAATGAAGATTTAAGAGACAGAACAAAGCTAGGCGTAGGTGGGGGATAATATCGTGGTCAATATATCCACTGGTGTAGACAAATAGATAAACATGTAGATAAAACTTGCCATAGCAGTGTTCAAGCAAAGTGCACCACAGGCAAGGAATTGAAGAGAGACTCCCACAAGACACTGACATCTCCCCCCCCCCACCCCCCTTCTTTTTTCTCTTTACTGAATATTTATTGTGTTAGAAGCATCATCACAAAACCTGAGGACAGAGACCACTGCAGCCCTCACCTTTAGGGGATGTAACTTGTAATATTCTCATCACTAACATGAATCCCACTGAGCTTTTCATTGTGTGCTAGTTAGAAGATAATTTATATGTGTGGACTAAAAGCGATAGTGCTGTAAAGTGTATAAGCATAAAGAATTTTTTATAAACAGACCAAAGGTGTAAATAAATTGTAGCTTCCTATATTCATAGAGCCAGTAGTATGAATCATAAAAAAGCCTACATTAAGATATAGTCTGTCATTCTCCAAGTATATGCATCAATTTCTATCATGGTCATAATGGCTCAGTTACTACCGGTAAGGCATCTACAGTAAAACCTTGCTAAGTCAAGCTTCCAGGATGTGATGAAATGCATGTTCGTATCATTGAACTCCTTTGCTTGGGGACAGGTGGCTGCTGGTACAGGAAGGTTCCCATGTACCACCCTAAGCTGAGAAGTTCGTACGGTGATAGGGAATCTGATCCTACAAAACAGAACAGAGGTGCATTACAGAAACAGAATGTGGCAGCCATTTCACTTGGAGTGATGAGAACTTTGAGTACAATTCAGATGAAGCAAGCTCGTTTTGGATATTTGATATTTAGACCAAGATTTACCAGAGGTCTGAGATTGTGCCCTGGTTGGTCTCTCCATACCAAAAGTCCCTCACCATCTACACACACCAGAGACCTCCTGTAGAGGTGACTGAAAGTGACTTACCTCAAAGAACTGCGAAGCTCAGTCAGTTAGAGTGTGCTAGGAGTCCAAGCATAACTAGACATCTAAAATGCATTATTAAGCTGAGAGAAACTATTCCAGAAAGTGAGTCATCTTACATGGGGTAAACTGATCTCCAGAGTTACACATCCCTCTGCATCAACCATATTGAAGCTTCAGATAAATGTTGATCTGGAAGTGCACATGAAAACAAATCAAACCAATGATTCTCATTAGGTGTTGCACCAAATGTTGAGCTCTATGTATATCACTGGGTGTGAAAGCTGACTCCCAAAACCAATAGCTCAAAACCCAAGTGTTTTAGTCCTCTTTTCACATTGTTAATATATTTTCCATCTTTCTGAAGGAAAATGCAAGCCTCTTTCTCAGTTCCTCAAATTGTCATCTTAAAATCAGAGTGTAATAATCCTTTTTTCCCCCACTCTCCTTTGTCCTTCTTGTGCGTCCTTTGTGGATTGTAAGTCTTTGGGACTATCTTTACTATATTGCAAAGGAGATCCTAATTAGGTGTCTGTGCAATACATGGGAATAATAACAATTAATATAGTAGTTCATAAGATTTACTGAGTTCTGTCCCGTTAGCTGATAAGAAAGAGTTTCTTTAAAAATGCATTGAATTCGAAGTTATTTTTGTCTGTGCTTTTTGATGTTTCATTTGGTCATTTCTGCAATGCAAACTGCGAGAAGACTTGCATCTGGCTGGCTTGCGCTCTGAGCTGAAAGTCTAGACTCAAGCCAAGATAGTAAGCCCTACTGAGAGTAAGGATATCCTGATAGAGGCACAGTGTAGCATTTCTATGACCACATGGTATAAGGTGCCATGAAAATCAGGAGGAGCACAGAGTTGGTTTGCACAGAATAACAAACCAAATTGTGTGCTCAAGGAAGGATACAACCCTGAGCAGTGTGACATGGTGATACCTCTCAGTCGAGTGTTGCTTTTCATGGGCATTATTCTGTTGGGATTCATTTCAAGTTACAGAATTTTTATTGAAAACCACATAATTTTCAGTGTCTGTCAGCTGAGGTGGGCAAAGTGGAGGAGCACAGGAAAATTATTTAGCACACGTCCAGACACTTCATCATTTACATACACTCATATAATTCTTACTTTTTGCTCATACAGAATGGCAATGAAACTGCAGATATATATATGTAGAATACAGTGCGTTGCTAGTGACAAACCATTAATAACAGTATAAAAGAGTAAGGAAATTTACACTATACCTGTACTCATTTTCTGGTTGAAATAAATAGCAAGTGTGTGACACAGTATTGTAATACTGCATATACTGAGCTTTAATACACCAAGACATATGCATGTATTGTAATAAAAAGCAGGAGAACAAACAAACAAAAAAAGATTCCAAGATTTTTGGGAAGGGATGTAAATTCATATGCCTCAGGGCATAGAACAGTCTATGGATTAGAAGGAAATTTTCTCTGTGGGCAAGTTGTCTCTGTTGCAGCCTAATGCAGAGTTTCTGGCGTACTCATCTGAAGCTACCCAATTTTATAATCGGTTTACTCAGGGAGGTGGACTGCTTGTCTGATCAAGTATGTCCTCTGTGTATCTACATGAAAAATGAGAGGTTTTATATATTATTCCTGCTATGAGCAGTTTTGTCTGCTGTAACTCTGCCCTCAATACTTTCCGAAATGTAAATTAAACCAACCGGTGGCTAACGTTTCCTTTTCTGTATTCATTCCCCTTTTCCTATTCCTCTCTCTATTGCAGGAGGCTGTAAAATGCCACCTCCTTACACTGCAGGCAGGCACCATACTAAGGAATAACCCCCACAGCACAGCAGAGTGCCTTCATAACCCGCTGGCAGCACGATAGAAACAGAAACATTGACAGGCTGCAAATCTCTGCTAGCTCCCCTCCTAGCACTGGTTATTACCGCTGAGGGTCCTCTTCACCTGCCTGCTTAGATTGCAGGGATTTTCCATGAAAGGGAGGTGTAAGTAATTAAAGCTCACTACCTGAGCTCCATCACAGGGGATTTGAGCCACTGCCTCCATAGAGGGCAAGCTGCATTTTTCCAGTGTCTCTGCACATTGCTTTGCATGGGCTTTTTAAGCAAGGGAGCTATACACAATGCTACTGTGCATGGACATACTCTGCTGAGGCCTAGTCACACACACCTCACACTTCCTCACTCCCGGGAGGAACTGGTCCCAAGCAGGGAGCCCAGAGGAGAGGCATCACTCAGCCCTACAGGGAGGGGGGACGTTACAAAACCTGAAAATCCATCCTTCCTCTCAGAGGGGTCTCTGCTGTGACAGGGGTGCTGCTCCTCCAAAGGGATGGAGGAGTGGAGACACTGGGGAACCAGCACTGCTGATGGACATTTGGTGCTATATTTACTGCTTTGATTTTGGGCCTCTCAGTGTGAAGTCAGTGAAAGCTGCAGGAACCCAGTGTGCTGGAAAATCAGACCCAGCTTGTCTTAAATTGACTATCCAGAGCAAAAAGCCTCTCTTGAAAAAAATTATGCCATTTCTGTATATACAGGTGGGGTTTTTTTTGTTTGTTTGTTTTCTTTTTTTAAAGGTATAGCAGCAGTTTCCCATCTCAGTCTTTTTGGTACATCTATTTTTTTCTGTAAACGCAGAATATTATTTTTTGTCTTGCTGCTTGGCACATTCCAAATTGCTGTATTTCAAATTTTTCTGGGTTTACCTGCATGGAGGATATGCAAATCACCCTTTCTGGGATTTTCCTATTGTGTTCCACACCACATCTCCTAATGGTTAGGCAGTGGTGAGGGTGAGACATGTCAGTAAGGGTTAGTGTACAGCCTGCCCTAGGTTCCCTGGTCCTTAAACCACAGGAGTTGAGTTGGTTATGGGCCATCCTTGGGGTCTGTGCTAAGCTATAGAGTTTTTCTCTCCACAGAACCCAGCCAGCTAGAGGTACTTCTGGGTACAGAGCCATTTCCACAGCAGGACTAACTTTTGGAACACTGAGAGAAGTTATCAGTGCTGTTAGTTCAGGTTTGGGAACCACTGGATTATAGGACAATTAACACACAGTTTAGCAAAATGTGGCCAGAGGATTTTTCTAAAAAAAAGAAAAAAAAGAAAGCAAAATAAAAGGATATGAGCTTGTGCTAAAATCATCCTCCGACGTGGGGCATTTCAATTTTCAGTCAGAGTGAAACTCAGAATTTTTACAGAGCAAACCCCAGTGCTTCAAACTGACCACCCAAAGTCAGAAGCCGCATCTGACCTTTTTTGTTCTTATTTTTAGTATGAATTATTAAACTGCCATGAATTACCCATTCATCTTCAGGCTTCTAAACTGAATCTGAAAGAGTGTACATTCTGTATGATACAGAAAATTGAGATTATGCAGATGGAAAATGCTTCCCTGCTGCAGTTTTCTCATAAAATGTCTTGCAAATGCTGAGGATCCAGCCTCTGTGTGGAATGCAGCTGGGTGTTATTCAAGCACTTCTTGAGGGATGGTACAGGGACATGTTATATGCATGGAAATAGGAGTATATGAGGTTTCTATCGAGAAGCAATAAATCCAGGAAGCACTGCTCACAGGAAGGTGTGGTGCTCCTTTCAGCAGTAATATTAATGCTAGCCAATTTGTATGAATGACAGTGCCTAAGCACTTCATGATTGCTCCCCCCTCACACCCCCAAGAGCTTCTACAGAGACTGACTAATGCTTCTGTTAGGATTAGTAATATGTAGTTTAACAACGCACCACTACAGTCTTCAGGGGCCTTCCTCCAAAATTCTTGCAGCCATTTTGCTGATGACCAAAGTATGCTGAATATGTTATTAAGTAATATCTATTAATTCAATAATCCATCATAAATCAGGACTCTAAGCGGCTTTCTACAATAGCTCTTACAGATTTCTCTGAAACTTTACCACATGACAGCTTTCAATCTCAGCAAGCTGGTCCAGGTCAGCAAGTAAAAGGCAGTTACAAAGCAGAGCAAAACATGTAACAAATTCAATGAGCATCTATTATCAGCCTGATTACACATTGCACCATACAGAGTCCTAATGATTTCACTGAGGCTCCATGCAGCATAAGGAGTCTCCCATGCAGATTAGTTTACAAGATCAGGGTCTCCATATGGAACACCTCCTCCCTCCGCCCCTTCCCGTTCTGTAGAGAACAGTGTAAAACAAAGGTCTGCCTTCTTGCTTATTTGCAAGGTTTTCGTGGTCTGCAGTCACGTGCGATGATTTAAACAATAACAACTAAACAAACATATCTCAGTGCTATTTCAAACCTACATTGGCTTTTCTTAGCTGAGTCACTCACTGCAACCTCCTCTGCCCAGCCACCTCTCCAGTAGTCATTTTGATACACTCTGCCATGGTGCTCTGTATAGATGCTTAAACTCATACCGTTCCGTTCCCAGGAATAGCTTCATGGAGTGAAAGCTCTGAGTGTGTAATACTGCGAGAAAAAAAAATCAAATGTCAGAAACTTCATATTGATACTTTGATCAGAAGCAACATGAGTCTGAAAGTTTTTGAACAACAAACCATTTGAGAGTGTGTAACATGCTTGTGAAAATATTCATAGCATAATTAGATAAATAACAGATCCAGTGTCTATTTTTACTTTCCCTTGATGAGAAGCTTTGCAGGAGAGACTGCTGGTAGTTAATTCTCCCTAACAACAATCTGTGTAATCACAAACCCCAATTAGCTGTGCCTGTTCTATGCTATACAAACTATTTCCTTAGCGCTTCACATCACTACTTTGTAATTAGCTTTCATCTACACGAGCTTTGACTAAAAAAATATAAAAGAGTGTAAGTGATTGTACTGCCACTCAGTATTCTGCAAAATAATCGCTAGCGATTTCAATCAGATTAATTTTATCACCCGTATTAAGGAAAATTACCTCCCTCTTCACTCTCTACAGCTGAGGGCTATTTCATTTCCTGAGATGTTCATAAAAGCATAATATAAAGCAATCTGTAATTGTAAATATCCTTCCCTAATAACTTTGAGATATTTCCTTAATACATCTTTACATTTGGAGTTTCCGTTCCATAAAATACAGTAACAAGTGCTCTATTATGTTTTAAGTGTGTGCTGTTAAGCTGGACAACTTAGCGCTGTCCTTCCTGTTTTTACATAGGGTTATATTTAACTTGCAGATAATGGGAACAAGGTTTAAAAGTGATGGAGCGGAATAATGGCGTTACAGCAATAATATATCTTGCCTTTGTGAGGAATAGAACTTTACGGCCTATTTCAGGTCAGCCAACACCAATTCCATTTTTCACAGCCTGACAACTTTCACCTTCACCCACGCTCCAGGTGGGTATTAAAAACTACTTTCCAAACAAGGCTGAGGTTTGGCTGAGTCAGTGCTCTAAAACTGGGAAAAACCCTTCTAACACTTAAATCTGAGTAAAATAAGGTAAAAAAATAAATAAAAGTAGGCAACCTGTAATATCTGCATTCCACTGGCTTGAGTGAAGAGCTTTTAAGATACTTAGAGCAAAGTGAGATGCTCAGATCCTGCAGGATGGGTCATTTAAGGGAAGTCTCTTCAGCAGTGTTTAATTTCTGCAGGGAGGATCCTGCATTAGCAGAGATTTAGCACTCATTTACAGGAAATGTGAGGTGTATGCTAAGACAAACACAGCAGCTCATCAGCAACAAGGTTCATTAAGTTGCTCAGGCCACCAGCACTTTTTGTTCTGAATGTACCTGTGTACTGCAAATAAATAAATAAATAAATAAACAAACAAACAAACAAACAAACAAGAATAAATTAAAATTTAAACATTACAGAAGCCTCAGTAACTAAGTCCATTCTCAGCTATCCATGTATGTGTTTGTACTGCAGGGCTTTCCCCCAGCATCCTCAGCTTCACAACAGCAATACAGGGTGAGTGATACAGAAAGTGTGCCACTCACACCAGGACCAACACTGCTCAAGGCCGTTTGAAGCTGACCCTGCTCTTCTCAAAGCAGACTTTAAGCCTTCGAAGGGAAATGCATCCCGTTGTCTGAGCAGCCTCATTTATATGTGCTGTGCATTTTGCTTTAGCTGGCTTATCCCTTGGCCTGCCACACTCTCCCCTTATTACTGCAGCTTGAGAGCTGTCTGTACACAGGATGTCCACCTGTCATGCTGCAGAGTTGACTAAAACATGACAAAGACTGGGAGGAGGGAGCATCCCTATTGGAGAGGGGAGACCACTGTCTGCTGCAGAGCTGGAATTGCTCTCTGAAAGCAAAGCCCCAGGGGAAAATGAGGCGCTCAGACCCCACGCAGCAAAAATCACAAGGGCTTCTCCAGCACACTGCAACATGCTGTGCATCCCTCAGCACTCTGAGGCTCTGTGCTAAGTGTGAGATGAAGAATAACACATTTTGAAATGTATCTTGAAATCTTGTGAATGGGGAGAGAGTCGTTACGGAGGTGATACAGGTTTTCAGTGTCATAGTGTCAGGATATGGAGGATGTTACAGATAAGCACACTGGAATTAAATGTATTGTACTCACCCTTCTTTCTACAGGGGCAAGATAAACTTTCCAACCTTTTGAGCAGGCAGAGGAAGAAGCTCATTCTCATCTAGAACAACACCCTGACCATTTGCAAGCAGAACTCTTTGTGTATATGGATGTGACACACCAGATAGGCTGCCACGGGTTCATTTCCTCTACTATTCACTTAAGACAGAGGAAAGATATGTAACTTCCACTCTTTCCCACTATACATGTTTCCATAATGGGTGAAGTCACTGAAGACCGTATTTCACACTGCACTTGAGCATGACAGAGCCCTAACGACATATCATCAGACAGTGATTTTCAATTGCCTGAGTAATCCCTGTGCCTGAACCCTTCCCAAGGACAGTGCCAAGGAAGCAGCCTGGAGCTGGTACATCCCCAGACAGCTCAGGTATTCCCAGAAGAGCTAGCCTCCCTTTGTTTTTGCTTAAGGAGAGCCTGTGGAGAGGGCAAATCAGGCAGAAACACTGAATCCCCTGGGCAAAATGAGACAGAATCACTGTAAGAAGAAAGGCTGCAGTTCATATGTCTCCAGAGAAACTCAAACACACGCCAAATTTTCAGTTTCTCACACTGTGAATTTACCACTTCTGAGAAAGCTAGATAACAAACAAAGTCACCTATTACAGTTATACAAATGTTACATCCTTGTTGTTTCATAGTGTAAGGAAATAAAGTGAAACTAGTTGAAGTTCAGAATCCCTAGCAAATATCTGAAATTCTTTTTATGTGGAACAAGGATGCAGCTGGGGCTGAAAGAACATGTGTTTTCGGTCCCACTGAAAATTTCACTGTCTTCATATTTGCTTTCATCTCAATTTGGAACAGAAAGTCAAACATCAACTACTGAAACTTCTGAAAATCACAAAGTTCAGAAATGTCAAAACATGCCACTTCCATATTTCTGATCTAAAGGAAATGCTGTATATTACAAAACTGCAACACCGAGTAATAGTTTTTGAACGAAACTAAAGCATTTTATTTTAGCTCAGTTCAATATCAATGCAAGTCCCACTGAAATTATCCTGATATCTCACAAGGGAAGACATTTAAATGTCTTAAATTTTTCACTATAGACAGTTTTTGTGAGTGTACCACAAGTTACCTCACAACATGAATCCCCAGGTTCACCCTAAACAGGACACCCCGCTGCATCCTTTGAAATGTAACCCAGCTAAGGAGATGATTGTGTACAGATCTTGGTCACCACGGTGTTAGGTACCATGACACTACAGGACAACACAGACAACTGCTGAACAGATCTGAAACAACACGTTCTTTTTAGTTTAGCAAACCAGAGGGGATTGAGTTGTGTTGATCCAATCCCATTCAAAACAATCTTTTTCACACTGCTAAGAGCTGGCAGTGTAATTGCTCAATGTTATACGTGTCATATTCATGCACAGTGGTCATTCTTAAAGATACTCTGGATTTAATTGGGGTAAAATACCATTCATTACTGAGTAGCTATATTGTGGGTCTCTGTTATGTTATCATTATAAATTAGAATACTTGGAGCTACTTTACTGAGATAAAGTTAGTTAAGATAATGACAAGTTTTCTGACCACTATAAATACATAATGCTGTCACATTTAAACTACTAGATAATTAATGCAGAGCCAGCTGCTACTAATATATGGCACTAAGACTTGTTAATACAAGGCTCTAATAAAGCTGTTAATACTGATAATACCATACAGCATTTAAAACTGTTGCAAAATTTTCCATAGGATTGTCTCCTTACTATGGAGGGTTTTGTTACATTTTGGGTTTCTTTTTATAATTAACCTCTAACAGCGTACATCATGTTATCCATCACAAATAAAGTCAGACCTTGCCTCAAGGTTCCTGCAGTCTAAAAGGCAAGATCTAGTCAAGATGTGTTAGAGATGTAAACCAAGCAGGATTCATTATTTGTCTTTTAATAGAAGCCAGTGATCCAGTCAAGCACAGGAATTCATTGTTGCATGCACATTACAGACAAAGAAAACACAATCTTTGTCCTGAAGAGCTTGGTTTAGAATAATATATCTTAAGTATATCTTTACAAAACTGTTTTCTCTTTCTTGTAAGCATCTCTTTTTTCTGCTGTTCATTCAAACCCAAGAAAACATGCAGTGGGTATGGTCATTTAAAGACCTAGCCAAAACCTCTTGAAATCTGTGGAAGTTTTGAAGTGTTCTCTTAAAAACTGAAATCCAGTTACACAGTTGCCTGAGGAATATCCTACTGTAAATGAAAGGAAGGCATTCTCTGTTAATTCAGATCCTCTTACAATAAAGCTAACTGAAAATGAGAATAGTTCTGATCACCAGAGTCAAAAATTGGTATTCCAACAGTTTCAGAACAGAAATTGGTTTGCCTCCATTTTACTAAATTATACTGTTCAGTAGTTAGAAACTCATTTTATAAGCAAATACATACTTACCTATTTTTTAAGGCTCTGACCCGCTGCTCATCTTAATGGCTTATAACTAAGAGTGTTCCAACTGGTTGATACCATCTGTCTGAATCTGCTAGACAAAAGGGTAGCGGACTAGAAATGTGGCTCTAGCTCATTTAGTTTATATTCAAGAAACTGTAACATTAGTCTTCAGTATGGAACATTGTTGAAATACTGTGAAAGCCAGATGATTGTTTTTCTTTAACAGAGAAAAACAAAACAAAACAAAACACACCAACAACTAATTAAACAAGAGTAAAGAAGAATGACACGGCAGCTTTGGATTGTGTTATTCTCTAGTCCCTCCCTACGGATGGGCATTGAAATAGCCTGTTTTCTAGGAATTCAAAAAAGGGGCACAGAAGGGGAGAAGCAGACTTCTGAGTGCCCACGCTTAAAGCCATCTCACTAAAATAAAGGCAAGAGGAAAGGAGAGTGAGTAGCTGGTTATGCCGTTTTGTGTTTGTGAACCAGGTTTGTAAGACTTGTGTGTTTTAGCTGTGTATAGCCCTACGGTTAGTTCCCTTGTGAGTTCAAGGAACACAATCATCCCCGATAAGCAGAAAAGACTGTCAGTGATAGACAGAAAAATCCTATCTGCCGCAGGAAGTGTCAGAGGACCATTCAGTGCACGGGTGCTAACTGCCTTCAGGCATAAGCAAAAGGCAAGTTTGTGTCAGTGACCAGCACAGTTCCTGACATGACACTGAATATTAAGGTTAAGAAAGATCAATGCCTCATTTTATAGAACTCAAGGTTTATATTCTCGAAGCCCGCTTAGAGCATGGTTTTTGCCCAAAGAGTTAACTCTGACTAAAACCATTTTTAATACAAAGGGTCCAATTTACTAATGATTTGTGTTCCTGTACAAATCAACTTAATGGTACAATTTCTGGAAAAATTACAAGCAGAGAGATAAGTTTCACACTCATCAAAGCAGTTAAAACCCCTTTTTTTTTTTTTTTTGAGAAGCATTAAAAAGATTTAGCTGTTTAAGGGGAGATCAGGGATATTTTCACACAATTATTTGAAATTATTAAAAATTCCCCCTACTTTTTCTAAAATGTACATTGTGGTGCCACTAGGGCAGCTCTGACAGGACTGTAATCAATGGTTTTTTCCTCTCTCTTTTTTTTTTATATTGTTTGGAGTTGCTTTAAGGATCTGCTCTGGCCATTTGGATCCACAGTTTTCTTGTTCCCTTATGAAACACATATTATTAGTACTAATTGGAAGAATATGAAAATTATTTGTCTCTAGACACTGTTAAGTATACTTACACGCCAAACTCTTACCAACCAACAAGTTGTCTTCAGAAAGATAATGTTAGCGAGATTTTTTTCTCCTCGGCAGGAGGGATGATCACAAAGTTTAGATCATGGTAAAGACTAACAAATACTCAGTTTTTTCACAAGTTAATTAAACATACTCTCAGATGCTGCGTAACACAGTTTGTCTAGGTTTTGTAGTGCTTACTGGTCCCTGTGGCAGTTCTGAGCACTTTCACTGAAAGAAAGCAATATAATATTTTCCCCCAAATCTCACGTGTCCTGATTCAAGCAACACAGTTAAACATACACAGAACAAAGTTTCTATAAATCCTTTGTGATTCAGCCCTGCAACAGCCATCAAAATTAGAATTTCTTCTCAATCCAATCTAGTTAAAATTAATTAAAGGCACTTGATTTGAACCAGCTCGCCATACCGTCAACCTAATCAATTTGTCTTATTCTAGATAAAACTATTTCTGCTTGCTAAAGGTATGCACGTTCTGACTTCTTCACTTGCCTTTGAATATTAATATACTACCCAGAAGTCAGATGAGAACACCTTTCTTAGTCAATACTTTGGCTTTCCATGAAAATATGCAAGTCTCTTCTTACTCTTTTTCCAGCATTTCCCCACAAAGGCCCATGCTTTCATAATTTAAAATAGTAGCCATGGTAGCCAAAGGAACTGGTCTCAACATGAAATAAAGCTGAAACAGTCTTTCCAGGAACTCCTTCAGTATCTTGGGAGATTCATGATCAGTGTGATATATGAAAGTGAATCTGTAGGAAAAGGGATGGGGAAAATTATCACTGAAAGGAAGAACACACACTGGAAATGTTTAGCTTGCACAGACAAACAACCGATATCTAATGACACCATAAATCATCAGACCAAACTCTTGTCTTCTTCCACTGCATGGACTGCCAGATAGTATTACAGGATAGTGATTGTACATAATACATGTCTGTATATTGAATGAAATGAGAAAGTTAAAAATAATAATCTGAGAAATATTTCTCTTCTTCTCCTGTGCTTCCAGTCCTTCATCTGTTTGCCCATATTCTCCCTTTGTTTGACACAGAGAACTTAGCAGGTGAGATACACAGAGACACACATGTGCACAAACATACAAGCATGTACACACACACATGTATTTGAACTTAACATATGTTTTAAAGGTTACTGTTTAAAGTCTGATGGACTCATAACATGTATCTCCAGGATACACATGCACTTACTCTGCATTTTGGAAGGGCTTTGTTTTCCTAGAAACGATTCCATCTTTCTCAGCTTCCAAGGAACATTGTGAATAGGAGGAAAAAAAAGACAAAAAACAAAAAGCACAACCATTCAGCTTCTTAAAAAGGTAAAGGATGTATATGGCCCAGCCAGATAGAGAAGATATAAGTAAATCAAGGAAATCAGGTTCTCAACAGATTATGCCTCTTCCTGTATGTTTTTTTTTAAATATGAATTCCCCCATTAAGGATTAATCACTTTGAACATCTTGTGACCAGTGCTTAGTAAGTAGAATCAGTTCACTAATGCCCTACATTTCTACTGTGACTTTCATCAAAACATTTCAAATGATGTTACTGCACTGAAGGGCTCCTTCAGTGCCAGCCTGAGTATTAGCAGCTCTTTTCTTATGAGTAAAATCACAACTGTTTTTCGTCAGGGACAGTATAAGCAACCCATTTGCTTTTCCCTTCTCACTTTCCAAGCCCTAAACATGTTTGTTCCCAGCTCTATACCTTGCTCTAGTCAGAGAACTAAGTATGCTGAGAAGTAATCTCTGCTTTGGAGTCAGAGGAGAAAATAGTTCAGCCAAGCCAGTCTCCAGCTGTGGTTCACCAAATAAGTTGCTAACAGAACATAAGGGAACACCAGGACTGCTGGAGCTATCGCTGCCATTAAATATCTACTTGTTGTCTTTAAAAAATTTTGATCTACGATCCTGTCTCTTCTAGGATCAAAAATAAAATCTTTATTCTCCTGCTCAAGGTCACAGAGAAAGTCAGCAGAGAGAGAGGTTACAGTCCCAGAAATCTGCTTGCAGGGTCTGCATTTTTCCAACTGACACACCCTGTTTGAAAAAGCCCTTAAAAACTTTTCTCTGGCTTGCTTCTCAGGATATATAATTGCACATTTCTCATGGCATTTTAATCACTTCTGAAAGTACCGTCTGGAATTGCAAAGTTATTTGAAGACAAAGCAATCTCCAGCATTCACAGTCGAAACCAGGATGAACATGGAAGTCTGCATTGTTCACAGGCACATTAACTAGGCCCTCTCCCTCTTTTTCCCTTAAACTGGATGCCAAAAGATGTATGATCCACTTTCTGAACCAGGTCACCTTTAAGAGCATAGTGACATGCCATAGAATTACTCGCCAGTCCTCACCAGAGATGTCTGCAAGTGCAAAGCCTGTGACAAAGGACTGAAATGACAGCACTTTGACTCACTTCTACATTGTGTTTGTTTAGGAAGGTCCTAGAAATTGTATTTCACCAACCACATTCGCTATCAACACACAATTATCTGGCTTAATCATGTGGAACAGTGGCAAATTCACCTGGGGCTTAAGAACTAATGACATTCTCGTCTGAGCTGCTTTAGTGAAATGGCCTAGCACCTGAAGCAGGAACAGCAAGATTGCTCAAGAAAATTTGGTTTTCTTTTTTCATTTCACAGCATAGGGGCTCTGCTCAAATCAACAAACGCTCCTGATTAAATAGCTGTGGTAGTTGACTTATTTGCACTTGTGTGTATGGCTCTGAATGTACATTGAGAATCCCTAACCTTTACAGGAAAAGAATTGTCTGTGACTTGTTTTTAATACACTGTCCTTTTGACGCAGAAAATAGTCAAATAATTTGGTATTTGATAAGTTTGATATGATGAGATCTGTAAGTGGGGGTAACCCCAAACACAGCCCAAACTAGCTCAGGGGCAACAGGAAAAAAAAAAAAGGGCGGGGGGATGGGGAGGGAAGAGAGAAAAAGAAAAGGTACAAAAAAATCCACACCTTTCCTCACACTGAATATATTTGTATCTATTTTTGTCTGCTGCCTGGGCAGGGCCATTTAAATTCTGCTTGCTCAACAGAAATTCAGACCCTCATGTTGGCCTTCCCCCCCCTAATATACAGGAGATGAGTTGTGTTGCTGCTGACTATGCCACTCTATCTCAAAAGTTTACAGGCTTGTAAGACGAGAAATTGAGTGTTCAGGCTCCTGAATGCTTCAGAAGAGGAGCAAGAAGGGTTGCAGGATGACCCATTCCTTTTATTTTGACTGTAGGGAAAAAAAAACAAAAACAAACACAACATGAATAAAGTAAAAAAAAAAAAAATCTAGAGAGATGTAGCAGGTGAGAATTTCCTACTCACCTTTCATAGTTACCTTTAGCATTTCATGCTCAAGGACCTTCTGTCCTTGAGCAAAATACCCACAGACTTGCATAGACAGCTACAAAACAAGGCAGCTCCAAATCAGGCTTGTTGTGACCACTTTGCTTCCTATGAAAATTAATCAGTTTTAACTACAATACGAGCATTGGCCGAGATTGATATAGAGCCAAAATTTAGTTCGTATGGATAAGCTGCACAGCCACCTACTCAAAGTTAATTCTGCGTCCTGCTAATAATAATATTTTATCCTACCAATGCAGCATCCGCACCAAGCTATATTTATTTATAGCAGAAGCCCCACACACAGCCTCTATATCCTGATTACTCATGTCAGACTATGAGAAGCACTTGTGTGAAGTTGTACACAAAGCCATTCTTGCTAGGTCAACCTATTTATCCCAAATTTTGGAAGCTCAGGGCCATACTGTTTATTGTCTGGCCCACTGTAAAAAGATTTGACCACAAAATCTTTAGTAATTACTGGAGGAATCAGTGATTCGGGATTGCAGGTAGTGCTGGCAAGGCATGTGTATCTGCATTTCCCCTTGGCTTAGTGCACAGACTGGCCAATGTGGCCATGAGAGTCTTGTTGAAAAGTACAAAGGAAAAGACTAGTTTTGGAACTATAGAGCTAGGAAACAGCAATAGCTTAAAAGGCTCACAAAGAAGTTAAATATGGCCACAGATGAAGTGAGTTTGGTTTGAGGCTAGTCTGCAGAGGACTCAGCTGCTGACATGTCATGCCACTTAAGAGTAAAGAGCTGATAGTCTGCAGCAAATGGGTTGAGTCTGGAAAGAGCAGAGAAGTAGAGTTATTCAAGCTAGCTTTAATGTAATATTAAAGTATGTCAGGAAGAAGCTACAGCTATTTCATTTGCTGTGGTGCTCTAATTGCTACCCCAACATAAAACAAGGCAAAACAGGAATTTTGAAGGACAATGAGGGAATTTAGCTCTTTATAGCAAGCTCTTTGTGCTGCAGAATGCTGAAGTTTACCTGGAGAAGCCTGTTTGGGACAGCCATCAGAATAAGCAAGAATAAGTTGGACAGTAAGTCCAACTTCCTGACATGAAGCACATGCTCTCTGAATGTCTTCAGTGCTTCTATAAGGCTCCACTGTGCCATGCCTTAAGACCAGAGTATCTGGCATCTCAGGGAAAAGAAGATAGTTACCAGAGTGATTGTATTTTGGTGACAGATGAGAGGATAATTGGAGTTAGCATGGGTTTGTAGGGCTTCCATAACATCAGTGCATCGAGGGCAATTTAGCCAGTGAACTTGACAATATGAGGATACAATGAAGTCATTTTGTGCCAGCAAAAGGGTGTCACTGTGATAGAGGAAAAAAGTGACTTCCAAGCAGTCTTACCCTATGGTCATGAGGGCATTTTGCTGTCAAGGCTGTGGAATTGGTTAAAAGCGAGAAGAAGAAAATGTGAGATTACATGCATTAATGCAGGTATTTATGTGAATCCTATCATTACAGTGTTTCATGCCAGTCCCTACACAGAAGTTACTATATGTATCATCACTTATCACTAATACTGGGCTTCATCAGGCATGTCTGAATCAGGAAATAATATGGTAATTTTCACAGTCACCAAGTGGAAAACATTTATGGTGCAGCAATTTAATATATCTGTATTTTATATTTTGAAGATTGTACCTGATGACATAATAAGAGTTTGAGTTTAAATAACAGCTGAATGAGTTGAGGAAGTAAAAAAAAAAATCTGCACTGGTGGAAAGCTAACTCCTTTATAAAAAATATTTTCCACGTTCATCAGGATTGCCAGCCTGGGGCAAGCTTAATTAAAGTCAATGGAGAAAAAAATTGAATACTTAAAAGTGCTATTTGGGGCTCACAGAGCTTGAATGACTCAAAATATGAAATATTCAATTACTAATAATTTGAGGTTTTGTTTGGTGAACGTTTTGTCACTCACTCCACACTTCACCTCCTTCTCCTTTCTTTCCTTGCTAGACAGAGGGGTTAAAAGAAAAGACAATTAGCAGCTCAGCTCCAGGGGTGAAGAAGCACCCAGGTTTCCCCAACACTTTGCTCTTTGTCTTCTTGATCTCTCCTATTGAAGCACAGCAACCTCATGCTTGCTGCTTGCATGCTTCCTCCTTCCCTCTCCTACAAACACATGCTGTCTCCTCTCAGTCTTGCTTTTCACTTGTTCAGAGCGTGATCATGATTCATGAGGCGATGATCTGGCTTTGAACGTGACCTTACATTTAGCAGATATGTTGGCTTAGGTGCCTAGGAGAGTTTGAATTTCTTACTGACTTGGGCACGCTATTTAACAAACCCAAATGCTTTGAATGGTGATTTGGAGGAAATGGTGCCAGGACTTGCTTTTCAACACAAGCTCAACAGGCCTTGTAAATAGAAAATCTGTTGGGTGAGGACAATGAAACTTGAAACGGTTTTATTTGCTGAAATGATTTTATTTACTGGATTGCAGTACTAGAGGAGGTGAGCTCAAATTTAAATATATGCCCTGCCCAAAGGTTCATCTCATTCCAAATATTGAGTTTAATATCAAGGGAAGCACAGCTCCCTGGAATTGAACCTTCAGTAAAAGAAAAATAGTGCTCTGTGAGAGGTCAAGCAATTTCCTCAACTGTAGAATTAAAAACATATCAAAGCAGTGGTTAGATCAATGCATTAAAATAAGACACAAAAGAACAGAAGTCAACCTGCCAGAACAATGTTAAATGTGTCCTACGTTATTCCAAATATACTCCAGGTACTACGAACAAAGGACAGATTGGGATCAGTTTAGGGCAATTCAAATATTCCAGAATTACTGGAAGAAACAAGGGTAAACTTCATTAAGTGACTGATGAGGACAGGCTTTTTGAGATAATTCTTTTTTTTTTTTTAGCATATTTTGCTTTCTTACTGGAAAATAAAATCCGAACTTGGAGAAATAGCAAATTAATTAAAATATTCTCTGGTACTTAATGACACCGCAGTGGAAGGCAACTCTTAAAATGCGAAACCCTTGACTGTGCCAGTACAGAAAAATAAAGTACATGTCTCTCAGTGGGTACCAGGAACCTGTATTATGTCCTACTGTTGGTTACAGAATTTTCAATATTTTCTTATCCTTTTTCACTCATATGAACTGCAGCTTATAGCAATGGTAATCATTTCCTGTGTTTGAAAAAGAGATGAAAGCATTCATGGATGAAAGCAAGTTGGATTTAATCTCCTTCTCTCTCATCCAGTGCACTGTACTGATCATTTTCCAAAAAAACAAGACTTAAGCTCATTTTTGTCATGACAAAACTAGTTTCATAATAATCAGATGGCAATTCCTAGTGTACACAATTCTAATATAATTACCAGGAGGAAATGTAGAGGGAGTTGCAGGTTTGAGATAAAGAAAAGCCTGTGAATTTTGTATTAATGTCTCAGACTCTCTTATTTGTGCAAGTAATCAATCTTTCGGGGAGTAGAATAGTAATTCTTTGTGAAAAAATGACAAGAGTCTGAGGAAGAAAGAAGATAATCTGAGTTTCATTCTGTACACAGCAGGTCAGCTGTGATTGACAAAGCTCATCACAAAACTATAGCTCCCGGAATAATCCCAATAGCAGAGTTTCATTTGCAGCCGAAGCAGTGTTAATGACATGTTTAACAGCTGCTTGTTGAAGTTTGGAATCTGCATTAACCTGCAGAGCAGTGAACAGAGAAATGAGGGGAAGTATTGAAATCAAGCCTTCATTATGCTGACAGCCCAGGGTAAGGGGTAGAGAGAGGTTTGTGGAACAGGAGGGGTGGAGAGGCCCAGGTTTGGAAGGTTCAATTGCAGATAAGGATAGTCAAGGGGATGACAGCATCTGATCAATAGACACAAAAGGCTGTAAAAGGGACTGATGTGCTTGGCTCAAGACACTGAGGAAGGGAAGAATTAGATAACCAAAAGAGAGAGGTGGAAAATGAAGGACTGGCAGCATGAGTTGTGAAGAGAACCAACAGCACTGTGCTTTGTAGGCCATCACATTCTTCATCCAGCTCATTGTCCACTCTGTATTTGTTCTCTTTTAACCAAAGACCTTTGCCTGCCCTATAAAAAACAAATTTCATAGCATTCAGTCTCCTGCTGATATCCATTACAAGATAAAAGGCTATTCCCTAATGAAGAAACAAAGACAGGGCGCTGAATGCCCTTCCATGCCACACTGATATCCAGCAATTAGAAATTCTGAAGTCCTGGTCTAATTCCAGTCTACATGAACCAGTGTATACGATGAGAACCAGAGAGTGTTCTTGAGTTACTTGAATTGCCCATCTACTGTACTGTTCCACAACAACTCCTTTTTTTGAGGCAGTTGATACTAACATTAGTGGCACACAAGCAAAGGGCAAAGGCCTAGAAATCTGATCTCTATATGTGTGCTTTAAAATGTTGGTAGTGCCAGCAGACCTCTCTTAATGGAAATGGAAGTTAATAGAGACCTATGAGACATACACATACAGTACCTTCTCGGATTGGACAAAGTGCTTCATGCTGTGCTTTGTTTCCCTGAGTACTGGGATCAGCTATGGCTTCCATTAAATGTCACTGAAAGGCTATTCTTCACCTTAATTATGTTGACCTTTCTTGCTTGAGGGGCAGCTTTAGCTGACATTTTTCATTGGTTTGGGTTGTTCTTTGTTGCCTCCTAGTATAAAAGGGACATGTTTAAGCCTGCAGGAGACTATACAATTTAGACCTTAAATTGTACACGGATGGCACTTGGCTTTCAGCTCAGACTAGACTGTATTCCTGATATTGCTTAAGTTTCCAGGTAAGCAAATCCAAGCACATTTCAGCTGACTGAAGAACTCCCTAAGTACCTGATAAAATATCTTTCCAAAGGTAGTCACTTTTTAAAAAAGTAAGTAAAAAAAATAAGCACATTTGCAGTTAAGGTAGGTCTAGCTAGCCTAGATTGTGACCTACTGTCAACCAAAGTAACTGCTCCTGGGAAACTAGCAAGGACTTATGTCTCACAAGAGTATTCAGTATTCAAAGTCAAGAAATCCCAAGGTAAGCACAGGCCATGAAAAGCAAACACAAGTTTGGAGGTGTGCAAGTCTTATCCAAGTATTAGGGTCACACTAATGATAAGATCTGCCATGTAAACTGCCTATGAATTTCCTGATGTGTCTACAATTCTAGTGTTTTGTTTGATACCTCTTTATTTTATTGTTTTTAGTTTATATTTCTTTGTCTCTAGTGAGGGTCAAAATATCTGCTCTGGAAAACATTGTCTGGGAATCAAGCCAAAATGCAGCTGATGCTTTCTGAAAACAAAGAGAAAGCAAAGCAACATTGAGTTGGCACGGTCCAGGGGCTAGAGGAGTTGGAGACCTGCATTATACAAATGCTTTCAGAGTGACTTACTGTAGGATCATGGGATGTATTTCTCGACATTCTTAGTCAGAAGGGTTTTAGTGTACAGAAAAGTAAAAATTAGGCTAAATACTGAGTGTTCCTATGGTCATTTTCTCTCTCCTGCCGGACTGCATCTGAACACAATTGAAAGTATTTTGATAGGGAGCATTTTTGCAGACAACCTTCTGACATCTTAAAGCACATAGTAACCCACTGGTTGTAAAACTCTGCACAAGGGTAAAACTGAAATAGAAACCTATAAGTAACGCTCATCATCTGTTTCCAGAAAAATCTTCTGCCTCCACAGAAAATGCATGCATTTTGTCATTTTAGCCTTGTGCCTCAAAAAACTTCTCATCTGGTGAAAAATTTCTTTTACTCTCTCAACTGTCCTGTGAACTTTGGTATTTAAAATCAGCCAGACTTTGGGATCATTTCCTTAAGTTTGAACAGCCATTTACTGTCATTGAATAATACCAGCCACTGTTTTTAGTCTTCTTTATGCATACCTGCTAGCCATTACATTATCAAAAGACTTAGATAGTATTGTTAATTTGTCCCCTAAAACATATGCAATGGATTTACACAGATCCTGATGTTTTTGACAGTAAAATCTACTCCTGGGACAGTGTTCTTAATCCGTTTTCCCAAACAAACCTGAGGGCAAAGACTGAACGATAACAAGCTATTGAATGTGAAAATAAATAACAAACAAAAGGAAATGAGATAAATCTATGGAACAATTTGGCAGCATGTTTAAATGCCTTTGTTTTGATTTTCACAGCTACTTTTTAAAATGAAATAGCTAGGTTAGACAGAATTTTCTCAGTGAGGGCTTAGGAAGCCATATTATTTTCAGCTCAGCCTTTAATTTTGTGATGGCCAGGGAGTTTATTATAGAGAGTAGAAAGTCAGAAGCAAGGTTAGTCCTTAGATCTAAATGCACAAAAATAAACAGTCACTAGAACTAACAGCCAGTTCAGTTGCTACTCCATGCTTCTTCAAAATATCATATTAAATCTGCTGTCAATTTTTAGTACAATTTATGACTATCTGATTTTATCAAGTACTCTATCTTCTCCTACCTTGCTTCTCCGCAATACAGTTAGTAGCTAAAACATGCTATTATTACACTTGTAACAGTAAAATCTCAGTTTAACTTTGCTGTGCAGAAGTTGGAAGACATTATTTAGAAACTATCAATGGTATTTTCCTTGAAGATAAATATTTCATGATCTAAGTAAGCAGCATGTAAATCAAAACAGCAGCCAGTACAACTAAGCCTGAAAATATACTTTGGGAAACAATACTGCTATGGTAAAATGTGCCGTTGACATTTGTAACAACTCATATCAGGTCTGCTTAATGTTCTTCATTAAATTATGAAGATTTGCAAGTCCTTTAGAGAGGCAAACATCATATGAAGAGCTGAACCACAAGGAGGTGAAGGTACTTACCAAAGACACCTCATCAAACCAGAGGCATGCCTTTTCCTTTCATTGCATCCACACAGCTTCCATATGCACTACACTCAGCTGTTGAACTAGCAAGGCTTTCAGGCTTGTCCAAGGAAAACATCAGCAGTATTCTAGTAAACTGGAATAAATATGCATAGAAATGATGATTAAGGTACTGAAATGTCCTCAAAGCTGATAGGAGTTAGATATACAAGATAATGTCTATTTTTGTCTTTTTTAGTGACCGCCGAGTACCCTTACTGGGAACACCTTTTAAATCAAGCATGATAATCTACAGTCATATTTATGCTTCATTGTGAAGTCTCTCCGAACCTCTGGGATCAACTCTTTTCATAGTAAGGAACAGACAAAACAGAGATTGTCTGGTAGAAATGTGCACAGTCTCTTCTCCTGTGCCAAGGAAATCCTCTTACCAGGTTGTGTTAAAGGCAGTCTCTTGGCACCCTCAAAGCCTTGTGCAAAGCTCCAGTGATCTCCAGCCACAACACTGCTGAGCAGCCAAGAGGTATTTATCTGACCAGGACTGCAGCACGGGAGCAAGAAAAGGAATTAATGAGGTAGTGGGTATTAAATCACTCTCAAAGCTCTCTAAATCCACAACTGGACAAAAGAGGAAAAGCGTGGGAACTTTCATGGAGATTCTCAGTGCTATGTCTTGTAAAGTGGCCTTCGTGACAGCAGGGAAGAAAGGAAGATAGTGGGATATAGCTTCATGGAGTATACCCTCAACTCTTAATTTAGGAGAATGGAAGACAGTCAAGAACATAAATATGTGTTTGAGAATACTTTGATTTTCATTCTGGTTTGGTGCAAAATATTGAAATTCTTACATGACCTTTTCACGCTTGTTTCATTTCAGATGAAGGAAGACTCAGCTTTTTACCAAACACATATTCATAACATACACACACTATAGCCCACTTTCCTGTAAGGAAACAAGGAGACTGTGACATCTTGTAGTGGGAGCAGATGTTATCGTTACCTTTTCATAGACATGGCCTTTTTCATAGAAAGGTGAGAATGAGGTGGCAGTAGCACAAATGAAAATCAAACTCCATACCTGTCTGAACAAATTTCCTACACTAATAGGCTTAATTACAGGAGAAGATCTTGTTGCCAAACGTGCATTTTGTTCCTCTTAACCATATGGTTTTATTGATAATTGAAGTATTTCAAGATTTCTATTTTTTTCACCCTCAAGCTGGGACAAATGTCAGCATTTTGAAATTTTTCCCACATTGAAAATAAGGGGAAAAATGTCTCAAAGCAGTTAAAATATTTTCTTTATATCTCAGACTTTTACAAAAGTTAACAGTATTATTAGTCTAGCTTACAAAAGCATCAGTTATTTTGGGCTGGAAAAGGGGATTTTTATCCAGAGAAGGTCAGAACAGAATGTTTCAAAATAATTTGTAAGGATTTTGAAAAGTCTGAATTTGAGTGAGTCAGCATATTTAACAAATAGTATTTAAGTTGAACGTTTTTCCAGTCAACTACAAATAAACGTAATGAATGCTTTGTGATTTGAAGGGAAGCCAATAATCTTTGGTTTAGTGCACAAATTCTTCTATGCATAGTGCTTTATATATACAGCCTTTCCAAGTGCATAATCTCAAGGAGAATTCAGTGAGAATGTCGGAAAGAAGGAAGTGAGTTAGGGAAATGTGAATGTGAGAGAGAGAAAACAGACAGAAGTAGGTTTGTAAAGAGTCCACGCAAGAGTTTTCAAATCATAAATGGAACAGAACACTGGAAAAAGTAAAAAAAAAAAAAAAAAAGGCAAATAAATAGAAGAGGGCAAAGTATAGAACGCAACAAAAAATAGAGTAAGAAATTGGCAGAACTTTGATAAGGACTCTGATTTCAATTGTGAAAAAGAGAGGAAACATGAAATCCTCATTTGTCATTGATGTGGTTCTAATGTAAACAAATCATTGGCCATATCCTGAACTTGTGTCGAGAAGTACTGCTGAAGGAGAGTCAAGAGACAATATTAATGTCAGAATGGTTCCTTCCTCCTTTTCAGTTTGTAGAGATGAAGATGTGGAAGCTTGAAATTTCCTCGTGAATGTTGTGGAAATATTTGGAATTGGAAATGTGGAAATTGAAGCTGTATATGAGACACATGCTACTGGCATCACAGGTACAATGTGGGCACAAGTCATTAAAGAAACTATTTCAGACAAAAACAGAACTCCAGAGGCATTATGAAAAGGTAGACTGATTATATTAGTGTGCAAGACTAATAAGAGCAATAATGTTAGCTCACAACACTATTTTACGGGCAAATCAGTGACAGTTGACAACAGTCAACAGTCATCACAGCTGAGGTAAGCAAAATCCTCATGAAATCAGAAAAAAGATCTCTGTGGTCTGTCCATATGAGTGAGTAAAGCAGATCTGTAATTCAAAACATGGTGCAAAATACTGACACTGACAGTACAGAACAGAGGACTTACTTCAGGCTTGTTCTTGTCTAGGCTTATGTTTCCAACACCCTTCAGGACACATGGCACACTAGATGCATTCCTGTAGCATATCTCCTGGTTTAGTTTCAGCCAAAAGAATCAGTTTCACACACACTGACCTACCCCATGGTGTAAACCAAGCTGGTGAGAAAAGTCACGAAGTAGATTTTTCTTCAAAAGCATGCTCCCTAGTTGGCAGAAAACCACAAAGTTTCTCTCCTCTGTGATATGACTTAAGTGTTTTTTTTTTCATTTCTTTGTTTTGATCCTTTTCCAGTAGCTTGCAGGCACTGTAATCTTTACTCCTTAATTGAACTTACAATGCCCTAATAATTTAGCAGGTTCAAAACCATGCAGAAGTTTGCCATGACTTACACTCTTGGCACAGAAGAAAATGTGTCCGTGATTGTTCACCTTTAAAGAAGAGCACCTCTACAGCTGTTGTTAAAGCTAAATTTTAGCCATTTTCTCCTTGCAGCTGCCTTCACAATAAGCCACCAGTCGTTTGTCAGTAGTTCTCTTGGAAGAGAAATGATGCCTGAATCCTTCAGTGGTAAACATGATTTGGCACCTTTTTTTTTTTTCCAGCATAGTAGGAAATGTGCTTATGAAGAACCAGTAAAAAGACTTTTGTGCTCCAAAACACAAAGGTATGAATTCAAGGGAGAAATTTAAAGACACTTTCCAGGAGGCAGATGCTCATGCCATTTAGCCATTCCCAACTCTGATGGATTTTCTAGAGCATCTCCAGTCATGCTCTCATGTTGGCCATCTATAGTGGTGGCATTCACTAAATGTATACCAGGTCTCCTTCCATGCTATCATGGCCTGGGATCAAGTATTACTGAATGGCAACAATCAATCCAAATGTCAACTTGTTCAAGTCGTACTTGCAGTATGTGTTAAAGAATGTTGGAGTGTATACATACATACCAGCATTTTCTCCTTGAAATTAGAAATATGATTTCACATATGGTTCTGTATAAAGATAGTGATTTATTACCCAAATTTTTTTTATATGTGGGTAGAAGGTTAGGAAACACGTGTCATCTTTTATTGTAATGTGTACAGATTTAGTTATTTAGGAGCAAAATAATGAGCCATTAAAATCCAGCTGGCTAGGGGACTGGAGTGAGTAATAAATCTATTCAATAAATGTAGCCTCCTTTTTGACAAATTTACCCATTATTAAAATCTCTTTTAAAGTCTATGAGTTGATTTGAAGCAGAGCTCTGCAAATATCTGATTTCTGATACTCCCTCTCTGGGGGAACATGGAGACTGCAGCATGTTCTGAAAATAAAAGAATAGAATTTAGTGCCTCTTTCCACATTGTCCAGGGAGACTGCTGTCCTACAGAGATGCAAACTAGTTCTCAGTAAGAAAAAAGGTTGAGAGCTACTTTTTTGTTCCAGATTGTGCTGTTGAAATTCTTTTCCGTCATCTTTTTGGTAGGGCTGGGTTCTGCTTCTGGGCAAATTTTGCAGGCAAATTTGAAATCCAGTATTTTACTTTGTGCGTGTATGTTTGTGTATTTCAAATTCACTTCCCATTAGATTTATACATGCAGTATCAGACAATAAAAAGATTTCTTGATGTGTGATTATGTCATAATGCTGGAAGTGTTCTTTGGCAAACCTGCATTTGCTTTTTTTTTCAATCTTTTATATTTTGGGTCTGTACTATGATGAATCCCTGATTTAAGAAATAATAATTTTAAAAAGTTGTTACCCAGCAAAACACACTGGCTTATGCAGAATTTGCCCAGAAACAATCCTACCAGAAGTAGTAGATAACCACAAAAGTTGTTTTCTGATTCTGCAATACCATGACATAAGTAGCAGTCCTCTATTTGCTCAGGCAGCCCATGTACTTCACTAAAGCTAAAATCTTACTTGAGGTTTGGTTATCAGAAAGAAGAAAACTTTGATTCTCTAAGTCAAGAGTAGATGAGTGCATATCATAGCAATGTTATGACCATTTAATCATTTTTCCATAAGAAAAGATTAAAATGCTTTAGTTATGCTAGATTAAATGCTCATTCGATAATTGCAATGGACAGTATGCTTTCAGAGTAAGAGAATTAAATTAAAAGAAAGACAACTACAGAAAATGTACTAGTGGTAGAATTAGACAATGTTTCATCAGTCCCTGATGTCTCTACAGTAATGAACCTGTCAAAAGATAATAATATTTTAGTGAAAGGTATGATTGGATAAGTCACGTTATTTATTAACTGTTACCCTAAAATATCACTTTTGTCTTATTATTAAAGAATGGTTAGAGGGCAGCAGGGATGCCTGACATAAAGCATTAAAATATGGATTATGGCTATAACAGGCCGTGGAGTGTATATGTTTTACTGTAAATTCTGTAGCATAACTTGCTAATATCCAATGACTAGGAGCATTCAAGAAACCATAAACCAGCAGAGACTTTATGCAAGTCTGCAGAACCAATACAGTAATTTAGGAGTGTATTTAGATAGCTCCCTGGAGCTGTATTGTTTGAAACAGCTAAATCATTGTGTCTACGTCCTAAGCATCCCAACTTATTTTGAAAGTGTAGCATTTAGATACTTTTTTTTTTTATGATGGTCATAATGGTAGTAGGCAGGGGTGTGTTATGGAAAAGGGATCTGTTTAGCAGCAAACACCAATAAAACATTGGTCAAAGATCACAGCAAGCTCTCTGGTATTCCCACAGCACATGCTTTTTATTGCAAGCCCCAACTGGGTCAGTTGGTAAGGAAGGGATCTCACTGGATGAGATAATGAAGAGGGAGGAAATAAGCAGTGGCACTACGGATGATAGCAAAAGAGCTATTATAAGGGAAGGATGTGGCTACTGTAATGGAGCATGGAGACCATACTAAAACCACAGATAATTTGTACATAGAATGGGTCACTCACATTGCTTCCTTTGTTTTTGAAAAAGCAGCAAAAATGAAAAATCAAGAAGCCAAACTTCTGAAGCACTCACATAAAAAATAACAGATAAAAAATAAAATAATCTTTTTTTTTTTTTCCCCAGCATCTGTATTTCTTCAGCTAACGACTGAGAATTGGAAGTAGGGTTCTGCCAAATTATGCTTCCCTGTAGCAATCACTGGTTACTCAGGATATTCTGTCTTTCCTGTGGCTGTTAGATTGCACCACACTGATAAAATGCAATATCTGGAACTGTATACAGCAGAAGCTTTTAAACAGCAGACTGTATCACCTTTAACTAATCACATGAGATTGCCTAAAACTGGTTCTCAACTTAATTCTCTAGTAAAATGTAGCTTGCATTTCCAGAAACTGTTTTGATTATGAGACGAGATGAAAAGTTAACAATTATCCTAAGAAAAAACTAACTTTGTGGAAGGAATAACTATTTAAAGCGAACCTATTCATTGATAGAAAATGCAATTACTCCTGTTAGAGGCAACTTGATCTGAAGTGCTAAATGTGTTGTTATAATCCCTTTTTCCTGTTTCTTGAAATACAAAACCTTCAGTAAGCCAGGGGCAACAGTATGCAGCTGACTTTTTCCAACATTTCCAGGAAAACTGTTAAATGCAGTACTTCAGGGAATGACAGTGGACAACACTGAACTAGCAAAGTCCCACAGATGCAACCTATATTTTCAAGCCTTGTATGAAAGGCTGCTCGTGGACAAACCAAGATTTTTATAGTAGGCTACAAAAAGAGTGCACAGCGCAATGACAGAAATGCCAGGATTGTGCACACCACCTCAGCTTAGTAGCTTAGTAGCTACTACTATATGCTTAGTAGCATTTCATCCTTGAGTCCATGTTCTTATAAGTCTCCAGACTGGGAATTTGTAGTACACATGCACATGTGTAGATCTCATGCTTTACTCTTAATATTGAATAAATTCCATGCATGCTATTCCACTAACTTATTTTTAATGAATTAATGATATCAAAACCACAGCAGATTCTACATCACTGAGAAAGCCCAAGCTCTAGAACTGAGGCTACACTCCTGTTTGGGTAAGTATACAGATCTTACTTCATTTTCCTTTCCATGAAAAAAAAACAAACAACAAAAAAAACCCCATGAAATCCCAAAAGACTTCCTGACCTATCAGCATTTATCTAAATCATAGGTGAAGCAGTATTCTGGTGCCAGATTTATCCCAGACTCAGACAATCATGAAGATATTTTTCATGGCAAACCAAGGCACGTCACCCCTAAAGAAACGCTGACAAATATTTTTTTACTGTTTGATTCATTTAAGGATGATTAAAGTCAGTCTAATATGTGAGTAGGAACATCAGAAATATGCAGATTATACAGGTTTAAACCCTAACACAGGATTATATGAGAGCACCTACTGTCACAGCTTTTGCCATTGACACAGCTTTATTGAGATAACGTAGCTGCTGCAACCAAGGACACCACACCTATGACCACATCGCACAGTTTCCGAGGAGGGGAGGAGAAACAACACAGCCAAAGCAAATTTGTGTTTTACTGAAAAGCTGAATTAGCCCAGAGTGCACACACACAAAATCATAAACTGTCAACATGTCCTCCTAACCTGACCATCCTCCAAACACAGTGCGCATTGCAATGCTCTTGACAGGAACTGAATAGGATGTTTTTGAGGTGATGTGTGGAAGGGGTACTAGACTGTTTATCTGGGCTTTTATGGCTGGCAGTTACACAACAGAAATAAAACATACTTGGACACATACCTCTATACACTTGCAGGAACACTCTTTCACCAAGGAAATCTTGGACTATGTGGTACCCTTGGAAAGTGGTAACCTTGAAACCCACCTTAATGGGACTGAAGAAACCCACAGCTAGAGGGTAAAGATTCGTTTTCAAATCACTAAATTAAATGGATAATTTTTGTAAACTGGCAAAGCAAGAGTTAAACTAATTCCTTAAATCTACTTATAAAATGACAGTTCTTTAAGGAGCTGTACCTACACTTATAGCTAATGATGCAAGATGCAAGGAAGTGGAGAATCAGGCCCATTTGACTCTAATCCTACTGAGTAAAATATATATTTGTAGATTAATCAGAGTGTTCACAGAAATACCTATATAACAATATGTAAGGAAATGAACAGATTAAAGCACAGAAAACTCCAGATGCTGGAAAAGATTTTGTGTCTTTATTTTTAGCAGTCAGCATCAGCAAGTTTGTCTTTCAAAGGAAGGAGAGAAACTGACTTCACAAAACACTCACATTTCAGGTCAGCGGTACTTAGTGAGTATTTCTGTTCCCAGATGGCTTCCTGAGTATATTTATAAGATGCAAGTAAATAAATAAATAAATAAATAAATAAATAAGGACCCCTGTGAGTATTTCCACATTCTCTGCATTTTAATCTGGACACAGATTAAAAGGAGGTGCTTCCCACTGCTTGCATAACATCTACTAACCCAGCTCATATTGCAGTGCCTGTCTGAATGAATTCTATGCCAAAAGGACCAAAGGTACTTGGCCTCCAGTGCCCTACTAGAAGAACTACCAAAACCCAAAAGATAGAACACACGCATCAGCACCAAGAATCAGGTGCATGTTATTGCCAATCCCTATTATTTACTCCTGAAATTCTTTGCACAAGCAACAACAATGTACAATGATCTGATAAACAGTAATTGTTGTTGTTGTTGTTGTTTTTCTTTCAAGGTCAGTTCCAAGAAACCTTTGCTAGAATCAGCTAATTAATTTTTGGCCTCTTTAACTACAGGGTATTTGAAGCCACATGTTATGAATCATTTTCATTTGAGATATTAAAATCAGATTACAAGAGAAAAGCCTTGTAAATATTTGCCTTCAAATGAGGCTAAGAATAAATATATATTCAGTAATTCATCCATATTTAGCAGATATTAAAGAGACAAAGCATAGCTTTAAATTCACTTATCATTTTATACAAAGAAGGGAAATATGAAACTTGGCTTGATTAGCTTGTTTCTTCCTATGCTTTGTAATACCTTATTAAAATTTGAACTTTGAAATTGATATTATCAGTCAAATAATGTCAGCAGAAATATTTAATCTGTGGTTAGAGCTTTATTAATAGAACTTTTATTTGAAGTGTTTTATATCCAAAGGGAAAAATAATAAAAAGAAAGCCTGAATTGGACTTCGAAGGTTGATTTTACTTCACTGATTCCATTTTAAAACTCTACATAACTTGCTACTAAAGAAAACTCCCTAAATCTATCTTCTCCACACACATAAACTAGATTTATTGGTCAGGTGCTAGAATGAGCTGCCCAGGGAGGTGGTGGAGTCACCGACCCTGGAGGTATTCAAGGAACGTTTAGACGTTGTGTTGAGGGACGTGGTTTATTGAGAAATATTGGTGGTAGGTGGTAGGCGGTAGGGTTGGACTGGATGATCTTGGAGGTCTTTTCCAACCTTGGTGATTCTATGATTCTATGATTTATAAGGCTACTGTGCTCTCACTGGGGAAACTGCTCTTTTTGGACTGGGAGGTATTCAGGTCTTCATGCAACTCAAGGCTCCAGTGGCCAACTACGGTATGCAAAGACTAGGCTGTTGTGTTCACTGGGAAAGACTCATAAAAGATGTGCTCCCTTTCCTTTCCTACTGATAACACTTTAACAATTAAAGAATGCTTGCATGGTACAGAAGTGAAACAGGATAATTGTTGTTTCTTACCCGTTGGTTTTTTTTGACAAATGAATACTGTTAACTGATAAACCAAACCCCAAAATTAAATGTAATTATTCTAAAGAAAATGAGGGTGACTTTTCAGAGCCTCCAAGGGTGACATTAGAAATAAAAATCACTTCAGAATTTTGGCTATAGAAGAACTGTATTTATGGAAATCTGAGTGACTGTCATTCGTAGTATTCCATTTTGTGCTATAGTAATGTCATTGGAAATAGATTTCAGTTTCCCTGTAAAGTATCTTTTCATCTCTACTGACACATGCACCAAATACTGCAGAGTGCACCCTACAAAGAAATACATATGAGAGAGAATCATGAAGTCTTGCTGTGCATTCTTGTTTTCCCAGTAAATATTCTAGTTGTCAGCTCTGTCAGTTATGAATTTCCAATGATAAGATTTATCTTGAAAATAGCTGAAAGAGAGGGAGAAAGAGAAGATGGAGGAAAGGGGAATGACAAAAGGAAGAGGAAGTAGGGAAGGGGAAGAAGGGAGGGAGAGAGGGAAGGAAGAAAGAAGGAAAGAAGAAAAGGAGAAATGTGTCTTATTGGGCAAATTATAATGAGAGTGAAAGAAGAAAAATACTAACACTGATTTCACAGACAATCTGATTTTAAAAGTGTTCAATAATATTTAAGTCTTTCTAAAAAATCCAATGCCTCTATTCATTAGTTTGTTACCACCAAAGTACTCCTTATGGGTGGACAAAATAGAGGAAAGGCTGCAGAACATCTACATAAACACTTATGTACCAAATTTTTCTCTTTTATTCCACACATACATAGGTCTGAATATTCAATACTTAAAAATGTACAGGTCAAAAATTTAGGGAGCAAAAAGAGAAAGAATGTTTGCCCCTTTTGCATTGTTTTAGTCAAGCTTTCAGGGTGAAACAGTGTGTTTCAGCAGGCTACTATAGAGTGATTTCTAACATATTTCATAAATTTCATTCTGAAAGGCAATGACAAGTACAGAGTTCAAAGTCCTGTCTTTAATGCCTGCCTTCATGAACTTCTCACACTGGGTGAAGCCATAACACCTACCTATACCATGGATTATTACCAAAGCCAGACATTCACAAATCAGCGATGAGGTAGAGATCTAAATGGTGTTTCAGGGTTTTTTTTTTTTTCATTTTAAATAAGAATGGTTATGCCTTTGTAGATATCCCCTGGTTTGCGGCTCTAAGAGCTACAACTGAAGTCTCGGTATATAACAAAAAGAGCTAAAGAAATTGTTTTTCCAGGACTATAGAAGTGAGGATGAGAAAGGAGATGAACAGAGATTATTACAAGCATGAAGTGTTAAAAGATGTGTGATAAAATCACCAAAGGTTGTAGCAGGGAAGGTTTTATTATATTGCTGGGGCCGTTTCACAGCTGGTTGGCTTCCAGGAAAGGAAAACCTCTGCAGCTATTACTCTCCCCTCGTGATGCTCCTTTTGCTCTCCCAGCTCCACTGCAGGAGCCTGCTGGGTGCAGTCCAAGGCAGGAGGACCTTGCCATCTGTGGAACAACCTCCTCAGGAGTCCCAAAAGATCCTCACAGAAATTCACTTGGATTTTTATTTCAAGCAGCATTCCCTTTCCTAAACTCCTCTGCAATAAGAAAAAAAAAGTCTTTACTCAGGTATGGGCAAAAATAGTAACAACCAGAATGAAGGAGAATACAGTTCCTGCCAACCAGTTGCAGGGCAGAAGCTTTGGATACATCTGCCCTTGAATTTAAAGAGAGAGATTTTCGTGCCAACCAAGAAAAAATCAAAAAATTTAGAAGTGAAAGCTTCCACTGTGCATCTGCAGCCTCAATTTTGATTCATTTTGATTTTAGGTGGGTTTTTTTTGAGCATAAGCATTGCTGAATGCCATGTAGGTGTTATTGTTTGTAGCATTCAGGCTGCATGATAGCAGTTAATTTTGCTGTGCCAAAATTAGCATTTGCCTCTTCTTATTAGACCTTAGCCATGTGACATTAATGGTGTGCTAAAGCCAGCTTTTGAATTTTAGTGCTTTCATAAATGAAAAAAGTGTTACCAGCTTTGAGATTGGTCACAGTGATGAAGAAAAGGGCTGATAGCTGTGACAGGAGATAACTTTTCTAAAAAACATTCGTTCCAAATGAATGTACTCCAAATATTTAGAATATTGTTTAGTTTAATTCATTTCCAAATGCCAAAGAGATACTAAACAAAGTATTCATGTTTACTTTGATATTCACAAATTTGTCCTTAGCATATGACAATTTTAAAACAACAGTGACCTTAAACGGAAGAGTATCAGAAGGAATCAGGATGAGGATTCTGAATGTTGCTGCTCTTCAGAGGAATTTATGTCCCAAACAACGGAGGGAGCTTTTCAGAGTCCTAGCCCAAAACAACAATGTGAAAGGCAAGTATTGTGTGATTATGTCATCATTTTTTGTATTTCCTCGCCATCACACATTATTCTGTATCAATTCAATTATTCTCTTAGAATGGAGGCATAAAATAGCATGAAAAGATGCAAAATAACACTTAATCCTTTTTAACAGAGGGACACATTCGTGATGTTTTCTGTAGCACTGTGATCTCCTAATTAACCCAAGAGTGCAGTTGGTTTAGCAGGGTTTGTATGTGATGGTGACTCTAGTATGCATCTTTGGGGCAACTAGTTTGGACTACCAATAGGAAGTGTGCATAGATCTCTCCCCTGGAAATTACCTGCGGTCAAAGTACCCTGTTTTTTGGGTCACGCAGGGCATGCCAAAACATCAGTTCCCACTGGCAGAGGAGCAGCAGCCCAACCATAAAGAGGAAAGGACCTGATCTCAAAGTCACTTCCTTTCCCCTTCACTGAGTCCATGACAGGAGCCAGTTAAGGCATGCAGAGGACATCAGGGAGATGGAAGTTTGGAAAGTTGTGGCAGGGAATCCTGAATGATACAGGAGAGGATACTGCTGATGAAGGGAGGGTGGAGGGTGGCAGCCCAGCAGGCTGAGCTTCCAGTGTTTGTGAGGAGTAGAAAAGGCAGCAAGCTTGCTGTTCCATTAGGCATGCCAAGTGTATGATTGCTGCTGATGGAGAACAGAGTTCCAGCAAAGAAGCTGAAATCCTCATTGTGATGCAAAGAAGATGTTTCATCACTGAGGAGATGAGAGCTCCAGCTCAGTGGGTGCATGAACAGGAGAGAGACATCCCAACACATTTGGCATAACCTAGCTATCAAGGTAACACAGCTCTACAGGCTGGTAACACAGCTGACTTGGTGACTTCCCAAGAAACACCATACAGAGTCAGTTTCTAAGGCTTTTATATTTCCATCTTGAATTTAAGTGTGTGGTGACTCCCAGAAGGAAAATATCCTACCATTGTTCGGCATGTAAACACAGCTATGACCTGAGCTCTTGAAACAACAGATGAAATACATTTGTAGAAAGGAAGTAGCAAAGCCTCTCACTTTAGTACACAGTTCAGACAAAAATGTAGACTAGCTGGTATTTTTTTGGCTTGTAATACTATCTATATGACCGCAGTATGAATTTCACTCTGACAAAACCATGCAATACTTGAATTGTGACTGCCATTGAGAAACATTCAACCTCCCTGAGGAGACATTTTCTTTTTTGTTTAACTGGTTAAAAATATTTCTACTCAGTACCAGTTCTGCAGTTTTCCTCTTTGATGAGTGAAATCAAAGTTTGGAGCCCAGCTTTTCAGCCACTCTCGCTCTACAGGAAAACATTATTGGTGGCTGCTGCGCACAGCCTTGCCCAGAGGGTGAACAGGGCAACCTGCCTCGGAGGTGGAGCAAGCCACAGGAAGGGCCAAGAGCTCCTCAATTCTTGGAGAAACATGAGGGGACACAACTGAAAACAATAATACTGGCATCTGTAGGGAAAAGAGCAAGAAATGTGAGGATAAGACTGAATTAAAATGTTATACTGGAAGAATTTTGTTTAGACCTGTTGTACTGGGTTTATGTGGCAAGGTTTTGGTACTGGGGGAGCTGCAGAGGTGTCCTCTGTGAACAGAGCTCAGCACTGCCCCATGTCAGATCAGAGCAGCTCCAGCTGCTCCAAAGGGACCCACTACTGCTAGAGCTGAGCTATGAGTCACCCTGAGTGTGCTCTGGAAGAGTGGAATTAAGGGAGACATCGCTGTACTATAGCAGCTGGGAGAGAGGGTTGAGAACGTGAGAGAAACGACCTTGCATCCACAGAGGTCAATGCAGCAGGAGGGCAGGAGGTGCTCTAGGCTGGAGCGGCAGCTCCCTGCAGCCCAGGAGGAGCCCATGGGGGAGCAGGCCATCTCCCTGAAGCCCACAGGCACCACGTGGAGCAGATCTCCATGTGCAGCCATGGAGGAGCCCATGGGGCAGCAGTGGATGAGGTCTGGAGGAGGCATAGCCTATGGAAAGCCCTGCAGGAGCACTCTGGGCCAGAGCCGCAGCCTGTGGAGGGAGCCTGTGGTGGGGCAGGAGGGCTGGGGAAGCTGCCTCCCATGGCAACCCATGTGGGGCAGTGCCTGAAGGGTGGGTCCTGTGGTACGGAGCTGTGTTGGTGGTGCTGGAAGAGCTGCAGCCTGTGGGAATCCCATGGGGATCAGTTCGGGAAGGACGGCATTGTGGGAGGGACCCATGTGGAGCAGGGGCAGAGTGGCGATGGAGGAGCAGAAGAGGTAAAGCACTATGAACTGATTGCAGCCCTCATTCCCCCTTCCCCTGAGGTGCTCAGGGCTGGGGGAAGCTGAGAAGATGGATGTGGGAAGGTATTTTTAGTTTACTTTTAATTCTCATTGCTCTAATTTGTCATCGATGTGACTGAGATCTGCCTGTCCATATCTCAACTCATGAGCTTTCTTCTCATCACATTTTCTCCCTGTGTCTTTCTGAGGAGAGGGAATGAGAGAGTAGTATGGTGGTACTTAGCCTCCTGTCACTGTGAAATCACCACACCTGTACTTGCAGACATATGGGCTCTGTGATGACGGAAAGATGATTTGACCCCTGTAATACTGACCTGTAGCAGCACCCAACTACCAGTTTGTTTTGTGAATGTAACTGCTTGTAACCTTACACGGGCATTCATACTGTCATATCATATTAAATGAGCTATAATTGTAGTCTATTAGAGTGCAATAACCTGAAAGTGATAGTGCATGACAGCACCTGTCAACACGTCATGGAAGATTGTATGGGATGCTGAATGATACCCATTTTATACCACATTAATGAGGCAGCTCATTCTTATCCAGTCATAAATAAACAGGTTTCCATTTCTTTACACACCATGAGAAGCTTTATTTATTTCTTTATTTATTTTGTACACAGATCCACAGAAGTCATGATAATGTCTGGAAGAAGAGTATCAGAGCGTGGCTGTTAATGACAATGATGTTATTTTTATCATTATTAAATGCTCTATGAATACATATTCATGTGACTCTTTCCATTTTCTGGAGGAGAAAATAGGGAAAAACATAAAGAAACACAAGACTGGCCATCTTTAGTAAAGATTTAATATAAAATAAATGAATTGCCTGATTGCTTCAGCAGCACCCAACGGAAAGACCGTTATGGGCAGAGAAGCCTGCTCCCCTTCAGATCAGTGGCAGTTCTGGGGCCTTGCTTTCATTCGTAATTTTTCTATTTGAAATGGGGATAGAAAGAGAAAAAAGGGAAATGACAGCAGACAGAGGAAAGACAGAGAGCAGGAGCCTTTCAGCCAAATCAAAAGAAAAGCAAATATATCAGTGTATGTACAATGCCCATTATTTTCTGTAACCTGATTGGATCAAGGTGTCATCCTTCTTCTGAGGCTTAGGCCTCAGTCATAAATAAACACCTGTGCCCTGTGAGGAGAGGTCAATAGAGTCCTTGGCAAGTCCACATTTCCCCTCCTGGATACTGTCAGAGGTCACCCGCACCAATTGCAACCAGGTTGGTTACATGGGGCTCAGTCTCCAACTGGCTCAGCAGCACCTTTCTCTCTTAGCTTAAGGTAAGAGGTGCCTTTAAAGAAAGAAAATATTTCTCAATATAAGTTTAAAAAAAAAAAAAAGAGTTGGAATGCAGGAACCTGCTACTAACTAAAATGGTCACTAAATCCTGGGCAAAACCTGTTCTTTTGCCAAGCACCTCCTGCAAAGCCCATGTAATGGTCATCCTTCATGGTCCAGAAAAACAGCCTTTGTTTCTTCTTTGAAGAATTACAAGAAGAATAGATAATTTGAAACTACAGCCCACAAAGACACATCAGCTTCTTGCTAATGAGTGAAAATGAGTGATTTCAGTCTTGGGATCTTCCTGCTCAATGTGACACCTGGCCAGCCAGTATGATCAAACACCAATCTTGTCTGTCTTCAGCTCCACAAAGAACCCTGGAGTCACCCAGAACACCCTTGTTCCATACCAGTTTGCTGCAAAAATGATGACTTAATAACTCCAGTGCAAATCCATGACACTTACCCAAATACACTGGCACCAAATGATATTTTGTTCTGTTTTATTTCTCAGGGCTGGTAATTGGTAATTTATCAGTACCAGTTTTAATGTACTGCTCAAGAATAGCTACTTTTTTTCATTTGGCAAGACTTGTTTGCTTATTTACATATTACCCTGAAAAAAACCTACAGAATAGCTTCACTGGAATATTTCCTTGGTAATCTTAGCTTTTTCCTTTTTCACCAAGAAAAGTGAGTTAAAATTTCTTATTTAAAAGTCATATAATTGGTTTCCTCAGAATTTTTTTTAAACAGTTATTTTAAGGAATGCACTACCTTGTGAAAACAAGGTTGAAGGACAGGGAATACTAGTGTCAACATGTACTAGACAAAAAGATCAGGTCAAAATTGTTCCTAACTGGCTTGATTTGGCCAATAATTGTGACTGAAAAAAAATCCAGTAAAGATAATTTATTTCCATCTTTTCACAGTATTTCAAACTTTTGTTCAAAAATGATTATTTTTAAATTTCTTGAAATAAAAAAATCAGTTAATGAGCCTTTGGATTCCCCCAACTAAATGAACTATTAACTCTGACTTCAACCCCAAACATTTTCTACTTTTTTTTTTTACATTTTGCCAAGAAAACCAATAAAATTTCATGTTTCAGATCAATCCAAAATACATGTGTATTTTTTCTTCAGTTTGACCTTTGAAGTGAAGAAACAATTACTCATACAACTCCACTTTAAAATGGCTTGGAACTATCTAATTGTGCATATAGGCACTTATTTGCTATATGACCTTACTACTGTTCTCCTACTTCTTGCTTTCCCCTTCTAATTGCTGTTGTGCTTTATTCTAAGTCAAACTGAAGACTGCTAGGGGCAGGCACTATTCCTTTCTGTGTATCTGAAACGTGTGTGTAGGGCAATTGTCTTTGTGGTCAGTGGTAAATAAATGGAACAGGGCTGTGTTTACTACACATCCATCAGCCCTTCCAACATCTAGCTACCATCTTTGTTGTTATGAGTAATATTCCCAGCATGCAGGATTTGTGGCCTTCTATGTTTTCCTGAAAATAATGATTCAGTCTTCCAGACTAATCAGTTAGCCTTTTGTATTGATCCTGTCTACAGCTGTGTGAACTGGAAGCCAACTCAAGTAAAGAAACACAACAGAAACCTTGCAAATTTCCATAGAAGAGGGAGTGCTAAGTGTTTGATTTCAAAACTGGAAGGCAGATTAAAGAAGCAGCAAATGACAGAGAAGGTTGGAAGAGCCTAGTTTCTGCCTGCTCGCCAGTGCTGGCAAAGGAAGAATAGATAAATGAATGCCTCTTGGTGTACATATAATTACCAGATCACTCAAATACATCTTTATCTTTCACTGTCCTTTCCAGCATTTTTGTTGTTTGGTTTGTTTGTTGTTTCTTTCTTTTTAAAAGAAACATGTGGTACTCTTTTCTAGTCTCTGCTTAGACTGGTCTTAGCTTATTTCAGTGGACTTGCATTCTCGTTTACTGTGCAGGAACAAAGCTTTCTTTGCATCCCAAGAATAATACATTTAATCAGATGAGATGTGCTATAAAAATGTTTAATTGCTCCTCAGAACCAAACAGATACTTCACTTTGACCCAGACAATGGCATATCCTGGCAAATCTCACTATAGGAAGCAGAGACAGAGTGGAAAGCAAGATTTCATTCAAACAGTAGTATCCAGAGTACTCTCAATCATTCATAAATAACTCCTGTGTTTTTTCAGGTTTTTTTTTTCTTTAGTGACTTTTAGTGTACGTATGAAGTTTCACTGCATCCCTCTTCACCCTATAACTAGCAATGCAGTTGTCACAAATCTGCTTTCAAACAACAGGATGCCTAGTCTGAAAAGCATGATTCTCTGTGAAAGGAGACTCACAAGCAGCTTCTAAAACAGGCCCCCTTGTATTTGCAAAGAATTTTCCATACATCCTCTGTACATATAAGTTACAGCTCACTGCCTCTGAGCATGACCAAAGCTGATGCAGAATCTCTGCATTAGACCACTGCATAATGTTTCAGGGCATTGAATGAGCACTGGTGGGGAAGAGTAGGAGCAATGAGCATGAAAGTTATACAGAAAACCAGATGCTCATGTGTAAAATGGACCTATCTTGCCCTGTCACCTACCCTCCACACTCATTATTTTCAAACAGCAAAGAACTATGGTTGTAGGTCTTCTTTGGGATCCTAGTTTAGAAGGTAAGCAATGGCAACGATAGCCAAAAAAAGACCATGGCAAGCCAAGACTCCAAGACTAGCAAGACTTTATTCCAAAAGAAGACATAACATTTTTGGTGCTAGTCATGACCCATGTCACTGCATCAATGGTCAAGGGAAGATACACTGATGTCATCTAGCTCGACTTCTGTAAGGCCTTTGACACAGTACTCCACAACATCCTTCTCTCCAAATTGGATATATATGGATTTGATGGGTGGACTGTACAATGGACAAAGAACTGGCTCCAGGATCGAGCCCAGAGAGTGGTGGTCAGTGGCTCAGTGGAGACCAGTGACAAGTGGTGTCCCTGAGGGGCCGGCGTTGGAACCAATACTCTTTAATATCTTTATCAATGACATTGACAGTGGGGTTGAGTGCACCATCAGCAAGTTTGCAGATGACACCAAGCTGTGCTGTGTGGTCGACTCACCAGAGGGATTGGATGCCATTCAGAGGGATCTAGACAGGCTTGAGCAGTGGGCCCAGGTGAACCTCAGGAGGTTCAACAAATCCAAATGCAAGTTCTTGCACTTGGGCTGAGGCAACTCCCATTACCAGTATAAACTGGGGGATGAAAAGATTGAGAGCAGCCCTGCCGAAAAAGACCTGGGTGTACTAGTGGATGGAAAGCCGGATATGAGCCAGTAATGTGCCCTTGCAGCCCAGAAAGCCAACTGTATCCTGGGCTGCATCAAAAGAAGCGTGGCCAGCAGGGCAAGGGAGGTGATCCTGCCCCTCTACTCTGCACTGGTGAGGTCTTACCTGGAGTACTGTGTCCAGATGCGGAATCCTCAGTACAAGGAGAGACACAGATCTGTTGGAGTGCATCCAGAGAAGGGCCACAAAAATGATTCAGGGAATGGAACACCTCTCCTACGAGGACAGGCTGAGAGAGCTGGGACTCTTCAGCCTGGAGAAGAGAAGGCTCTGAGGTGACCTGATAGCAGCCTTTCAGTCTCTAAAGAGGAGATACAGGAAAGAAGGCGACAGACTCTTTAGCAGGGTCTGTGATGATAGAACAAGGGGAAATGGTTTCAAGCTCAAAGAGGGTAGATTTAGGTTAGATATAAAGAAAAAGTCTTTTACAGTGAGGATGGTGAGGCACTGGAACAGGTTGAGAGTTGCTGATGCCCTGTCCCTGGAGACTTTCAAGGTGAGGCTGGATAAGGCCCTGGGCAACCTGATCTAGCTGTGGATGTCCTTGTTCATTGCAGGGGAGTTGGTCTAGACAGCCTTCAGAGGTCCTTTCCAACTCTAAGGATTCTATGATTCTATGACTCCACAATCCCAAGTACAGGCCAAGGTACCACATACTGCACAGAAGAAGGAGTGGGCACCTGAGACCAGAAACACAAGGGCTAACTGTTAGAGCAGTATCCTACATCAGTAGCAAAAAACTACACACAATTTTATATGTAGGGAACGTACTATGGAATAAATTGTACCTACTTAATTGACTGTACTTTGCAGTTCTATATTACTGAGCCAGCTGCTGAGGGCAACTGGCTACTTGGCACCATAGGCAGCATGGATTATATACACAGCCTGAACTTGCTAACTGAGTATGAGCGAATGCATGCAGCTCAGCTGGGTGATGTTCCAGACCTTCCCACACCACTAGCAAAGTGCCTCAGGGTCTTCTGTTGGAAACCTGGCACAACCATGTAGGTTAAAGTAGTATCACTTCTGTAACCTATGCATGGTCAACAGTCTGCAGAGCAGTTGCTCATTTAATGATACCAAATTCAAACCTTGATTTTGTAAATCAAGGGTTGTGCTTGGCATGGAAAGAGATTTTCTGCTCCTCAGATTAATTTGTAGATTAATCTTTATCTGAAGCCCAAGTACCACCCACATTTGTCAGATGATGTCCTGCGTCAGGTTGCACTCGTGGCTTTGCAGATTCTGTGAAGAGCCTGGGAACAGCCAAAAAGGCAATAGTAAATAGATCTAGAGGCTGCTTTTTTTTTTTTTTCCTACTCCTCTATGCCAGTGGAATTTAAAAAGATCACTGCAAACAATACAGATTTCTGTAACACTTGACATCAATTTCAGCAACATCCGAGCTGTCTACAAAAGAACTTTGCAGTTTAATGAGAATGGCTTACATCCAGCAACTGTTTGAAATAAACAAAATTTAGAGCATAGGAATGATTTTCTTTTTCCTAACAGTAGCTCAGACAGGAAAATGAGAGAATTTAATTACACTCGCACAGAGTTTGTGTTAGAAGCACACTGTCAGGTCAGCAGTTGGAGGCCAAGAGTAGTCCCCACAGGTTAAGTTAGATGGTATGTATGTTATCCAGTGTGCTAGTGCGAGAAAGTAGGGATCAGTATTAGGCCTTTCACCAGAATCCTTCTTTTTGTGGTCTCAGCGCTCCATAAAGTACAGGAAATTATATGCAAAGCCTAATTTTCTTCATATGTGATTTCCTATCTTTTGAACTCTTCTTCTTGCTGAAAGTATCGTGGATAAATCGCATTAGCTTTGATCTGAGCCTTTCCTAGCACTCCATAAAACACAACTTTGTGCACCAGGGCACAAACAATGCTGTAAAATGAGTGCACAAAAGGACAGGATTTTATGGATTAATCTGCCAAGCATTTCTTCACAAGAGGAGAAAGACATCACAAGTCTCTGAAGATGTCAGGACTCATCAAATTGTTCATTGGCATCAAAACATCAGTCCAATTTGTTGCTCTCTATAAGCCATTTCCAAAAGAATTGCATTGTCTCCTACATATATATATATATATTTTTTGCTTTGCAACCAGTATTTCTAGTGGATGCATCCCATTCCATTCATGCTGTAAGAATCACAGTGAAGGGTTTGTATCTTCCCTATGATTTCTGATAGTAAGTTTGGCCCATCATGGCTTGGCCTAGTTTCCACAATTTTGAGCTGATTCTGAAGAAATCACTGAGATGCCGGCTCTAAGGGAGCACCTTAGGGAAAAGAGCATAGCAGGAAATGATCCCACAATCATGGACTTAACAGAGTTATTTTAGTTGGAAGGAATGTTTGGAGGTCATCTTGTCTGATCACCTTCTCAAGACTGGACTAGCTCTGACACTAGTAAACCAGGCCTACCACAGTGAGAGGGTTCAGTCATGGAGGAGCACATGATTTGTAGATCCCTGGCAACACCCTGACTCTTGTCACCCTGGAATAGCCAGTAGTTGCCCTGAGTCCCTGCTGAGAAATCAGGCAGAGACAAGCAGTCCATGCAGTCTTCAAGGTGCCATGTAGTACTCATCAAGACTTATAATTGATTGCAAGAAGTCTCTGAGAACTTAACCAGTCTCAGTGTTCCCAGCAAGTGAAGCAATCTGACCTAGGCCCGACATTTGTGTCAATTATGTGTCCAGCACATGCCAAAGAGAAGCTTCCTGAATCTCCCTCTGCCTCTTCACATAGTCTGTGCTGCGTCACAGAAGATGCCCAAAAGTACTGTGGGGTCAAAACGTGTGAGATTTCTCTAGATGAGTGTCCTTCCTATTATCTATAATTCCCACCCATACTCTCTTCCTTCTTCCCTTGTTGCTTTTGGTGGTGTGGAGACTTCAGGTATTGCCTGGGAGAGGCAACCACTCTGCCTCCCCAGGTCTCCAGACACCTTTCCAGCTGCAAGCATAAGGGCATGGGCGAGTGCTCACCCCAGGGAGGGATGGGCTATTTGCACAGACAAAAGCTCCTCCTGCACACCTAGGTACCAGCACAACCTGACCACCCAAACGTTTGTGCAAAGGGAATAAAAGGAGCAGGAACGTGATCAGATGGAATCGCTAGCCAGCTTTAGCAAACATGGGCTCTAATTAATTTTTTCCTCCCATTGTTTACCCAGCTTTGTATGTAACTGAGAGCTGAACTGGGCTTATCAGTAATTACCAACAGTTCTGGAAACTTTATACGTCATTGTGCTGTGTTACTACACGAGGCAGTGATCCATGAAGAAGCGTGTCTCTTCATTCATTGCTAAGCAGTATTATATGTATATTTAAAAATAAATAAATAAATAGAAAACTCCTCCAACCCACTGTTAGGGTTGTGAGAGTGGAGGGACAAACAAGAGGAAAGCAGAGGACAGCAGCACCTCTGTTTCAGATCTAATTAGAAAACTTCCTTGGCTTCAGCAGCATGGTACCAACGTGGCACTTCGGCATAAACGCTGCCTGCAGCCGGGCTCTGCAGCAGCTCTCGCAGCCCTCGAGTTGCATTTTGCCATTCCATAGTGACACCTGCCGGGAGCAGCTGAGCTGATCGAGCTGAGATTCTCCCGCTGCTCTGCTTGGCAAGGGGCTGCGAAGTGCAAAATGAAGGGGATACAGTAATCAGGCAGATTGATTCTCCTCCTTTCCTTCCAGATTGAGCCAGGCTCTTAGCAGAGGGAAAAGGGATCTCTGTGCTTGATTAGTGCTTAGAAATGCCTGATGTGAGCAGCCCCAGTGGCACTGACGTAGCAGCTGGGGGCTGCGGGAGAGGGGAGTGAAGGAAACTGGGGGCTTGTTCAGATGCAGAGGGCCAAATTCAGCCCACATGGAAATGAGATGAAAGCAGGAAGGTGCCCTTCTCCTTTGCAGCAGCTGAAAGGTGATTCAAGAGGAAAGATCATGTCACACTTGCTGTTTGCTGATAGTTTCTCTGTAAATATTGACTGTTGTAGGAAGACAAGATCTTGGGCAGTATCTTTGCTCTGATTTGATACAGCCACTCTTAGGGTAGCCTGAAGTGTGGCTTCTCTCTGCTTTCTATTCTCTTTTCCTCCTGAGGATTTCACTGCTCCTGCTCAGCATTTAGATCCCATCATGCCTGCAATGTGGGCTGCAATGCATGCACGCAGCAACTAGGCAAATAGAAAAATCTGGCCCCTCACCCTGCACTTCCCTTTCTCTCACTCAAAGCTGAAGGGAAAAGACAACCTGGCAGGATAAGTGCCAAAACGTTTTAGATATAAACGACAGACACCGGAGTCATCACACATTTTCCTAGGTGGGATAGTCATTTCTGTAATGTATTTTTAACAGTGAGGAGTGATGGGAGGGAAGCCACTTAAATCCAATGCAAACGGAGGATTTGTCAGTTACGTAGTTTGTATAATGTAATACCTAGAAAATGTTATAAAAATGGAGGGATTATGGGGACAAGAGGCATTTCTAAAATTGGAGGCCTCCTTTTAGGGCTTTAGCCCCCTTGCTCTTCCAGATCACTGGGAACATTTCTCTCCAAGGAAGAACAGGAGCCTATCTCAGACCCGTGACAGCTCCCCGGTCTGTGTGTTACTTAAGGAGCTCTGCTCTCCTGTTGCACATAACCCTCCTAGCTTTTGCCAGCTGCTGCTCCCTCTCATTGCAGTTCTTCAGTGATCCCCAACTGTTCCAACTGCAGCAGGGCAGTTTCCAAATGCTTTCAGGCTGTTTTCTCCCTCCCTTTGAGGCAGTGGCAGCTTCTGTGTCCAAAAACCTTATCTAATATGGAGGCTTCCTGCCGCTTTGGTTTTGGCTCCAGCCTTGGCTTAAAGGTGTTAGAGACGGGACTGTGTGCTCGGCTGATGCACAGTGACAGCAGTCTGGAAGCTCTGCACAGCAGTGGTTCAACAGGGTTAATTGTGCTGACCTCATTTAAAAAGCACTTTGAGATCTATGAATGAATACAATTGTTTAAATAATAATAATAATAAGATATATTATTGTTATTCATATGTGTTAGCAGCCTTTCAGTATCTAAAGGGGGACTGTACGAAGGGAACAGACCCTTTAGCAGCATCTGTTGTGATAAGACAAGGGGAAATGGTTTCTAACTAAAAGAGGGGAGATTTAGACCGGATGTAAGGAAGTTTTTTTTTACAATAAGGGTGGTGAGGCACTGGCACAGGTCGCCCAGAGAGGTGGTGGATGCCCCATCCCTGGAGACATCCAAGGTCAGACTGGACAGGGCTCTGAGCACCTGATCCAGTTGTGGGTGTCCCTGTTCATTGCAGGTTGGTTGGACTGGGTGACCCTTAAGGATCCCTTCTAGCTCAAATGATTCTACGATTCAATGATTACTCTCATTGCTAATTATTTAAGGAATAAATGGTTGAAGCACCCATTGGTAATAAAAAACAGAGCAGTACCCCAGAAATAGGATTCTGGAGGGCTGTAAGGGCTTTTAGCACAATGTTCGGGGCTGTCCTGCCCCAGAAGCAGCCTTTATTTTTATTAAGGTAACAAAAAACTTATGAAAAGGCTCAGTTGTGCTGAAGTGCCTTAAGGCGCTAAGAGGGCAGAATTTCAAAATCTGCAATAAACGGGATAAACGCAGCGCTGGAGACACGCAGCGCGAGGGACGGGCAGAGCCAAGCGTCCGCCGCCACTCCTCTCTGCGAGGCGGAACGAAGAACGAAGCCCCCCGGTGGCTGCCGGCCGCCCTGCAGGCCCCGCCGCTTGTCCCCGGCCCTGCCCCGTTCCCTTCCCGGCTCCGGGCACACAGCTGGCAGGATTTCCAGGTTACGGGTGGCACACGGATGTTGGCTGGGCTTCCTTCCCAGCTAAGCAGTGAACAGAAATCTCTATCAAGGTGATGCAAGCTGCAGTTCTTCCACAAAGAAATCAGTTGGTGGCATCCCTGACTTGTGAGGTGAGCGCTTGTTGGTTGGTCTTCTGCTGGAAGACCGGATAGTTCAGGAGCTCACATGCTGCAAATGTCCTTTTCCCACTGGACATACAGGCAGTCAGTGAACAGGCGGTGTGTGATTGCACTGGAGCAAGGATCTGACCAAATAACCCAAGCGCACGACTGATCAAAGAGCCTCAGATCCCAAGATTTAGGACATTGTTTGCTGACTGAGGCTTCTCCTATGGTCTCTCCAGTTCGTGAATTTCCTCCCTCTCCGAGTGTTGAAGCTCCTTATCAAATTAAGGAGCCCCTCGCTGATTCGTGCGCAGTCTTCATGGTATGTGCTCATTGCACTGGAGCAGAGATATGGACATAGATTACCAAGGGCAAACTGAAGGGTATTTCACTGTCATTGAAATATGCATAGAATTTGTTGGGGTTCTTTTCTGTAGAGAAAAAATGGCAGACATGCCTTTTTAAAGCAATTAATAATTGGAATATAATTACTTACTATTCCAATACGTCTGAATTATGAATTAAAGCCTCTTAGTACAGAAAGGTTATCCAAATATTTTCCTATTGGGTGAATCACAGGTTAGAGTTATAAGAGGGTCTCATGTACTAGAACCAGCTGTCACCGACCTGTCTTTGAGCATGTACGTCATTGCCCTGTGACACAGACTTCTATGGGGTTGTTTCTACAACAAGGTACTACTAAGGTTCTCATTAGCTTGTAGGAGCTGCTTGTTTCTGAGCAGCCTAGAGCATTTTTCCTGACAGTGATAAGAAGTATGTACCTCCTGTGGAATGCATTCTCTGTAGACACAAAGAATCAGAAGTCCATCAGAAATATCTTCCAAGGAAGTATGAAACCCTGCACAGCTTCTGTACAATACCACATGAACCCAGCTGAAGAGTCACAACTTACCCATACCACATACAGTTCTGAACCCCCCCAGGCTCATTTCCACAGACACAGCTGATGCTTGACAGGGAAGGGTCAGGGTGGATATCTGGAAAAGGTTCTTTGCAAGAGGGTGGTTGGGTACTGGAACAAGCTTTCCAGAGCAGCAGTCATGGCACCAAGCTTGCCAGAGATCAGGAAGTGTCAGGACAACACTCTCAAACATACGGTCTGATTTTTGGGTGGTCCTATGTGGTGCCAAGAGTTCGACTTGATGATTCTTCTGGGTCCCTTCCAACTCAGGACATTCTATGATTCTACGATTTGGGAGAGCCTCACGTGAGCTGTGTGTAGTGCAACTCCAACGCACAGTGTTGAAAAGTATAGAAAAAGCTGGAGCTACACAAATGGGAATACGATACCAGCCCACTGTGCCTTCTTTCAATTTTACACGCATATTTTAGGCTAAATCCATATCTTCCTATTTCTCGATGCCTGTGTTGGTCCTGGCACATCCAGGGCTGCTGTATGTGGTGCTCGGAGAGAGCCTCAGTGCTTCCCTCCATAAAGCCTGCTCCTCAGGGAAGGCTAAATGTGACACTCTTGGATTATGTGATATTCACACTAAGAAACAAGTTACAGAATAACCTTTGCACCAGTCCAGGAACATACATAAATGCACTCTTTCTGTTGCTTTGATTAGCAATAGAAGTTGCTATTCAAAGCTCAGGGCAAAGCTTTAAAGCCCAAAATTGTATGGGGAGGGAGAGGAGATGACAGAACTTCAGAAAAGAAAATAATCAAATAAGGATTACATTCAAAACTCCAACATACTGACCAAATGGTGCTCCTGGGTATAGCACTACCCTGTATTTCCTGAGATAGGTTAAATGCAAGCTGAGCGCCCCAGCTCCTCCACTGAATATATCTATCAGGGTTAACAGCTAACTGGGTTTGAGATCAGTCATTTTATTCCTATGGAAAATTCTCCTATTCTCCAATGATAAAAGTTTCCTGCAGTATGAAGTATTTACTGGCTAAGTCTTCCTCGGAGTCACTCATCTTGACTTTGTTCAGTGTTTTGCAAAATGCAAGGTTTAGGCTCATTTTATTAAGAGCGGGATTCAAATCTCTTCCAAATCTCATAATGGCATCCTCTCCTGCTACAGAGTATCATCCTGGGCTGGACATGGGAAGACAAAACTAGTCCTTTTCAGGAAGCAGTCATCTAAGACCGATGACCATCAAAGCATTTTACCTGGGGAAAAAAGAAAGGCCAGATTTCAAGAGAGCACAGACAGTCAGTGAAGCTGGGGTGCCTGAAGCTGGTGGAATTTTTTTAAGTCATTCACAAATACTATATCTACCCTTGACAGGTCATTTTATTCTATTTAGCACTTTTTATTCTCTGTGGTTTATAAGCTCTTAAGCAAATGTAAGAGGAGGAAAAGCTAATGTGTCTGATAATACACTACATCAGGCTGACAGCCCAACTGAATTTCCCCTGTGGTGCTAGCAAAACGCCATTCCAAAAAAGTAATAATGCATTTAAAAAAAAAAAAAAAAAGGAGAAAAGGGGGAAAAAAGGATCACAGAGATCGTGCCGTCACATTTAATTTCAGAGAACAAAACCTGAAGCTGATTTCTCTTTAGATCGGTTGTATACCAGTTGGAACATGGGTGCCTAGCACTGCGACAGAGTAATATGATCTGAGCTTTAAATAGCTGCCAAATAACCATGTGGTGGCTGGCAGCATTGAACGTGTTGCGATGAGAGTGATCTGTTTCAAAGTAAAGCCACATAACAGAGGATAAGTCAATCTGATGTGATAGAGTAAAGGAGTTGGGGGAACATTTTTCGTTATCTTTCTGGGTTTCGTTCTTTCTTAAAAGTGTTTCCATCTTAGATAAGGATTCATTTGAGGTCTTTTTCTTAACCAGTTTAAAACTTGAATCGCATGCAGGTCATTTCAGAGAACATCTCCCTAGGCAGCCAAGGCACCAGCTGGGGGGAATGATGTGCCAAATGTGAAATATCAGTGTCGTGATGGTACTGAGACCATCCCATTGCTGAAACCATGTTCAGAGTAGCCGCCTCTCAGCATGAAAGGCACCTTGCATGTGTACGTACTCCTCTTAGTTTGTACCAAATGCATCCTTGACAGTTTTTAGGAAAAGGTAAGGAACAGATCTACAGCAAATAAGCCGAGGTGACTTCTGCTCCAGACATTCCGCTTATCCTCACAGCAAAGCATGGAGCCTGGCAGCAGCCTGTGAGGCCCATCTTAGGGGTGCCGGGAAATACCAGGTGCAGAGTTTGGAGGTGTCAGACAGGAGATACTGCCAGCCGTCCTTTCCTTCTTACCTTCATGCCAAAAGGCTCTTCTGATCCCTATTGTCAGTATCTCCTGGGTAGATGACTAACATTTTGGACTGGAAGGACAGAGGAGCTTAAACTATCAAAATGAGTAAGACTAATGGAGGAAAAAGTGGTACTGTCAATACTTGTGAATTCTTCATCCCTCCTGATACTTTTGATCATACATAACTGATTATAGATGACTGACTTTAGCATCTCCACCGACTTCAGAAACGCGAATCCAGATTTTCTCTAAAAGCAAACACAGCAGAATTTCATGCAAACATACTTTACCTTGTCTTCCCTGCCTCAATATCGCACTGCTGACAGATAGGAGCAGGAGAGACAGAGGAAAACCCAGCTGCTTCATCAGAAGGTAGATAGCTTCTTTACAAGGTTCAGTTTGACTTCCTAGTAATTAATGCAGTGTATGTGGCAGTCAGCTAGGATTTTGCATGAATGGGGACAACAACGCAGGCACTACTTGTGAGTGTCCTACTAGCAGCTTACCAGCTCACCACAGAGCACAGACCCAGCTGCAGAGACATTCTGTAGAGAAATAGATCAGGCTTTGTTTTGCATTTCCTAAAAGGCAAATATTGCTTTAGCTCGCTAACATAAACATCAGCAGATGACCACACGTTTCATCAAGGTCAGCTCCAGTGAAACTTCCAGCAACCACCCCAATGAGGAGCAAGGATAAACCAGGGGTACATCCTTTCCCGTCTGTTTCTGTCAGCAGCTGCCTCTGCTGCATCGTGTCAGCATGCCCCCCGGGAATTCACAACAGCTGCACAGCGGGCTGGCAGAGGGCAGTGCAGAGGGATGCTCACCCTCCCTTCTTGTGCCCACCCTGTTTTTGCACTGCCCCCGTGGTGGGCAGTCACTGTCCTCACCAGACTTGCACTGGACAATCAGATGATCATCAGATTGAAACTAATGAAAAAATCTTTCTTACCTTACCCATTCCTTTCACCATCACTTTTCCAGACATGTGACTTAACAAATATCTCTGCTGATTTGATTGCAGGCTGTTGAGCTAGCCAGGCAATTAAAAACAACCCCCGAACCCTATAGGTTTGCAGGAAATAGAGTTCTTTGACCAATTTCACAGAATATTTTGATTACAGTATCTAATCCCCTTTACAATCTTTTACCCAGCTTTAATCATGAAAATCCCTGTATCATCAACAAGGATTTTCTGGACAAAAACATATCTGGAAGAGTGCCACAGAGGGAGTCTCCCTAGCTGGTCCTTCTTCCCAGAGTTCTGACAAACCCATTCCTCTGCACAGAGATTTTAATGAAACCATAAGTACAAGAGTTAGAATATGCTTTTAGGTAACATTTATATGGAAATACCTCCCCACTACCCAGCATCCTGGTCTACAATGGCTACTCATCACATACACATCACACATGCTCAGTGACACCCGTGTCTTGGTGTGAGCAAGCAACCTGTCTGCACCTCTCGGAAGGAACCTGACTGACTCTCTGGTCTGCCATTAGGAGAAGAAAGCGGTTTCCAATTAAAGCAAATGGATAGAGCTACAGACTAGTGCCAAAAGTATGAGTCTGAGTGAAGAAGTTATGAGGACTTAAGCAATTTTTACTGACGCCAGAAAGGCTCCGTGAAGTTTCTAAGAGAACTGTCAGAAACACCTTGGATGTTCAGTGGCCATTACTCCCGCAGCCTGACCCAAAGGGCTGCCTCTGAGAGAGGGTGTCTTGCCCATAGGAGTGTAGCTAATTTAGCTGACTAATGGAGAGAGCTCTGAAGATGCACATGGGCTGAATTAAGGGCTCCACAGGAGCCGCTGGCTCATTCCTTGCCGAGTTTATTAGTTGCTGCTGCACACATGGTTAGGTTCCTGGAAGAAGTCCAGCTCTGAGGCACCTCTCAATTCCTCCAGCTTCTAAAGCTTGCAAGAAACTGGCTCAAGCGTTTTGCCCCCTCTAAGCTCTTATGCAGAAGGCCTCTCCCCTGCAGAGAACCGACAGGGTTCAGGAGGGGTGCCCAGCCCAATGACTCCTGATTATTAAATTTACCTCCCCAATTACTGGTGAGTGTCCTAGACTGTAAAGGGGTAAATACCAACAGATTGTATTATTTGAGAAACAGTATGTGATTGTATAATTAAAGGCAGGTGTATAACACCATATGCAGCAGAGGAAGGGTAAATTTCAGCATTTCCTGATTAACCAAGGGCATTATGGTGTAACCCTAATGTTCTCAAGATGGCTATCATTTATGTGGAGTTCATATATAAGTTTATGAATATTTGGTTAAAATTCACCCATCATACTCTCAGACACAGTAATTAAAAACATCGTGTTAGTAGCCAATAAAAATATTTTTGTGATTTGGTAATTATTCCAAACATCAGAATTCCATACTCCTCTACCCCCTGCCCTTGTTTCTTTCCTGTTCTATACTGTATCATGCTAATCTTGGTGATGGAAAAATAAATAAGTAGCAGAGCAGGCTGGAAATCTTCCAATCACAAAAGCTCCTGAAATAGAAGCAATATCCAATCTAGTTTACCACATCTTCTAGGTGGGCACTTCTTTCCTGCCTTTTAGTGATGCTTTTAGTATTCAGAACAGCTGTGGAATTAAGCATTACGAACGAGAAGAAACCAACATGCAGTCTTTATTTTACCCCATCAGTCCCATTGAGTTATTGAGTTACAAAGTGAAAATGAACACACTCTCAGATGGATTTAATTTCAGCTTGGGCCCAATGCCAGACAAACCAAGTTTCCTCATAGTTAAAACTCTACTCCATCTTTTCTATACCGTGCATACAGTCCCATCCTTGCTCCATCACACACACACATACCAAGAACTAGCTACTCCTACAGTACAAAACCAAATCCTCCTCCCTTGCTGCCTTTGCTAGTCTTGTTGCTTTCCAGGGGAAGACTAGCAGCCAGGCCAGATCTGGTTTGTAATGCAGATTTTTAATATTTAAGAAAGTGTAGGCTACGTAAAACATACATTTTCATATCCTAGGTGTTATCTTCATAATAAACCTTTCGTGTTACGCCACCAGGAAAATGTTTCTGGGAGGAGCCAATTATGCCATTCAAAAATAAAAGAGTTAAAACTTGATTAAAATATTAAAGCTATAATTCAAAGTACAGTTTTTGGCATAACTTAAACTACTGATTCAAATATGGTATTTTGGCTTACAAAATCATGCAACAAACATGGATTTCAGAATACACAAGTATACAGCTTTCAAATGCATACAGAAAGGAGAAATGTAACAGAAGCAGTTAAGCTTTTACACGTATGGACTAGCACCACATCGCTGTTCACTGCATTTGTCTTTTCTCTTGCCCTCTTCCCATGGACTCTTCATGAACAACTGCTCTCTATTTTTATAGAGTGCAGATGTTTGCTTGTATCAAAGCTAAGGCAAGTAGTGGAAAACAGGAGAGGAGGTAGACTTAATCACTGTGCTTGAATATTTGTTTTCCCTCCATGTTGTACCATTCTCCACAAGTAGAGGCACATGATAAATACTAAAAGACAAATGTATAAAATATTGATTTGGCCCATTTCATGTTGGGCTTTTGGTTGCAGAATATTTTTGCCTTCCTCTGCTTGCAAAACTGCAAAAATGCCGCTAACAGTACGTTATGGAGAATTACGTCTGTGCTTTCTACAGAATTAAAAGCAACAAAGGGGTAGTAAATGTGGTTTCTTCCTATACTGAGTTTTGTGTCCTTTACTGTTAAACAAGTAACAGAAGTTCCGTAAGTGTGCCTGCATACTTAGGATTGTCATAATGGTAATGATATATAGAAATGTGTCATGAAGTTTCTCTAGGATTCCTGTAATCCCTTCAGCAGTGTATGACTAGTCTGAATTTAAATAAATGGCACGCCCTACCAACAAGAACAGCATTCCAGCTAATAAAGCAAAAAATACTCCTATTGGAGCCAGCATGAAAGACCAGCCATAGCGTACATAAACAGCAAAGTCTGGGCAATCCATTTTTTTCATGGTTGTGTAGTTTTCAAGATCAGCAATCGCCTGGACCCAGATGACATACATCACGACTACCAGTGAAAACAAGACACCTGGAAAAGAAACATCCAGTTTTAACAACAGAATGTGTGACAAATGCTGAGTGCATTTACTGGTTACAGTAATACCTAGAAATCCATCCACGCTAGCGGCCCCTCTGCAAGGGACAGTCAGCCACTACTGGGTATTTTTTTGCTCTTGGCTTCTTATAACAAGCTACTCTCTGCCTTGCTTCTGATTTGCACTGACAGTCATAATCTCATGGCAAAGGATACATCTGGTTTTGGTGTGCAGACTGTGGCACAGGTATGTTTAAGGATGAAACTCACTGCTTTGGATTCAGGGGCCAGAGAAGGTGGAAGGAGAGAAGGTGGGATGGGGTGACCTGGAAAATAAATTCTACATATGCTTCCCATATTCTGATATTGTTTCTATCATGGTCTTTTGGATGACATATGAAAAGTGATAAGGGGTAAGAAAACTTTCTATTCTCTTCTCCTCTCTAAATTTTGCTGCTGCTTCTTTTTTTTCTTGTTTTTTTTTTTTTTTTTTTTTTTTTTTTTTTTTTAGTGAGAAGCACTTTGTTTGGAATATTTGGAGTATTCTAATCAAGTATTATGCAGAGAAATTCAAATGTATTTCACTCAAAATCTTCCACATTAGAAAAGAAGTTGCTGGCATAGGAACAAAAGCCAGTAATAATGAAATAACCACTATGAAGCAGGCTATTAGTGTCAACCTCAGAGTGGATACAAGAGTTTCCTGGAATTAATCCACTACATAATTCACAGCCTTCTCCCAGCCACTCCTCTGAAAGGCCTTTGGATTGTTTACACATGAGAGCAATAGGAGCATATCTCCTTACAAATTTTGTTAATCTCTTTGTTACTATAAACCAGAAGGAGATATAAGAAGAAAATGCTTTCCAAAGCATCAGTTGCATGCCTAATATTTTATTTTAGTTTAGAGGAATGTGGACACTTAAGAAATGCAAGCCTGAAGCACAGATGCTCCAGCAGAAGATCCACTGGAAAGCTGAGGGCACAAGTCTGAATTTTTTGCATGCTCCAGCCTGTACCCACTTGCTCTCTGAGCTTCAGCTGTCATAGCACATGGAATAGCAGCAGGGCTATCTATTCCAACATTAAAATATTAGGGGCACACCACCTATTTTTTCCTCCAATGATGCTTATGTACTTCATTAAAACCATAAGGCAATGCAGTATCTCTGGGAACACTTAATGCTGAGCCTGAATCTACAGGCTGAAGAGCAGCAGAGTCCAAGTCTAAGGTACTTGAGGTCTCTTCCGAGTCCTGCTGAATACTTATTACAATGCAACCCCGAACGAATTTGACACTTGTGACAAAACCCACAAATGCACTTTGTAAGTATCCACAAAGAGGCATTTGCTTCCGGACCCACTCATCCAGGTATCCTTTCATGGTTCCCATTCCTTATCCCCACACTGAGATACTCCCTCATCGCTACCTTTCCCTGCCATTGCTATCCACTTAATGGGGAGCAATAGGAGTTGTATCAATCACCCATTTGCTTCAGGCCAAATCAGACAGGTTGGCTTCCATAACTTAAATTGGTGATCTGTTGGCATTCTTATTGTTGCTTTATTGTCAAAATGTAACAAGTTTACATTCTGGACATCCTGAACATTTGACAGGTGAAAGCTCACAACTCAGTGTTTATGATCACTGCCTTTTGAAGCCCAGAAAAAAAATGAGCTGAAGCAGTTAACCTGAGGCATAATCAAAACATGACTGAAAATCCCAAAGGATTTGCAGGTTTTAAGAGGCTGAAAGAGAAGAGAAAAACTAAAAAAAAAGAGGCAGGGACACTTCCTGTCTATGAAATACAGTAATATATTTCCAGGATTAGATTTTTTGCATGGGCTTGAATTCTTAACAAAGTTTAAAAAATAAAGAAAAAATCCAGCCCTCAACTCTAAAAGACATACGTTCAGTTTTGAAAGTAAAAGCACCAGTTTGATGGAATTTAGTGCTACAGTTGTATTAAACACACAACTGTTGAAACAATCAGAAGGAAGGATCACCTCAGGGTCAGATATGAAAAGGAAAAAGTAAATTAAATTGAAGACTCCAAATAAAAGTCAAATTGAGCAGACAATTCCTGTAACAGAACACATAACAGGTAATGTAGGCAACAGAATCAAATTAGAATCAAACAGAGCTCATAACTTTTGATGCAAAAAGTGATAAGATTCAGGGCCAACTTCATATATTGAATTATTAGGTATGGAGTTTGTTTAATGATTCAAAACATTAACAAAAAAAAAATTTCCCACGAGCAACACAATTATTTGGAAAGTTACATCGATAAGATGGAAACCCCAATCAAACACTGGAATTTATCTCTTCAGATGGCTGTGACTGTTTCTTTTCAAATGTTCATAGTCTTCAATTTATCCTCTACATTGGGGCAACCTTAATCCAAAAGAATAATTAATACAGAAAGTAGTGATATATATTGCCTTACTACAGCATCAGGTAAGTAAAACCAGGCCTTGCACATCTGGAACACTTTTGACCTCAGGCACGCTGGGCAGACACAAGACAAGCAGCCCAGTTAGTAAAGAAGCAGTAAAACAAGAGTCTTCCAGAGGTGCTTTAATCTCAAGAAGGGCATTCCTTGTTCTTCAGCCAGTCTGAAGCAACACCTCGGTAGTTAAACTAGAGCTGACTCCACATAGGTGCAAAATAGCAAGCCAGTGCTGCCAGTGGTAAAACAACTTCAGCTAAGCTGAAATCCATCAGGTGATTTCACAGCAAGCTGCTAACACCCGTCTGTGGCAAATTACTGGGTATGGAAATTTGCTCAAGAAATGTATGTCAAGCAGAGATAAATGTCCTTTAAAAGAGAAGAAAAAGGAGCGGAGAATATGTAAACCTTCTTAGTTAATTAGGCACTGAAAGAGTATTTAAGGGCTCTCACTATCTACTAATGGAAGCTAATTAGTAGGTATATTGTTCAGTGTTTTTAAGAAATGTCTTAAGCAAAAGAATCAGGCTAAGTAAAAACTGGCCAAGATGCATTGGCTCCAATAGATTTCATTTGTTACTGCTCATCTTGTCTAATTTTCACAGATTTATGATTTCACGGCAGTTAAGCTCTTATAGAGGAACTTGCTGAGGCTCCTCTGTTACAAATGGTAACGTAGAGAAAAAGGGAAACAAGCATTTTTTCACAAATAGACCCTCTGTATTGTCAGTTTGGTTTTGTTTCCTGAGATGTTAGAGTACATTAGAAGCAGTGGTGGGATCAGGAAAGCAGATCATGTACTTCTATTATCACTAATGCATCTGCTGAAAATGTTTGATGTTTAGGGCCAGAGGCATTGCTTCCTTCCTATCCATTAAGTACTTCAGGTTGTGCTTAAATGTGCAAGTCTCTGACTTGAAGGGTTTTTCCTCCTGGCATCAACACTGATTGCATCAAAATACCCAATTCAAAGGCAAGTTATGGGCTTAAACAACAGTTACTACAGTTTGAATATTTAGCTGGTTGTTAGATTCTAAACGAATTATGTTTCTTTTCAGATGATAGAACTTGTCTGTTTTCATTGTCTCATTTTAACAAAACAGAGAGATGTTAACTGTTCAAGAAAAGTCTGAAAGAAAAGCAGTATCAAAAACAGAATGTAATTTGTTCAGTGGACTGGGTAGCACATAAGATTCAGATGCATATAACAGGAGATATTTTTTGAAGACCACAAGACATTAATTTGGACTACACATTATGAACTGTAATAGTCATGTCAATTAGCAGTCCGTACTTTATATGCTGTTTACAAAAATGCAGACCAAAAGCTGGGTTTATATCTGTTTCAAAGAAAAAAAAATAAGCCATAGAAAAAAATAATCTGAGATTCAGAGGTTTTAAGTATTCAAGTATTGTTCTGGCTTTCAAAGGAGTTTTGCTTTTCAAAGCCAATGCAGATTTGCTTAACGCATAACACAGGAGTTAATAATAAACACGCTTCCTCTGCCTCTCCATCCTGCTACCTTGTGCATATGTCTATACCACTTCTGCAACATTGTGCTTTTGTTATTTATATTGAAATCATAGAATCATAGAATTGTTTGAGTTGGAAGGGACTCTTAAAGGCCATCTAGTCCAGCTCTCCTGCAATGAACAGGAACACCTACAGCTACATCAGGTGCTCAGATCCCTGTCCAGCCTGACCTTGAGCGACCTTGGGGGATGGGGCATCCACCGCCTCTCTGAGCAACCTGTGCCAGTGCCTCACCACCCTTATTGATAAAAGCTTCTTCTTTATATCCAGTCTAAGTCTCCCCTTTTTTAGTTAGAAACCATTTCTCCTTGTCCTATCACAACAGACCCCACTAAAGACTCTATCTCTCTTCTTCCATATACCTCCTCTTTAAATAATGACAGGCCACTATCAGGCCTCCCTGGAGCCTTCTCTTCTCCAAGCTGAATAGCCCCAACTTTCTCATCCTTTCCTTGCAGAAGAGATGTTCCATCCCTTGGACCATTTTTGTGGCTCTCCTCTAGATGCACTCCAGCAGGTCCACATCTCTCCTGTACAGAGGACTCCACATCTGGATGCAGTACTCCAGGTGAGACCTCACCAGAGCAGAGTAGAGGGACAGGATCACCTCCCTTGCCCTTCTGGCCACGCTTCTTTTGATGCAGCCCAGGATACAGTTGGCTTTCTGTGCTGGTGAAGTACCATTCACTGAAGTGTATTTAAAACAAAGGAAAGGTATTGGACTAAAGACAAAATCTTACTGAAAAATCATCTACAGATGATGTTTGTTTAAGTGTATTAAACTAGCTCACTGGAAGATCACAGAGTCACAGAATGGCTGAGGTTGAAGGCACCTCTGAAGGCCATCTGGCCCAATTCCTGTTCCAGCAGGGCCACCCAGAGCAGGGTGCCCAGGGCCATGTCCAAGTGGTTTCTGGAGATCTCCAAGGAGGTGATCCCACAGCCTCTGGGCAACCTGTGCCAGTGCTCCATCATCTGCAGAGCACAGAAGTGCTGCCTGGTGTTCAGAGGGAGCTCCTGTGTTCCAGTTTGTGCCCATAGCCTCTTGCCCCGACACTGGGCACCACTGAGAAGAGCCTGGCTCAGTCTTCACTGCATCCTCTCTTCAGGTTTTTATAGAGAATTATGATATCTCTCTAAGCTTCTTCTTTATGCCTGCCTCAATATATGTGTAGAGAATACAATATTTTTGAAGAAAAATCATGTATTGCTAGAAGTTGAAAAATAATCTATTTCTTTACATCCTCCCCAATCACAAGATTTGGTTTCGCTGAAATACTGGTAACTCAGAAATACCAGCCGTGCCCATGCAAAACTAAGGAGAGATCAGAGTTAAACTCTTTACTGCTGGAGAGTATTTTCTTAGATAAAGTTCATGATGCTCGTAGAGGACAACAGGGAGAAACCTTTTATTTATATAAGTACTGCTATCCCATCCTTCTTCTGTATCCACAAATTTGCCTCACCAGCTTGTCTCTTTCCTTCAGAATATTAGTCATGCTAATAAGAGTTGAGGAAGCATCCATTTCAACTTTAATAAATGACGCCCGCTCATTATGAAGGAGAATATGCTAAAATTGGTATATATTTATTCTGGGAAATCTATTCCTACACTTTTACACTTGCTATCATGAATGTCATGAACTCTCATTGCCAAACTCTCAGGCAAAACTGCTGAATTAAAAAAAAACATAATTTCAAAAAGCAGATATTTTTAGGAACAATGTGTACTATGATGTATTTCTACATTTTCAGCATTTAGACCTTTTCCATAGTGTGCAGGTGTCCATTTGCCCTTGCCTTTTAGTGACTATAAAATAAAACAGCAGTTGCATGACTCAGGAATGATGGGGAAAATTATTCCTAGAACATGAAATATGTCTGAGAGAGATTAAGACAAATAAAATACTTCCCTCCTCCTCCTTTTTCTTTTTTTTTTTTTGTCTCCATTTTGCATTTTTTTTTAAGAACACACATGTTTGATATACAGCTCTGTGCAGTGTGATAAGACATGGACTTCTCTGAGGTCACACATTTCAGTCTTTTGCAGTTATTCTTTTGAATTTCTTTCAAACAAATACTTGTGCATATTGCAGAGGAAAAAGAATACAGAACCTTTAGAAATGTCTATGAATTCAAGAGGCAGTTTGCTGGCCTTTAGTACTTATTCTTCCCACGTAGAAATGCCTTTCACTTGTCAGTGGTGAATGGCTGTTTATGGCATGAATCTTTTACTATGCAGACACGAAGACAACAGGTGCTGGAAAGAATGTGAGCTTTTTACTTCTGCCTAGAAGTTTAGAACTCTCACTTGAGGAAAACTTGCAGAACTATGTATTTCAGTATAGGTATATATATATTTCAGTTAAATTTTCTGTCCCTGTCCTTATTACAGATCCACCTACTTTGGCCTCTTGTGACCTTTATTTGAAAAGTACTGTTTACATTCCACTCCAGAGTACGTGGTGAGGATCCCACTTTAGAGTTATGGGAGTTGGCACATATATCTGAAGACAGATTTTGTCCTCATCTAGGAGCTAAAATTAAAGCTTTTTCCTCTTTTGGCAGGAAGCAGAAATCATATTTCTAATCTTGCGTCTTCACAAGGGTGTGATTCTCTAATGCTCTGTGCATACCCTGAGGTCTTGCTTGCCTGATACTAGCAGAACAGGAAAGCTTTAACCGCCATCCAGACATCTTGCAGGAACAGCCCTAGGATAATCTGGATTTTACTGACGACTGCTCTAAGTAATTATGTTATGGTAACTTTCTCTTCTTTTCCTATGACATTTGAAGAAACCATTGGGCTTTTTACAATTTGCAGTACTGCAGCTGCTTTTGCTCCATCCTTTGATGTCGAAGGCATGGAGATGAAGTTGCAAAGTGACTGCTCGAATCATTGACTGTGGTATTGTTGAACTAATATGTGCTTTTTTCCCACTGGCATAGCACAAGTAGTTCCATGTGCAAGCTCAGGTGAAATTTGAAAGCTTAACGTGGAAAGCTGCTATTCAATAAGCTGCCACAAATACTAATTGTGTGTGCTTCTTCATGTAGTAGTTCAGAAGCACTGCTCAATAAAAGAACCTTGAATACTTTCTTAAAGATTGGGATGACCAAAAGGCGCCTGTGTGACTCTGCCACAGGTCAGGCATGAGAATTTCTCTTTGAGTAGTTTTTCTCCTTTTCTGAAGCCCAGATCTATGACACTGGAACAAAAGCTGCAAAGGCTGCTTTGTCATTGGAATAAAACCCCTTACAGCTCATCCACATGGGAACCAGTGATGCTGGCAGCAAGACCTCCAGTCCTCAAGTGGGTTCCTAGAGGGCACTCAGAGTGAGACGTAAGGGCATGGGTGCCCAAGTGATGATGGTCTCAAACCTGCTGCTCAAAGACTTGGGCAAAACTTGGCATGCACTGTGCATCGGCTCTTGCCTTTGTGGCTAGTGCTGCAATCAGAATTTAGGCTTCTGTATCCATGGAACCAGCTCTCAGAGATATGAGGACTGCTGGGGAGAGAGGAGATCCACCAGACAAGGTAAGAGCAATAGACTCAGTAACCTTGTGAGAAGAGCTAGAAACAAGGAACATTGGGAGATGGAGCTCAAAGCCCACAAATAACTGGTGGGAGGGGAATAGAGAACATATGCATGGGACAGAGCAATGAGGGAGACTCATCCACTTCCACTGAGAAGGCTGCACAACTCAAACGCCATCTCAAATGCCTGTACACAAATGAACTCAGTGTTGGAAAAAACGGGAGGAATTCAAATCCTTGCAAAGTCACTGGATGATGATAACTACGTGGTCAGGCAGGTTGTATGACTGAAGTGCTGCAATGGCTGGATATAGATTCTTTAAGAACAAAAGGCTAGTCAGATGGGGTGGGATGTCTGCAGTCTGCACACAAAAAGAAACACATTGAATGCACAGAGATCTTCTAAGGAACAGGATCTTATGTGTTAAGATCAGACAGATAGCAAAAACAGGGTGGTCATGGTGGGCATCTGCTACAGGCCACGTAGTCAAGAAGAACAAACAGACTGGAAGAAGTGTTACTAGTTCTTCTGAGGCACTCAGCGATCCCAGTATCTGCTATAAGGGCAACACTGCGGAGTGCAAGCAATCCAGGAGGTAGCTGAACTGCATCAACAATGACTTTTTCAGATGTGTTTGGAACAGACAAACTAATGGAAGTAGTTTGCTGGACCTGTTACTCAAATAAGAAAAAGCTGGTCAGGGATACAATAGATGGTGCTAGCTATGACTATAATGGCCATAAAATGGTTAAATTTAGTATCCTAGGAGAAATACAGCAGGTAAATAGGAGATTTAAGAGCCAGAACTTCAGGGAAACTGACTTCAGCCTGTTCAGGGAACTGGTAGGCAGGATCCTAAGGGGGGTTATTTTGATGGGCAAAGGCTACCTTGAAGGACAAAGGGTCCTAAAGAACTGGTTGTTCCTTACAGGCAATTTCCTTAAAGCACATGAATGATCCCTCTCAGTGTGCAAGACTTTAAGCAATGTCCAGCAGAAAGGAAAGTCAAGATCATATAGAGCTGCACTTAACAAAAGCACAATCAGCAGCTGTGAAAGTATTATTGCCCTTTACTCAGCACTTGTGACAACATATCTGGAACGCTGTGTCCAGTTTGAAACTCTCCAGTGAAAGAGTGATACTGTTAAACCGAACTGATGACCACCAAAATGGTTATTAGGGGGATGGAGGACAAGAAGAGGCTCAGGGAGCTGGCATGTTTTAGTCTATGGAAGAAAACAGTCTTTATCTTTCTAAATGGAGGTATACAGAAGACAGGGGACAAACTCTTTAAAGAAGTGCGCAGTGAAAGAATTAGACACAATGGTCATGAGTTGCAGCAAGGAAAATGTCAGTTAGACATATGGAAAAAAATCACCAACTGGTCAAAGTAGGACAAGTACTCAGAGGTGCTGTGGATTATCAATTAGTGGATGTTTTCAAAACTTGACTGGATAAGGCTCTGAGCTGCGTTATTTTTGAAGCCAGCCCTGCTGAGAATAGGAAATGAAACATGACTGCCATAAAAGGTCTTTTACAACTTAAATTTATTTTATGTCATTCAGGATCTGTGCTTAGGCTCTCTTCCATAGGCTCTGCCAAGTGCTTGCTAAGGCAAGTCATTCTCCTTTAGCAGACATGAGGTGAATTGTCCCTACCCATTTTGTCAATTAAGATTGCAAGATGATACAAATAGTTCAGTCCAGTAGTAGCTATTAAAATTGCTTCATCTTGCATTCTTCTTTAAAGATATACAAAAGTAGGAAAGTGACCAATCTTCCCATCTTCTGCTTTCAGACTTCCACAGAAAAACTGTGGTGACTAACTTCTTTCTCAAAAGCCTCCTATTCTTCTCAGTATAACTACTACTTGCACTCTGGCAGCAAGACAGCATGGACACCTTGGTTATGTGAGTATGCTGACTTGTGAGAAGAGCTGAGAGCATCAAACTTTTGGTTTTGGTTTTGTAGCTGTTCTGAGGTTTTGAACAGGATAATGATATTTACAGTAAGTACCTTTCCCAAGCAGCTCCATCCTACTGGTATGATAGAGCAGATGCAGAAGAGCTGCCAGGATCTCTATCCCCACATCCAAGCTAAAATATCTTGTGCTACCCTAATGGGTCCTGTACTCTGTTACCACCACTTTCTTTTGGGAAATCACAGCAGGATTTTACTAAATATCCTTGGTTTTCAGCAAGAAAAACAGTAATATTTAAAATAAAACAGCCCTGCTCAATGAAGCTGGTAAAGGGACTAGAAAACAAGACTCATGAGCAGTGGCTAAGGGAACTGGGGTTGTTTAGTCTGGAGGGGTCTGAGGGGACATCTCAGGCTGCCCAGGGAAATTATGGAGTCTGCATCCCCAGAGGTATTGAATAGATGTGTGGTTGTGGCAGTAAATGACAAGGTTTGGTGATGAGGTTTGGTAGGTCAGGCTGATGGTTTGACTTGGTGATCTTGAAGGTCTTTTCCAACCTAGATGATTCTATGATTCTATAGCACGTTCATCTGAGCCACCTTCAGAATGGCTCAGCCTCTCTTCCATGATGAAATGAACTGTCAGCTGGAGAACTTCCTAGCTAAAGTTTTGACTGCTAATGACTATTGTTATTGCCTCCAGCAGGCCTCTTAGGGAAGCCAAGGGTGACTAGCCTAGACTTTTGGAATCTAACTTGCCTAAATTAGGGCAGATGAACTGACCCAGAGTGGAGAAAGCACATTTCACTTCAGAGGTCTCCTTGCTAGTTCCTTACCATTTCCTCCCTTATAGTCTCTGCCACTTTTTAGAGACAGCAGAGATTTTCACAGATTACAAATGTAGCAAATGAGCAGGACTTACAAGGGCTTTTAATTAGCAAATCAATGACAAAAAGTAATGAAATACCTTAGAATTTCTAACAGATTGTGAATATTTTTGCATGTCTTTTAAAAGTGTGGAGGAGTAATTCCCAAAGGAGCAAACGCAAGTATTCCAGAGTTTTTTCAGCAACAATATTATAAAATACTTCACATTTCACTGAAAGTCTTATAAGAGAAAATTATGCTCTTATTACCCTGTGTCTGCAGAGATGCCAGGTGAAGTGGGTAAGTAGGTCATTAGGTCAATAATGGAAGCAGAAAAAGAGCCCCAGCCTTTTGATCTTGGTGTGGGTGCTCTGCCCCACAACACAATGCTGTTCTTGGAACTTACTCTCACCAAGATGCATACAAACTAGGATGGTGATGAGCACATATTGTCATTTATACCCTAAAAAACTGTTATCTCACACATCTTTCCAGACTCGTCAAGGTTAACAGAACAGTGCCCCAGAAAGCTGGCCATATCAGCTGAATCCTGGGAGGATGCATCCTACAAATTATGTGTGGGTTATGAGGAAAGAGGGAATTCAGTTATTTACTGTGTTTCATTCACAGAGGCTCTCTATATGAGACATGTACATATACATGTCAGAGGTCCCACTTATTCATATTTGACAACTATTTTGTGCACTCCAATCACATACAAAACACGTCTCCTATACTTGGCATGTGAATATGCTGTGTCTTTCAGCTTCTTTAGAATCTGCCATTACCATCTTCATTGCCTTTGTGTCACTGACTAAAAAAAGCTCCTTACCAAAAGCCTTTGAGAATCCTACAAGGCAGCATCCCTAAATATACATTCCTTTTCCTGCTTAGTAAGTAGATTGAAATTGCAGTGATTCCATGAACGGTCCTGTACTTTTTACTTTTTTATTGTAGTCAAAAGGTAGCTTTCTGAATGGCTTCAGATAACTGTGCAAAGAATTGTACCCAAGGCAGGTGCTCCACAAGACAAAGGACAGAGGCACAAACTTCTTTTTTTTTAACCATGATTGATATAATTTTTGTTACATTGCTACATTTTTGCTATTCCAATGGCTTTAATTGATCGAGCAAACAGTATACTCACCAGCAATGATGTAAAAGCCTCCTCCTGCTTTGTACAGAACATGGCTGGCAAAAGGAGCTGCACAGATGATTAAGAAACTAGCCATCACAATGGTGATCACTCCCAGGAGCATAAGAACTGTCCAGAAACCTCGATAAACTGGAAAAAAAGGAAGAAGAAAAAAGGCATACCACACTTTTTAGAACTTAAACAAGTGACATATTTGGCTAATAAAGATTTTTCTTTTCCCCTTTTCCACTTATTGAGAAACCAAACATTTGTTCTATTGTGCATGTACATTATATATTACGTGCATCAAAGGAGCTTCGAAACCCAGTTTCTATCTGGTGATCGTGGAAAATGGGGTTTTAGTTACCTCAAATGAAGTCCATCTCCTTAACTTTTAGACAGTGACTTGAAAAACAGTAACTTGACAAAATTTATGCTGTTTAGAAAATGGTGTACTGAAATTGTAGCAATGATTCTTTGACGTAAATGATTGGACTGGCTGGATATAATTGTTTTACCAAAATTGACTGGGAGAAACAGAGAACTGTAACATTTTGACATTCTTAGTGCTCAGATCCTCTCACCAATCTATCAGAAATCTGTAAATTCTCCTTAATTTTAAAGTACGTAATTCTTATTAGTTACATACAACAGAAGGAAATCTAAAGCAGGAAAGAAGAAAAACTTTAAAAAAAAAGGTAACTTGAAAAACATTTTTAAGTCAGGCTGTTTCCACTCTAAATTTCTTTTTATTTTATCAAAATTTGATGTTTCAGAAGTCCCTGCTAGACAGTGCCAAGCAGTGCTGAATTAATGGATGCAGCTGGCGATAAATGAGCCGAGAGTTTTGTGACATACTCTGGCCAAAAGAGTCTTTCTAACAACTATTTTTTAGCTGGTTAATTGCACATCCATTTAACAAAGTCATCATTTTACAAATGCTACAAGAGTGACATAAATTTCTCCCATGAATTTAAAAATTGGTACATTAACACAACCCATTAGTAAAATTATGAGTTGCAAAGATCTCCACCGTCAGTTCTGAAAATCTTGAAGCACTGACAATTCAGTCAGTGAAAAACATTTCCACCCAACTGAGGGAAAGCACATAAGCCAGCTGGCACGTCAGAAAAAGTGAGTCACAAAAGAAACTGCCACTTATCGTTTGACAGCACCTACTTACTGTTATAGCAAAACACAACTAAGTAACTATTATACTGGTTCATATCCTGAAAGTTTCAAATCCATCTTGCCTGCTAAAGCCAGCTACTCTGGAATAATTCAGGTTTGTTCTCATCTGAAATCTGAAGGTGAACTAGATGTTATCAGTTTGTGCTTCCCATCAGTTTCAAAAATCTGCAGTTTTCAACTTGACCAGCTTAATTCATGTTCAAGTATACATCATCTTGCCTATCTCAGCCTTGTAAATGTATTAGCTAGATCACATTCACCACATCACATTAGCCACACTTTTAAAACAACATCCTTTTTAATCCAGGCAAAGATTCAGAGACATAATTTTCTGCCACACTGATCAGCAGATTTGGGCACAGGGAAGATGAATGTGTCTGAAATTAGCCGGCAGAAGGGCTAGAACTGCATTTTGGTTCATATCCAATACAAGGCTTCCTTCTATGTAAACAAATAAATAAATAAATAGTAGGTGAGAAATAAGGCTCTGGTTCAGCAAAGCAGTTAAGCGTGTGTTCTGCTTTAAGTACTCAAATTCTTAGGGGATTTAGGCACCTGTTTAAAGTTAAACACGTAGTTTAATGATTCACTTGATGCAAATGGACAGTGAATGGAGGCTAGAGAAAGTAAATCTCTCAAGTCCTTCAGTCTTGGGTCTTTGAAGCAATTTCATATAATTTTACTCATGGGGCTACTTTGCTAAGCTTCACTGCAGTCCCTAAGTCCATGGGACATTACTTCCTCATTTAAAACCTAATACTGCTAAATCAGCCTATAACCACCCAACTCTTTTACATGGATGGCCCAAGGTACTTCAAAGTCATGCTACATAATAGGGCACATTGGCCAAAATGAACCTTGAAAAAGCTTACTTCAATATCATTATGGTCACTCACTGAAGTTGTATGGCAGCGTTTCTATTTTCTGAGATGAAGAGGACATAAGCTTCTACAGCATTATGAAATTAGTGTGCAGTTTCATTATCTACTCTTTATATAGGAATCTTTGAAGTTTCCTTTTAGTGAAATTTTACCAGAAAAGCTTGATTTGATCAAATATTCCTGAAAAGTAAACACAAAAGGAGTACAAATATAACTGATGAAAATTTGTTTAAACCTCTCTGTGACTATACAAGTGATAAGCAGTTTCTCTGCTCCAACAGCATAACTATTTTAGGCATTACAAGTGAAATACTGATTTGACCTAGCTATCATCTGGCATAACCTTCCATTGTATTCCTCTTTAAATAATTATTTTCTCTAGAGAACTGTGGGGATATTCTGATGGTCCTAATAGTTGTTTATCCAGCAACTGAGTCATTAAAAATCAATTAGAAAATAAGGAAGATAGGTAAAAAGTCTGCAGAGTTCCCTAATCTTTTTACGCACCCCCCAGTCTACAAGACATTAAGGTCCTTTGTGGTACAAGTCCAAGGAAACATCTTAAGAGGCCCTGAAGTGTGTCCAGAGAAGGGCAACAAAGCTGTCAGGGTGTGATGGGTCTGAAGCACAAAATCTTATGGGGAGTGGCTGAGGGAACTGGGCTTGTTCAGTTTGGAGGAGGCTCAAGGGAGACCTTATCGCTCCCTACAACCACGTGAAAGGAGGTTGTGGTGAGGTAAGGGTCGGCCTCTTCTCCCACATAACAGCTATAGGACAAAAGGTAATGGCTTCAAGTGGTGCCAGGGGAAGTTCAGGTGGGACATTACGAAAAATGTCTTCTCAGAAAGAGTGGTGAGGCACTGGAATAGGGTGCCCAAGGAGGTGGTGGGGACACCATCCCTGGAGGTGTTTAAGGAAAGGGTAGATGTAATTCTTAGGGGCATGGTCTAGTGGGCAATACTGGTGGTAGGTGGGGTTGGACTAGATGATCTGAGAGGTCTTTTCCAACCTTAATGACTCTATGATTTACTAAAGGAGTTAAAAGGCAAGCATTTTTTTGCGAAGAAGACTTCACTTACTTCATATTCAGACAATTTTTGCTTAGACCACTTTCCCCCTTCTCTGTTTAGATGAGCAAGATCAGTTCCCGTGGGGCTAATAATTGAAAATTACAGTGTAGTCCTATTGCTGTCATTAGCTTAGCTGGCATAAACAAATGAACACAAAAGAGCTAGCTGAAATAAGCCCACCTAATAATGAACTCTCTAAGTCAAAGATTTTGCTGCTCTGAGACTGAGGTGAACCATGACAGCTAAAAAGCAGCAGAAGAGCCTGCTTTGAATTATGGTTCTTTATATCCCCCAAAAGGAATGACACTGTGATCCAAGCAGTCTGCTTCAATCAATAATTGTTCAGTGCACCTACACAAGATGTTAAGAGAAGTTTGCACCATTTCAAGTCTCACTGAGATAGTTCATAAGATTGCCCATTTTCTGGCCAGACAACAAGGAATTTGCCTCTGCAAAAGGTAGTCGACATGAAGTAAATTTACTTCACAGATATGTCAGAATTAGTTACCTCAAGTAAGTATATTATTCCAAGTATTTCCTACAGTGGAAGAAATAAAGCATAAGCACTACCGCAGAGTCTGAAGTAAACATATTTGCAGTATTAACCTTAGGTATCATTGCTCTATGTTGCAAGAGTGCTAAAGAGAGAGATGTGTAACTTGTCTTGGTAAGCTGTCCCTTCATCAGGGTACAACATTTGTCTTGGTAGTGACAGGCAGACCTAAAAATAAAACAGTACTTAGAGGACAACAGGAGTACAGCTGGTATGCTTGTCTTTGAGCTCTGCACCTTCAGCCTATATGCCATGGGAACAGTACAGCTGCAGTATAGTCCTTCAAAATTGCATGACCTGTAGTTTTGCCTTGCTATTGCTTTTCTCCAAAAACATCCTATGTCAGATTCTTCTGGAGACTTCTGCATCATTTGAAAAGTAGCCTAACTATTGAGTTTTGAGTAAGGGACTGGATTTTGGGGAAATAGCTGAAAGTTATGAAAATGCTCCTTTAGTAGATTCCAGCTGTGATTACAAACTCAAGCCACAGTTTCATATTTTAAGATGTTACTGGTGCATTATGTGAAAAAGAAGCAATAATACATTTGAAAAATTACACAGTTATGCCACCTAAAAGGCACACTTTTTATGTAGTGACAATGAACACCTCAGAAGTTCCATAGTCAGCTATTCAGGAACAAGCTTAGCTCATGATGCCATGTGGCACCCATCTACAACTAGAGACACTGACATCAACCTCATGGAAACATACCACGTATTTCATTGCCCTTGCTGGCTTCAGGTGTTTCAAAATCTCAACAGTGGAAAAGACTTGGCCCATACATTTCCTATGGCCAAAAACTAAACCAAAACAAACAAAAAACCCTACTTAATACTGAACACACATCATTAAGCCCTACAAAGCTGAAAATCTTTTTGAAGCCTCTGTATTCAAGTACAGTGCTTCAATGCTAACAATAGTTAAAATGACTTGGAGAAGTTGCGATGAATTTTCATCCATAAATTTAAGTCCTAAAGTGAACCCTTCCTGTGATTTGACTATATAGGGTATTTTAGAATATGTTTTCTATTTATTGTAAGAGATATCAAAATACTTTTGACAATAAGTATCAAAATGCTACCCACAGTACAGAGTACAATGAAAGGTAAAGTGCCTAAGCTGCTCAAATCAGGATTACCTTCTCTGCAGATAAACAACTGCAAATGAGATCATAGCTCTCATCAGAAGCGTGAGAGGCAACACAGTAAACCCTGCAAAACTGTTCCAGTTTCACTCAGTGCCCTTTACTATCCCTGTAGTAATAATCTTTTTTTCAAATAACCTTAACAGTAAAACAAATATAATATTTGCAGTATGAATATATTACTTTTTTAAATACTTCTTGCTTTATCACTGCTTGGTGGCTGGGGAGTTCTCCCTTAGTAAATGTACTGTGTTACAATTTCTCATGAACAACTATATGACCATGTCACATAACAGCATTTTTTTCCCCTAAAAAATAGGCAACTTCTAGCATTTCACTAGAAAATTATTATTTTCAGATTTCATTGCTGATACTTCCTAGATTACTTTAGGTTAATTTTAGCCCAGTAACAAACATGCCAATAAATGTGATAACACTATTATTGATGTAATAGTTGCTGAACCACAATTTCTCTTTGGTCCTATAAACATTCTGTATTGCACATCATGTTAGGCATTACTTCAAACACTGGCAACGTGCCCACGACTGGACAAAATAAAATATAAAGGTAAGGAAAAAAAGTACTAGCAGCTACAAATCAGAGTATTAAACTAAAGTGCCAGAGCACTCCATTAAATGGCTTCCAATTTAGCTTCAGAAGGCACTGAGGCAATTTACAAAGCTAAGAAACCATTGCTCATTTCCAAATAAACAACCCTTCCAAAAAAAAACAACCCTCAAAAATAAAATTAATGACCTGACAAAGAGCTAGATCTTGCACTTCTTTTTCTTAGAAATTATCTCACTATAGACAAACAGGACTACTTGTATGAGTAAGGACTTTGTACTTTTTTCAAAAACAGTTCTAGTATTGTCTGGTAGAATAAGAGACTTTTTATAAAAGTGTGAGAGCCTTGAATGTCAATGTTAAGTAATCCAGTGATGTGACACCATTAATTAACTTAGCTTGCAATGAATTTTTATTTAAGTACTATACTATTATGTTTTCAAAATAGCCTGATGGGATAACCGATCTAATTATGATTATACATATGCATATGTATGTATATTTTAGAATAAAATATTTCAAATAAAATAAATAAAAGGTCACTACTCTGGTATTTTCACTGAATGGTCTAACTTTTTTATTTCTAGTTTTCAGTCTGTTTCACTTACGTTTGTGAATCATCATACAAATGAATCTACGGGTGACACAATGAAGTGCTATCTGTCTGCTTAATAGCTGCACACTGGCATCACTGTCACCATAAACCATTGTCACATCACAGAAAGCCACTAGAGACAGGATTCCCCTGACTTCACTTAGATTCCTATTTCAGGTTAAGACAAATGGCTTTGCCTGCAAATTTCCTTAAGTCCATTAACTGTAAATGATGGCTAGCACAGCTACAGATTGAACCTTACACTGCAGGTAGGTAAAGTCCTCCTCTTTCCACCATGGTACTTAACAAAACCAGAGCATGAATAAAGCCATAATAATTGTGACTAAGATACAGAAAGCTGCTATTTCAAAGCAGTACTGTCTAACCCCTCCAAGCGGATCATGCATCTGACAGTAACGATGAAAGGAAACCTGAGACATTAAAACATGCATTTGAATAAGGCTACAACTCTTGACACCAAAACCTCATAGTCTAGCTTTCCTCAGCAGGTTGAACCAAGCCTTTTGAGTAAAGCATGCTAACACTTTAGACTTTGAGGTCTTCAGTGTTTGAGTCTTTTGGGAACTGTCACATCTACACCTTAAAACCAACATATCAAAGGATGTAAATAAATTAAGAGAGGATAGATTGAGCTTCTTTTTAATTATGTCCCAGAAAAAAAATTCAAGCCAAATTGTTACTGATAGTAAAGCCGAAGGAGTTCTTGCAACAGAGCACTTGGTCCAGTCACTCCACTCAAAATTAATCTGAGATTTCATGGTTCCTCAGGAAACTTATATTTACCTGAACCATTCTAACTGGATGGTAACATAGCATTCCAGCTACAAACCACAGTTGTGTTTGCACTAGGGGCTGCAATTAAAGACTATTTGCTCTGATAAGGCCCCACTGCCTCTAAAGCCAAACCGTCTATAAAAGCATTCACATGCATTCGCTTGCTGAGAAAGTTCTCTTAACAGAAGGCTTGAGTTTTTAAGATAATTGTGTTGCACGTATACATTTGACTTTTCTAATGAAGTTGAAAGCTTTTTATTCAGCTGTTTCTTTTTCAGCAAATTGAATATTTTTCAGATGACAACATATTTGTTCTTACACACTTCTAATTACAATAAGACATGAAGGTCTCACTAAAAACAAAGTGAAAAATCATTCTGAAGAACCAAGTGTGGTAGACTTTTTTTTTATCCCCAGAAGTGAATGTTTTGAGAAAACAAATGGAAATATTCTATCAAGATACAGTAGCAGAATCAAAAAAAGAAACAATAACCTCACTTTCTTGGTAGTGCCCTTTCGTTCTATGGTGGGTTTTTTTTTGACTTACAGTATTAGATGCAGCCATGTGGATGTACAAATAGTTGACAAACTATTTTTCTGCCCAAAATGAAATGGAGGGTTTTCACCACTATATTTTACAGAAAAGCATTTCCTCCACTGTGAATCAAGAAGACAATAACCCTCAGTATTTCTTAATTTAGTAACTGCAGATTCTGTGAGGCTTTAAAAAGCCGAATCTAATAGGCAGGCCTGTCAAAGTACACTAAAAGAAAAATGAGTTTTGAACTAACAGAAGAGATGATGATATAACCTTCTTAATAAAAAGTTGTGAAAGATTCTTGAACAATAATACCTGCTCTAGTAAATAACTCCGTTTGGATGCTGAAAATGAACTGGAGGCATAAAAAAACCTCTCCAGTTTTAATGAGCTCCAAAGCAATCCAACTGTATCTATTTATACAGCAGGAATGGCTCTGAATATTCTCTACCTGTGCCAGCATCTATCGTACAGTTCTGTCTATTTTTAATCTCCTAATATGAAATATAGATAGGAAAATTATATTTGAGCAGTGGTTCTTTTGGCAAATATTAACTAAAATTAATTAAACTTTTGATGATATTCCTTCTCCTTTCTTCATTCTTTGTTTGTCCACTTCTATGTAATCATGCAATATGATTTGAAGATCCTTTGTGAATGTATGAGTGCATGGTTGAATACCAACTCTGTCTAGATTATTAGGAGCAGATGGCTCTGTCATTTTCAAATGAAAAGATAAACTGTTCTAGATGTGCTTCAACATTACAGATTAGATCTCTGACTCTGAATGGTAAGGTATGAATTCTTCCTGGACAAACAGTTCATAATTTCTAAAGATTAACAGAACTGTTGCCAATCCAAATTCTTTTCTTTCTCATTTTTGCAGCATAAAAATGGATTAGGAAGATACTTCAAAGTTATCAGAGGTATAATTACAGCTTCAGGGATCACTTAAGTCATTGAGTCAGTAGGCTCAGAGATATGCAGCATTCATACATCACAGGTTACTTTAAAAGTTATACGAAATAAGCATCAGAAGTGATAGTCTTCAAATACACTTGCATAAAACCCTTGATCTGATGAAATGTGACCAATTTTTTGAGTTGAGTAGAAAAAACAGAGCTTTCCAGAGCTTTCCTTATGTTTATTCAAACATAAGACTTTCAGTGCTCTGTATCTTACATATATATACACATATGTATCTCTGTTACTGCACCAGAGTTTCTCAGTGTTAGTATCGCAGCTTAACATAGTAAATATTTTCAAATATTAGAATTTAATTCACAAAACAATACTGCACACTACTACACTGTTGGTCAATATTATTCACACACAGCACATGTTATTCAGTGTCAGTGGAGAGAAGCTGGCACATCCAGCATTCAGTGCAGTATATCTGAGTTAGTTGAATAAAGTTATACTGTAACAAGGCCCCTCTCTTTTTCATTAGGTAAAAACACAGTACATTTCCACATGTGATTATTTATTTAACAAGAAACAGTTTAACTGGAATACATGAGAAGAAATTGTTTAAAGCATTCATCCCAAGGAAGATACTTTTTACTTTGAAGAAAAAAAGCACGGAAAGGAAATGTTTCTGCTTTTAGAAATGATTTCCATTCTGCCATCATACTTAAAACTATGCATTCATTTAAGTGCTTTGCTAAATAGTGTCTTAAATATGCATGCTGTAAAAGTCTGAGAAGTATGAAACACCAAAACTCAATTAATTAAACTGTGTGGAGAGATAATGCAGTTCTGCACTGAAGCATCTGAATTGTTTTCTTGAAATTATTGGCATTGTATCCATTTGAAGCCAAAAAAATACTTACTGACTGCAGAGTCATAAGAGGTTGAGTTGTGTTCATCTCGGATATGAGGAAATGGTGAGAGGTATGCATGTGTACAATTCTTAGAAGGTGACTGGTTGGCTAAAAGAAAAAGAGATAATTATTAATATTTTACTGCCTTGACAATATAATATTCTAAGACTGTTCTTCCAATAGATAAACAGAGTTTCATAGGTCAAGATTCCACTTTCCTTCCCAGTAGCTTTACAGTGGACTTTGCTTTCGTAAGATACAGCAGCCTTGATATCTAGCCAGGGATATTCCTTAAAGGGCAGCTCAGATTTGTACTATGGGAACAGTAAAGCAGCCTTGTCAAAGGGAAGGATCCGGTACACTGCAATATATATGCAACACATACATTACTTTTACATGCATATGCATTTTTCTGTAGTGAGGGTTAATTATTTCTTGCTTGTTACAGCATCTCACAAAAAAAAAAAAAAAAAAGAAAAAAACAAGCAATACATTCAATTTTATCTTGCAAAACAATAATGAAAAAATATTGAGCATCTTCTGAAAGTTCACATTCTCAACAAATATGAGTTCAATCTATGGAATCGGTATGTTTATAAAAATATCATCTTTTTCCTTGCAAGGACAAAGGTTTACAATAGTTTAAATCACATTCAAATTTCAAATTCCTGGCTGCAGAACTCTTCAGATAAAAAATAAGAGGAAATTAACTACAGTGAACATTACATTTGCTATCTAAGTCCAAGCAATGTATTTAGCAAAACATGGATTATTGAAGTTAAAATTGTATGACAGCACCTGTTTTTCATGAGGTTTGTTGAAACTTAGTGATAAGTTGAGGGATAACTATATCTCACAGGTTGGGTCAAACACAACAACATAAGTTTTGCGACCTCTTCTTCATTTGAAATTTTGGTGGCAAATACTCACTGTCTTCCAGAATCCTGGCACTTAGTGAAAGAAAACAGGTCATCCACACATTTAGTAGAGGGATTTTTCTGAAGGAGATGCATCCTACACCATTGTCACCTACTCATAGAACTAGGTGGAGAAACTGCAAGCAAAAACTCATGGACCATCCTAACCACAAGGCTCTTATCCCCTTCTTTATGGAAATGAAGAGTCTGTTAACAACCTAGCAAGAGATTGTCTTGATAAAAATGGACTCAGAGTTAACATGACAGGCTACCACTGAAAGAGTAAGCTGATAGTTAAACATGGACGATTTTGTCCTAGGATACCCTTTAGTACAGGTTTTGAATTTATTTGAAGATAGCTGAAGAACCTGTTCACCGAAGAAACCAAATGAAATTCAGTGATTCATAAGCCCTAAAAAAAGCTCCACAGCTTTGAGATCCAACTATTGTAGATAAAATAAAAAGAAAGGTATTACTTACTGTACCAGAACTTCCACATGCTGGTGTTATGCTCTCTTACATTTCCACTAAACCAGCACCTCCAGAAGAAACCTTCATGATGAAAAGTGGCCTTCTCTGTCTATGAAAAAATAAAAATAAAAATAAAAATAAAAGTAAAAATAAAAATAAAAATAAAAGCCTTTATCATACTATTTTTCAGACAGCTGAACGAATCAAGTTCAAGAGAAATTAAGACATTTAAGTAAAAAATAACACCATCACAATGACACACAGCCTGTCTGAACATAGGTTAGCTATAGCCTATCTATACAGTTATAGTTCCTTTGAAAGTATGTCGTATTGCAAAAGTAGTATCACAAACGAGGAATGAATTTTAGACTTGATTACAGCTGTTTACAAGAGGTTGTGAAGTAGGCTTGTAAGCCTCCAGAAGGTCAAAATGAGTATGTTCAAAAATTCATACAAAATTGAATTTCTACGAAATAAATTCATCTGAAAAAAACTAAATATATATAATTCTCATTATAAATAAAAATCCATACTAACCCCAACATCCTCAGGTGCTTTTGAACACTTTCCTACTTCTGTAGCAAGAAGCCAATAATCGGTTCCAAACGCCACCAAAAAGAGCAAAACTCCAAGAGCTGCAAATAAACCTCCAAAAAATATTCCTACACTCAGTTTCATTATTGAAGTTATCTTCAAAAAAAAAAAAAAGCAATTTTCTTCTAGCTATTTAAGAAGAAAATAAAGAAAATTATTAGGCAAGTGGCTAGAAAGTAGTTCAGAGAGTACAGCTCATATCTGAAGAAGTTTCTCTTTGCTTGACTTTCTGCCTGTGTTTCCCAATGCCCTGTGAATTGATTTGTGTCTCCTAATTCGTGTTCCATGTGGTTGGCTCAAGCCTGACAGATGAAAAGGGCCATCTATTTTAGGACACTGATGGCAGAGCTTCATTCTGTTTCTCTGTCTGGGCGAGGCCAGTCAGAAATAGCTGACCTTCCCCTAACTAATCAGGGACTGACTTGAAATATTATTGCAGCTGGTACATCAACTTCAGTGGAGCTGGAGCTGCAGTAGCTTTGTCAGTCCACGCAAAACATGTTACAGAGTGCAGAGAAGCATTAAGGGCTTCTAAGATCCAGCACTGATAGTGAAAGTTTCCTTGGCTACTAGCAGGGAATGAAACACACACATCACTTTGGAAGTTACTAGCAGTCACTTTATTAAATAAAGGCTGAGATTTTTTAATGGAACTTTGAAAATATGGTAGCCAAATCACAGAGATGCCTTTGAGAAGTCCTCACCTTTATTATAAGCACACTTAGTTTTAGTAATTTATACCTTGCCCATAGAGTAATAGCTTAATGACACTAAACTGAGCAATTAACTGCTTTACTTTTTAAGATTCATTTTATTTGCATATATCACAAATATATGCAAATAAAATTAAAAGAAGAATTTCCTAAAACTGAAAAACTGAAATTCACTCCCATACTACAGCTCCCCATACTTGATACAGAAACATTAATCTTTTTCAAAAAGATACTTTTCCACATGTCTGTTTTGGCCATTTTGGAAGGTGATCAGGTAACATTTATAAATTCTAAGGACACTCTGCACAAGAAAAAGGCTTTTCCAACAATTTCCTGTCGTGCCAAGCAGTCCTTCCCTAACATCTCCTGTGGATCACAGAGCATGCTCCTGTAGAAATTTGTTGAGTTTACACTATGCACCAGATCCTGCAGTCCTTACCCAGCGACATTCCACTGGCATTATCTATCACCAGAGGAAATAATATTCCATTGTCTTCCTACGCTGGGAAGTGCTGGGACCAAGAGAAAGATGAAGTCAATTCACCCTAGAAAATATCTGTCACAGTCTTTTTTTGCAGCAGACTTAGCTCTCCAGACTGGTACTCCTACTGCCAATGTCAGCTTGGGCAGTAGAGCAGCATGCTAAAGGAGACTCACAGAAGTGACTGATTCTACACTCTCTAATATCCAGACAGATGAACCAGAGATGTGTCCTCAGTGTTTTTATAACACTACATTATCTGCCTAATGCCATATTTGCAAGTTACAATTCATATTCTATTCAAATTTGATACTATAGTAATTTAACACAAGCATTTCTGGAATTTTTTGACACTTCTGCACTGTGTAGTTTCACTGCATGCAAAACAGTAAATGAATTTCCAATCAAACAAACACTTTTTGTCATATTTACTTTCCCTGACAGACACTGATGCAGTACATTTTGCTATACCTGAAGGTGGTGATCTTCGGAGAGTATGCTACTGAAGAACAATAAACGAAAATTTTTTCAGAAAAAGAAAAATATATAGAATGCCCAGGGAGGAGGTGGAGTCACTGTCCCTAGAAGTGTTCAAGCAACATGCAGATGTGGCAGTGACGGACATGGTTAGTGGACATAGTGGGGATGGATTGATGGTTGGACTAGATGACCTTAGTGATCTTTTCCAACCTTACTGATTCCAGGATTCTATGAATGTGTGAGAAAATAATGCATATTTTTGAGCATGTTTTAGAAAACAACTACTTGCCTCTTAGAAAAAATGTGTAGAAAAAAATAGAAAAAGAACAACAGAAAAGTTGGATTCAGTGCAGGACTTACCTGTCCAAATTGAAACAATTTCATGTGAACTACATGTCTATCCATTATAGTCAATATAGCTCTAGTAAATACAGATGGTGGAGCCTGGAGAGATGTTCAGCATGACCTAGACCCAAAGAGCTCAGTTCAGTCCCTCACCCAGACACCTAGCTCCATATATTTCTCAGGGTATCCTATTGGCTTTCAGCTGCCACTCCACAGAATCATAGAATCATAGAATCCTTAGAGTTGGAAGGGACCTTTAAAGGTCATCTAGTCCAACTCCCCTGCAATGAACAGGGTCAGGCACAGCTTGATCAGGTTGCTCAGGGCCTAATCCAGCCTCACCTTGAAAGTCTTTAGGGATGGGATATCCACCACATCTCTGGGCAACCTCTTCCAGTGCCTCACCACCGCCACTGTAAAAGACACTACAGAAGGGAATGTTTTTCTACCAGCATTTATCAGCCCTGCACAGGGAGCTTAGATATCTTCTACCACCTCAAAGGCCTCTAGGAGCTTGAGTGAGTGTGACTGAATTAAGCCAGAAGAGAGAGATATAGTTGTCTTATTATCATTCCAGGATGTCTAATACATCTACATTTGGCAAGCAGGTATGAGAAGAAACCAAGAGGAGATCCATATCTTTCTTGAATGGCAACTACAGGCTGAATTCACAACACCTAAAAGTGGTACAAAATATCTGTTTAGACAGCTAAAACAAATCTCCATCAGATGGCCAGGTCATTTTGGGTGACTGTTTTAACTAAATCTCGATTTAACAGCAGCATGGATCTCTATTTCACATGGAGACATGTAAGCGTCGAGGTCTTACTCTGGAACTAAATCCCACTCTGCGGGTAGGAGATCCCAACTATTCTATTGTCGTATGGGTGGGTTTGCAAAAGATTCATGCAAAGTTTAAGACATTTTATTCAGTGGAATGCAGAGATGTAGGTACTCACAACATTAAGATATAATTTAAAAAAAACAGTATGTCACAGCTTTTCCTTATACCCATTAAAAAAAAAAGATAAAATTTAATTACTTCAGATGTACTGGCACTTGGTTCATCTTAAAAATTACATTTTTTGTTGCTTCCAAAATACCAGTTGGACAAGGTTTTGTATAAGTACTGCAAAAGGCACTGCAGAATTCAGTGAATTCTGACAGTGAAAATAATACAAATGCTTTTCACTCTCATGCTGCAATGTAATCTGCAAATCTCAAAATTCTCTTCAAAATTATTATGTGCTGCTATTCATAGGAAACAACAAGGAAACTGGCACACAATGGCAAAATGCCTTTTTCAATGTTATATCTTAAGTGAAAAGAGTACTTCAGTCTCCTGACATCCACTGAACACAAATAATGAAAGAAATAAAATGGTTGGTTTCATTCTTACTGCACCCACCTGCCTCCAGGTGGCTTCAGGTCAGACATAAGAAAATACATCAGTGACTCTGTGAACTCATTTCTGCATGGGAGTAACATACTCTCATGTGTAGCTTCAATGAAATCAGTCTGTATGATGAGTTTCACTGTATTCAAATGACAGCTGAAGAACTATGTAGTAAAAGTACGTATTTTTAATGTACCATACATGCATTCTGGTCCCAGTGTAGAATGTTCTTCCTGAGAGGATCTACTTTAATTATTCTCTTTTATATTTATGGCACATTCTCTGGCAGCACTACCTTCCAAATAGTCTAACATCTCCAGTACTATGCCTGACTATGGCAGGAATGAATCAGAAGACATATTCAGACCTGTTATATCATCTTAAAAATTCATCTTTTAAACGACTTAAATGCTCACACAAACTCCCAGGATGCATTTTCTTAAATTAAATTAAATTTGGAATGTTCCTCTATAGAACAGAGAAAGTTTCAAGGCAGTGAAAATAGGGCCAGGCTTATCAAATAAAAACAATCATTAATCCGATTCTTAAACAAGTTAATTCCTCAATTCCTTCCAACACTCCTACAGAATTTCTACAGAGAGATTGACACTTTAAAATCAAAGCCAAATTTATCCCTACTATAATGGCAATGATATAATTAAATCAGTTTTAACATACAATCAATTTGGCCAATTATACCCAACAGCCATTGATTTTGTTGATTCACAGCATGAAGATTGAAGGCACTCCATAATGGATATATTCCAATCTCATTGAACAAAGCTGGCAAAAGTTTTATGATTTTATTTCTGTTTAATTTTCTTTTGCAGATAAGGCTAAACTAATTCCTAAATCTGCATATTTTTGTTTACTTACGTATCTAAATGGTTCCAGCATCAATATACTATCTGAGCCCCTCCTCATATTTAAAAATAGAAAAGAATTAAAAACAAAACAAAACAATAGCAGGCTATTTCTTCCCTCCTTTTCTATCTGAAGGAGAAAAAAGCTTGATTAGTTTATCGGAGGAGGGGGCTGTTTATTTGCTTGTTTATGTTTATGTGTGATTGAGTAAATGTTGTGTGCGTACGTTTGGAATTGGCAAGCAGCTCCTTATCTGTGCTGGCAGATATGTCCATGATCTAAAAACAGACTTTCAGAACCGTCTGCATGTCTTACTACATACCAAGAAAAAATTTCAGCAGCTGCCTCAGAGCTGGGTCCTTCTGAAACCGCACTGCCCATTTACTGCTGAAGAAAAACATTTTGAACATCTATAGAATATCTCATATGATAGAATTGAACATCATATAGAATATCTCCTCTGATTCAGATCCTCATCCTGTTCATCCTTCCCAGCTGGGTAGCACATTATCCATTGCTCCTATGAGATCAATTGTCAGCAGTGCGCTGGGCAGACATACAGAATATGTAGCACACCTTGTCAATTAAGTCCTTGGCTGGGATTCATCTCACCTAACACTAGACAGCTGCAGTGTAGCTGCCTTCAATTAAACTCATCACCTCAGTTTTCCTTTACAGTTATATTGGCACTTTTAGGACAAGGTCCATCTGATCTATTTTTAGATAACTTCAATGTGCAATGAATCACACCCTAGAAGTGCATTTCTTTTTTTTTTTTCACGTCTTTTTTCTCCGCTGACTAAAAGGGGGCCTGGAATTACTAGTTTGAGATGTGACCATTTTAAAATTAATACTATAGTAAATCACTAATCACAGAATCACAGAATGGTTGAGGTTGGAAAGGACCTCTGCGGGCCATTTGATCCAACCCCCTACTCAAGCACGACCATCTAGAGACGCTTGCCCAGGACAATGTCCAAGTGGCATTTGAAGATCTCCAAGGTGGAAGACTCCACAACCTCTCTGAGAAACCTGTGACAGTGCGTTCTCACTCTCACAGTACAAAAGGATGCCCATTGTCTCCTGTCCTGTCATCAAGCATGACTGAAAAGAGCCTGGCTCTGTCCTCTTTGTACCCTCCCTCCAGGCATTTATATAGAACCATAGAATCATGTAGGTTGGAAAAGACATTTTAGATCATAAAATCCAACTATCTTCCTAACTACCAAGTCCACTGCTAAACCACAGCCCTAAGTGCTATATCCATACCTCTCTTAAATATCTCCAGGAATGGGGACTCCACCTGTTCTGATGCCTCAGCACCCTTTCCATGAAGAAATTCTTCCTGATATCTGATCTAAAACTCCCTTGGCTCAACTTGAAGATGTTTCCTCACATTCTGTCACTCATCACCTGAGAAAAGAGACAAACACAGTCCTTGCTGCAACCTCCTTTCAGGCAGTTGTATAGAGCTATGAATCCTACCCTAAGCCTCTTCTTCTATAGAAAAATACATTCAGTTCCCTCAGCTGCCCCTCATAACTCTTGTTTTCTAGTCCCTTCACTAGCTTCATTGCTCTTCTCTGCAAATGCTCAAGTAACTCACTATCATTCTGGTAGTGAACAGTCTAAAACTGAACGTGAGGTGTACTCTAACCAGTGCTGAGTACTTCCCTAGTCCTGCCGGTCACACTATTTCTGACGCAGGCCCAGTTGCCATCGGCCCCCTCAGCCACCTGAGCACACTGTTGGCTCGTGTTCAGCCATCTGTTGACCAGCATCCCCAGGTTCCTTTCTGCTGGTCAGATTTCCAGATTTTCCCCAAGGCTACATCACTGCAAGGGGTTGTTATGACACAGGTTTAGGACCTGGCATTTAACTTTGTTGAATGCCATACGATTGGATGTAGCTCATCAATCCAGACCACTCAGATCCCCCTGCAGAGCTTTCATACTCTCAAACAGATAAACATTTCCACCCAACTTGGTGTAATCTGCAAACTTACTGAGGAACTGCCTACCATAAACCTCATGTTGACTGAGTCTGATCTTCTGGAATGTGCCACATGATGGCACTCAAGATGATCTGCTCCGTGACCTTTCCTGGCACCAAGGTCAGACTGACAGGTCTGTAGAATGGATGAAATCCCCGTAAGCCTTCTATTCTGTTGGCTGAACAGCCACAGCTCTCTCAACTTTTCTGCATAGGAGAGATGCTGCACTTATTTATTTTTATTTTTGTGGCACTTTGTTGGACTTTCTCCAGTATGTTCATGACTCTCTTGTCCTGGGGTTCCTAGATCTGGACACAGTTCTTCATATGTGGCTTCACCAGTGCGGAGGGGAAGAATAACCTCTCCGGATGGGCTAGCAACATTCCTCCTAATGCAGACCAAGATACCATCAGCCTTCTTTGTACCAAGGGCATATCATATAAATCCTGAGTAAAGACTGTAGAGCAGTCTCTACACATCTCTACACATGGATGAAATCAAGCCATTCTGAACACAGATATCACCAGGTCATTCATTCTGCAGCGCTGCTATGCTAATGTGCAGCATAACTCATGAAGGGATGATAGTAACTACACATAAAGTAACTACACTTCTGACCTAAGCCAGTTACAGCTTCAGCAGGAACACTATTACACTAACAAGAACAATCTTCTTTATGCACCAGCATATCTACACATTTTAATGTATCTAGAGATTATATCATATACGATACTTATTTACTGTGTGGGAGGTAATGAAAACTCCAGCCTCTCCCTGCCATTTCTATTTGCACAATTTGGTGCAACTTGCATCTGCAGGAACATGTGCCAGGCTTGCAGCCACCCAAGTGAACTGCAGAGTTCATAACCCCTTTGGACCCTGCCACATACCCTTTGTACGCTTGGAACTTTCATACTCTATAGACTCTCACAGATTTATTCAGCCAGAGGAAAGAAAATAAAATGTTAATGTAAATATAAGTGGATCGCTTTATTTCACATATCGTACTCCGCAATATATCGTAAATTAAATCTACAGTGGATAATCCGGGTAAACAACATGAGAAAGTAGAGCAGTTTCAACTGAGTCATGGTACTGATTCATGTTTTGATGAATCAATGCTCCTGTAAGTAGGCAAGATAAGCAGAATCATCAAACGTACACGAGGGTGCATCTGGTTTCCCCGCATCCTTGATGAGTGCTCTGATCTTAAACTCAGGAAAGCAGGGACAATACCATCACTGTTTCCTGCAGTGCTGTAAGGGAATGACACACCCCTGCATACATTTTTCTCAGATGTGAATCAGTTACCTAACTTTAGGTGCTCTGGGCGGTCTCCCATGGAAACAGTCACTTGCCTGCGCTCTAGAAATGGTCAGAAACTAAGAGCTGCCCCTTTCTTCAGCATTTCCACTGCTGTCTTACATGGGTCTCTTCACAGCATGAAGCTGTTATGAAACTCACCTTGAGACATTAACTGCTACAATCTACTGCACAGACACCTTTTGTTACATATTTTAGGATTTTACTCAAGAAGACTGTGGAAACAGCCTCCAGTCTTTTCTGTACATTTCCATCTTCTTCGTGGCTCCTGAGGCTTTAACATATATATATATATATATATATGCTGGGGAGGAGTGAAATAATAGAAGAATTGCTGTATGAGAGGAAATGGACTGAAGTGCAACGGACTTATCTAGGCCATCCTCTGTTGTAAAGCAGCATCAGTGATATCTAAATCATTCCTGACATATTTATCTGTTAAGCATTAACTGAAAGAACCATGGAAAGCTATGCAATCTTAGTTATGTTGCCACAGAAAACTCCAGAATGGGAGGACTAGGCACAGTGGCTGAAACAATTACTTCCTTCAAAAAAATATTTAGAAATGCTTTCTAAGTCATTCTGTCTTGCCCACAAGTATTTGTAGTTTTGAGGTAGAAAGTCAATTAAAAGGTTTCTTTCCATACCCCCCTAAATCTGCAGATCTTTTCAGAAAGACTACGCTTTAAATGTCTTTAATCATTTTCAGCAGCTTCCAAACTCAAACTACAGTACCTCCCAAAATGTTCTGGACCATCAGATTGTAACTTCTTCTACTGGGCTCACTTTGTATATGAAAAGTTGAAATTAATGCTAAATGTTACTGTAGTGATTTAAAGCCGTAAACCATAATGAAAAAACTCACTGTAAGATTTGCTAAATTTGATGACAGATGGTGCATTCGGGGTCTTGAACTTTCCTATTTGTAATGCAGTAAGGAATTCATGAATATGTTCCATTTACTGCAATGAATTTCTGTAGCTGTCATACATCTGCCTTACAAAATAATTTTAAGAACTTTATCTGACAATTTATAAGGTTTAAAATCTTCTCCCTTGTTGAAGGAATGAAAGGATCTTTTTTGAGAACTGTTAGACTGCAGATTACTTCCATCAAAGCTTTCACTTTATCTTAGCTTGAAGCCCACACAGCTCCAAGTTGGCTGAAGAAGGACAGGTACAGACTACCTCAACCCCTTCCTTAGCGCTAGACACATTACCATTTGCCACAGTAAATGTTTTTAGTGAAGGACTGCAGATCCCTTATCCCTTTCCCTCCTTAGCAAACTGTACTTCAGACATCCTCCCCTGGACTACCTCTCCTCTCATTCATAATGAGGCAAGCCTGAGGAGGGTCAGATGTATAGCAACCTCACATCATAAAATAACTTCTCCTGCTATTACAGCTCATTTTTAGAACTGTCTCCCATTATTGAACATTATCTTTCAGTTATGACACCGGAACTAGTCACAACAGTGCATTAGTATTCATACCAAATAATTTTGATACTACTGCTGCTTCTAGGTAATGGAAAAAAGGTATGAAACAAGAGGACCACCTAGATGTACCACTTCTTGAGAGAAGATTCTCCATTCACAACGTCAATCTGGAGACATATATTATATTTTACTAAGATTGTGATAAATAGCCTTCATCATTTTTCATTCCTTTAATTCTTTGTTAGTTAAGTCTCTTATCAAACATATCAGTTTTATTTGGGAGCTTTTATCTTAAATTTTTTAATTGCAGCGACAGAACAAGAGTGGAATGTTCTGAGGTAGCAGGAACCATCTGCCTTCAGTTCAAAGGCAACAGAGGTCTTCACTATGTTATTATACATTATTGACTTTTTCTTACACATTATGCAAAAAACAGACAGATGCACAACTTTTTAAATAATGTAATCAAGTTTGCCAGTACAAAAGCAGTAAGAAATCTGTTAAAAGAACAGACACCTGTATGAGTGGGGTTTTTTTGATCCATAACAGTTGGCATTGAAAATGTTACTGGAGCAATCAAAAACTTTGAGTTCTGTCTGCTTTACAAGCCATTCTGCAATGGGGTAGCTGGAAATAGCAGACAAAACTAAAAATCAGTTCTTATTGACAAGAAATTTGGGGCAGCCTACAATATTTTGTCCCAATAATACTAGATCATTTGGATCTTCACAATCTATAGAGAATGTAGAATTTTTAATTGCTTTCTGAGACTTATTGCAGAGACTGACATTTACAAAGAATCTCAGCTTTTTCAGTTGGGCTTAGTTGAGCACAAGAGTCAATGTGTTTTACAACCGAGGAACACTGTCTAAACCCTTGCAACATGTTTTAATCATCCACTACTCTAATTGTTGACAGCCTTTAGACCATTTCTTCTATCAGAGCTGAAGTGACCAAATCAGCATAACAGTGAGCAGACTGACAATGTAGTGTCAATACTCACGATACTCCCATACTTCAATACTTCAATGAATTTTGTTGCATTTCAGTGGAAATGTAACTGTGATCCCCAGTAATGCTACATCCAAAATTTTAAAAATGTCATTATTCTGAGAGAATGTTATTCAGAGTGAATAGATGGCCTTAGAGAGCTAAATGGGGTGAACTCCAAAATATTACAGGCACTGGGATATTAGACAGCTGAGTTATCTGGGAGATCGATAGCATCTTCAATCCCTATGCATACATTAGGCTATTCTTTTTGGTATCTTATAAGTAAGCCATGTATCTAGGACTATTTCTTGCCTTTGTGCTTTTTTTTCTTTTAGCTGAACTATTCAGAACAATGAGGAAAATGACATTCCCTTCTCCCCCTCTGTTTTGTGACTTAATTCTGTTGAAGACCCTCAACCCTGTGATATTTATTTCTTATTAAAACGTGAGGATAGGACAGAAGTTATCCCATTAATCAATCAACAACTGACATTCTCTAATTTTAACTGGTGTTAATGTTTAAAATGTAAACACCACCATCATTTTTCAAAGCAGCTTCTCAGAGATAATGAAATAATCACTAATCACTAATAATGGGCCCCTCACTACAAGAAAGACATTGAGGCTCTTGAGCACGTCCACAGAAGGGCGACAAAGATGTGCTGTGTCTGGAGCACAAGTCTTATGGGGAGCAGCTGAATGAACTGAGATTGTTCAGTCTGGAGGAAGCTCAGGGGAGACCTCATCGCTGAGGGGAGGCAGTGGCAAGGTGGGGGTCAACCTCTTCTCCCAGGTAACTAGTGTTGAGAGAGAATGGCCTCAAGTTGTGCCAGGGGAGGTTCAAGTTGGATATTAGGAAGAATTTCTTCTCAGAAAGAGTAGTGAGGCACTGGCACAGGCTGCCCAGGGAGGTGGTGGAATCACTGTCCCTGGAGGTGTTCAAGAACTGTGTTGATGTGGCACTCAGGGACATGGTCAGTGGGCATGGTAGAGGTGGGCTGACAGTTGGACTAGATGATCTGAGAGGTCTTTCCCAGCCTTAAAGATTCTATTCTACTATTCTAACTATGTACACTCCAAGAAGAAACCAGAATGCCCATCTTTCCCAGAAGTGTAGCAACCATCAGCCAGTTTGCATGTAGCACTGCAAGAAAGCACTGTGCCAACAGAAACACCTGAAGTGTAGTGGTAGTAGAACAGGGCCACTTCCCAAGGAGGAAGGCAGAACCAGAAGCATACAGTTTAAAACCCATCTTTCTACAGCATCCAGGAGGACTGTGAGGAGGGCCACTGCCATTCTGCTAGGGCTTACTTCTGCTTCCAAAACTCCACCGCTTCTGCTTTCCTCAGGGGCTCAGGCCCCGTGGTGACAGGCACACTGACAAGCACACCACAAATGCACACGAAGTGGCAGGAAGAGTAAATTCCTACACGTGACCAGGGGAAGGCAAGGATTCTGAAAGTCTCCAAAAACTGAAGGGACCGCCTGAAGGAGAAAAAAAACACAAACACCGTCGTTGACGCAAACATACTCGTAGACACATGCAAAACACCCAAGTTTATGCGAGCACGCCGCAACAACACCCATCCCCCCCGGCCGCCATCTTCCCACCGCCCCCCAGCCGCCATTGCGCATGCCCAACACTGCCGCGGCGGGGCGCGGGCCCGGGGCAGCCGCCGGCCGGATGGCGGAGGATGGAGGCCGGGGAGCTGCAGACAGCCCGGAGGCGGCACGCCGCTTCGTGCGCTGTCTGTACGCCGTGGGCTTCCTGGTAAGCGGCGAGGCGGTGGCGCGGAGTGGGCGGCCGTGCTGTTGAGGGGAGATCCTTCCCCACCTCACACGAGCCGGCTGCGGCCCCGTGGCTCTGGGGCCCTCTGCTGGGGTTCCGGCCGCGCTCGCGGCGGCGGCAGCGGTGTTGGTGGTGGGGGAACGGCCCCGCGCGGCCTTGGGTTCCCTCAGAATCCGATGTTAGGCAGAAAACGGCCCTGCGGTCCGATCCGGGATTCCCTTGGGTTCCTCCTTACCACTACAGATGAAGTTACTCCGTTTTAAGGCTTTAACTGCTTTCTGGAGCTTGAATGCTTGTTGCAGTGGTTCGTTGCGGTTGGGTTTGCCCTGTGACCTTCAGGTTTGGCAGTGGAAATACTCATTGGTTTCAGTCCTTGAACTGATATCCTAGGAAATAATATGCAGGGCAGGGTGCATAATAACAACTTTTGTGTCTGTATGTCTTCTCTGTGATACCTTGACGTGGAGCATGGAATACACCCTGAAAGCAGGCAAGAAATCAATGCAATTTTAAAAGTGTAGAGTGTGGTGAAATTTAATAAAGAGTGACATGTTACCTGTTATGCAAGCTTCCTGTAGCCAAGCAAATGCAGTGTCATTCATTACCACTTGACATAAGAAATTTTAAGTGAGATCACAAATAACCTATTCTAGAAGAATGGTTAACGGGTCTTGCACAACCTGCATGCCTGTGACAAATCTAGTACTACCGGTGTGTCTTCTGAGACCTGAACTTTTTAATACCTTTTTCTGTGACCTGGGAAAAATGGCAGACCTCAGTCTCTTCAGGTTTGCCAATGACATTTCAGTATGGGGTGCAGTTTCAGACAGGGGTGCCATCCAAGGGGCACCTGGGGCTATGAGGGACATGGTTTGGTGGGCATGGTGGGGGTGGGTTGATGGATGGACAAGACAATCTGAGAGGTGTTTTCCAACCTTAATCATTCTACGATTCTAGGGAGGCTGAATAGATGGGCTGACAGGAGCCTTATGAAACTCAGCGTGGACAACTACCAAGTCCTGCCCTGAACAAGAAATAACCTTTTCCAGTCACAGTGTGGTGCCCTGATTGAAAGGCAGTCAGCAACATCTTGGGCTGTGCTCTTCCTTCACTCAGTACTTGTTAGACTCTATCTAAAATACTGTGCCCAGGAAGGAGTGAGCTTCCTGAAGGGCCACCAGGATTTGTAGAGAGGGTGCCCTGTGAGGAGAGGCTGAGAGGAGCCTGGCAGCAGCCTTTCCTGTATGGGTAAGGAGGTTATTGAGAAGATGGAGCCTGCTCCTCAGTGTTGTGCAAGGTGAAGGAAAGAGAGACAAAGGTCTTGGATGCAGTCAGAACCTCTCACTGTAATTTCAAGAAAGCCTGCCTCAAAGAATCATGTAATTGTTTGAGTTGGAAGGGACCTTTAAAGGCCATCTAGTCCAACTCCCCTGCAATGAACAAGGGACACCTACAGCTACATCAGGTGCTCAGAGCCCCGTCCAGCCTGACCTTGAGTTTCTCCAGGGATGGGGCATCCACCACTTCTCTGGGCAACCTGTTCCAGTGCCTCACCACCCTTATTGTAAAAAATGTTTTCCTCATGCAGTCTAAATCTCCCCTCTTTTAATTGTTTCCACTTGTCCTATCACAGCAAACGCTGCTGAGGGGTCTGTCCCCTTCTTTCTTATAGCTCCTCTTTAGATAATGAAAGGTTGCTATCAGGTCTCTGTGGAGCCTTTTCTTCTCCAAGCTGAACAGCCCCAGCTTTCAGCCTGTCCTTGTCGGGGAGGTGATCTATTGCTTGAATAACTTTTGTGGCCCTCCTCTGGATGCACTACAACAGGCCCATGTCTCTCCAATACTGAAGATAGACACATCTTTTCACATGAGGACAGCCAAGCAGTGGGAAGGGTTGCCAGAGAAGTTGTGCAGTCTCTGTCCTTGAAGATTTTCAAGACAAGACTGGATAAAGCCTTGAGAGTATGAACTCAAAGCTGGCCTTGCTGAGAGCACGACTAGAAACCTGAGATCCCTTCAGTGTGAATTATTGTTATTCTGTGATTCTTTATACTAGTGCTTCGAATAGCTTTCTAAGCCCTAATGCTATGTTACTGACAATGTTAGTAAGTTGTGTGGGCTTTTTACTCATGCTAATATATTTAATATACTAACTTCTTGTTTCAACCATCATAAGATGCTTAATGAAAGACTGTGAGAATTTACTGAGTAGTGTATATTGTGACAGTTACTCTGACTATGGGTGTGCTATGAACATCTAGCTAGTCTACTGAAGCTGCAGCTGTCAGTGATAAAAGGTGATCTTGCTTCAGTAGCTCTCTTCTGTAAGGTTCAGCTCTGATAAAGGACTCGTGCCGGGAGCATATAGTGAAGGAACTACTGGGTTAATGTGGTTAGCTCAACAAAAGATGAAGTGTCGAAAGGACTGAGTAGAAGATTCTTGTACCTTTCAGGATGGGTAGTGTCCTTTGCCCTCTTACAAAAAGTTTTCTACTTACACTTCATGATTTTTTTTTTTTCATGTTTCTGTCCTTACATTTCTGAAGTTATACAGAAAGACCATCTTTGAATAGTTTCAGATCTGTCTTCTTCCTTGAACTGGTTGGTAGTGAAAATACAGTAGATTTTCCTTCTGCACAAGTACAAAGTGTTTTAGGTGACTGAAATAAAAAATTAATATTGAGATAAATGTCTTCAGAATGTTTGTATGTGCAGGAGGAAGGAGTATTGATGTTATAATTTTCCCTCCTTTGTGAGGCAGATGTTTTTTTTTTAATCTTCCTGTCTGGTTTTAATTTTGTCCACACGGTAGAGGTTAGGACATAACACGTTAGCCATGAAAAATTTTCTTTGAATCTTGTACTGATACAGAAGTCATTTAAAACTTTTGAAATGCTGACTGACTGTTCTTAAGATGGCTTGCTACCATCTTTGTAGAAATGATCACTTATTAAAAATTTTCCTGCCTTCTTTTCAGGATTTATTTGGTGTGAGTATGGTTGTTCCTTTAATGAATCTTCACATCAAATCTCTAGGAGCAAGTCCTACAGTTGCTGGAATAATAGGTGAGTTGCAATAATCAATTGATTTACCAAATAAGATAATGAGAACTGAAATGTGCCTTCCTGTAAATTGGATATTATAGCATAATTCTTCCTTGCTGGTAGCATAATAAAAAGTAATGCTAAATTTAAGGAAAACCATGCTGTGTTTGGTGCAGAAGGCTATGCAACCTGACATCCTGACAGCAGCCAGAAGCGGATGCCTGAACAAGTACATTCTTGGAAAGAAGAAGGAAGTCTTGCAATAATACTTGTACAGGTGCTTTTCCAGCTGTCCTGGTTTCTTCAGCATCCAAGAATTCATAGCTCAGCAACTTTGGGAGCCAGAGCTGTTGGTTTTATTTTTTATTATTTTCAGGTTTTGCAGACAGTGTGTCTACAGCTGGTTCTCCTGAGCTTTCCAATGCCCTTCATTGCTCCCAATTCAATTAAATTCTTTGCAGCTACCCTTTAGCAAAGGTATTTGTCATCCTTAAGGAATATTTATCAGTAAATTCTGAAGGTTTGGAATTCTGTCTTAAAGTGAGATGTTAAAATGAAGTTCCATGATTCTACGTTTCTTATGTATATATTGTAGTACTGTTTATGGTCTGCTGTGATAGAAGTATGATAACCACATGTAGGGCAGAAGAATGACTTGGGCTTTGTTATTCTTTTTTATTTTCATTTTTTTTATTTCGGATGAGAGCACTTTGTGAAATAACTCTGGTTCTGCTTTGAGATGGCTGAAGTATTTTAAGCATTGATTCATCAAAAATACATTTTCATCTACTTTGATTTAAACTTTAAAAAAAACCCTAGATTTTGAGGTGTATTCTTATAAATGAAAGGGGTTGGCAGATGTTTCTCTGTGCTTCTCTTTTCTGTTTCTCTTGTGTCGCTAACTGCTGCTAAACTCAGCTGCCAAAATGAAAGAGTAGAGTTTGTGGTTTCTTTAGTGTTTCTGTGGTGCCTTGTAATAGGTTGAAGAGCTGAGTGGAAAGTAATTACAGCCTCCCAGTAATAAAATTCTCTTCTGATTCTGAGAAAGGAATCACAGGTGCCGAGATCTCTTTTGGTTAATACACCATCCAAAGCAATGTCCTTTTACATTACGTAGTTTTATAAGTTTGATTAGCAGTTGCTTTATTGTGTTGGTTTTTTTTCCATTCCTGAAACTGTTTCTCTTGTGGTCTAAGCTTCACCCTTATTTTTTTCTGTTCCCTCTTCTTTTAGTGAATTATTCTCAGAATTACTTTCATGTTTTCTCATGTAAAATTTCATGCAGTTTTCATAAAAGGAAAGAATAACTTTTTACTGTTGGTATTTTACTTGTTTGTTTTAGGATCTCTCTATGGTATAATGCAACTATTTTCCAGCACATTTGTGGTGAGTTCTAACGCTGCGTTTTTAAGTACGTTGTTATTTCTGTGGATTTTGTGGGCAAAAAAAAAAAGGAAGAGGTTAATATATTTGAAAATGTTTATGGTGTTCATATAAGTGATTTTGTTTTGGAGGATCCTGTTTTTAGTTTGCCTTTTTGTTTCACTTATAGGGAATGTTCAGAGCCTTCATAACATTACTAAATCAAATGCAGGCTTTCCATTAAAACTAAAATGCAGATTTGGGTTCAGACACACATTGATGAGCTAATTCTCAATCACACAAGGTTGTCTCCAATTTAGGTGCAAGTAAAACAGTTCTCTAAATTCAGTATCCCGTCCAGAAAGCAATCTCATGAGTCAGCTCTTCATAAGCCTGTTATATAGAGCTTGCTTTCCCTGCTTAGTAAGCAGTGTCGTGTAATCTGCCATATGGCCTAAACTCTCATGCATCTTTGAGCTTTGTTGAGGCCAAACTTCCTGAAAGCATGCTTTACCTTTCAGTACCATAGATTGCTGTATTTAACTAGGCAACCCAGGAGAGCGGGTTTTGAGCATCTCATGAAAACGTGTTTCAGAGTTTGTTCTGCAGGCCACTTGGGATAACTTGCTTCTCTAATGTTGTGGCATTTTCTGTGAACTGCAAGACCATTACCTACTTCTTTAGAAATCTACTTGCTGCTTGGAATCAAACTGTTTTATAAACATACTACAGCAAGTTTGCTCTTTGCCCTTTTCATAACTACTTACTGCTCATCTGCTGTGAGATGACAAACTCCTCCTAGTTAAGACTGTCCCTTTTATTATACCCAACAAGTGTCCTCTCCACAGCTACCAAATACTTGTGGCTGGTTGTGCCAACGTGTTCAGAGAGCCAGTAATCATAGTATTTGAGGGTGTTTATTGCAGGATTGCCTTTTTTAAAGGGAGAAAGTATTAAAAAAATAAAAAAATCCCTATACCTGACATTAAATAGAATACAGTTTCAGCAGGTGCACTACCAGCAGGGCAGATCTACTCTGCTCTTCACTTCCAGACTTCATGCACTTAGAAAAGTTGTGTAATAAGCTCATTAAGCTTCTGTTAATAGTCGTTTGAACTGGTTTGTCATTTTAATTTAGATATACTGATTGTTCATTGTACGTGGTTAAAATTTATAAAATGTTCTTAATTTCCCGCTTTGTGAAGGGCTGCTGGAGTGATATAGTAGGAAGACGGTACTCCCTGCTTGCTTGTATTCTTCTCAGTGCACTGGGTTACTTCCTTCTTGGAACATCCACCACTGTGTTCCTGTTTGCCCTTTCTAGGGTCCCTGTAGGTGAGTAAACATTTGGGATTTTGCAGTTCAAATTTCGTGTAGTCTGAGCTTGAGAATTACTACTAGAGAAGTGGTGGTATGTAGATACCTACATAGCATCATCCAGCAGCATCTACTGAACCCTGCTAATAGAGGCACCTCTACAGGTTAAACATTCTCATGATTTTTCTGAAAATTGAAATATGTACTCAAACTGTCAAAACTTTATACCACTTTAATTGGCTGAATTTTATAAGAATAGAGTGCAGCAATTCCTTAAAAGAGGCTGTTGTACTGTTAGTCATTAGGAGTACTCAGTATACCTGCTGGAAATCTTGACCTGCACTCACAGTGTAGAATGGAACAGCAGTGCATTCTTGGTTTTTTCTTATGCTGACAACATTTTTCAGAGTGACAACTGCTTGAAAACTTAGATCAGTGCTTCAATAGAATATGTACCAAAGCGAGGGTGTTTGCAGCACTGAAGCTAAGTTTGTGGCAAGGTTCATTTCAGAATTCTTACAGTAGCTGAATATCTATTATATATTCTGATATAATAAGCATTGCTTTTGCTCGGAATGCATCTGTGAAAGGGTACTTTGTGGCCTATGGTCCTTGTCTAGGAACTCTTCATACTGTTACTTTACTTAAAGAAAGATTGCTAATGAATGGCTTGGTTGGTATTTGATTACACAGTAGAAGTAATACTTTTTAATTCTAACAGTACTGTGCCTGTGATGGATGGCATTGCCCTGGTCAGAGTGAAGGAATATAAAAGTCTGCATTATTACTATTCCTACGGCACACTTGTCTGCCACACCAGTCTCCCTCATGAATTTGGTGCCTTGTAATCCTGGAAATCTCCATACTCAGCAAAGTTGTTACAGAGCTATGTTTATAAACAAGCAAGCCATTTCTACTCCACCTTTACCCACAAGATCCTATTTTAGAGGCTATGTTATTCTTAGAGTGCTCCAGCATGAGCTTATTTACTTTTCCTTCCAGTAGGGTTGGAAGAGCATTCCCTTGAAACAAAAGCCTGAATACTTTTGATACCTACGTCCAAATCATTGAACAACCAGGATAATAATCATGACTCAACACACTGCATGACTATAGCACGAAGTCTGTGTAATATTAAAAATAGTAACGGTACAATTTTCACATCAATACTTCAGATAGCTTATTTAATTTTTAATCTTTGGAATTAAGCAGTACACTTTTGGGTTTTTATTTATGTTGCAGGTATTTTCAAACACACGCTTTCCATCTCTAAAGCCCTGCTTTCTGACTTGGTTTCTGAGAGAGACCGCCCTTTAGTAATGGGACGTTTCAATGCAGCCTCTGGTGTGGGCTTCATACTGGGGCCTGTTGTTGGTGGCTACCTTACAGAGTTGGAAGATGGCTTTTATCAGACATCTTTCATCTGTGCCTCTATCTTCCTTCTGAATGCTGGTAAGTGTTATGTCCTATTTTGCTCCGCTCTTGCATATTTATGCTGTTTGTAATACCTAGAATTTGTGGTGTTTCTTACCGTATTTGCCATACGTGTTTTGTATTACAAATTCAGACCTGTCCAGAAGAGTAGAAATTTTGAAACAGTTAACCTCCAGTTGCTTCTCCTTTAAATATTGCTTTCACAAGCACAGTAATAGGAACTTGTGTGCCCAAAGATGACAACTAAAAATCAGAATTTGGCCTCAGCCCTTAGATATATGCTGCGAGTGTGTCGTCTTAGTGCTTCCCTTCCTTGCTATCATTGCATTTAAAACTGAATTGTGGATAACACTATATGTAGTCTTTGTAATTTTTTAAAGTGATTTTTAAAAAGTAGTTCAAATCCTTTTTACATTTTGTTTTTTACACTAAGTAAACTGTTACCATCAGACTAATGGGAAACCACGTAAAAATTATGCAATTAAATAAAATGAACTCATATTTTGATCTGTGTAGGTCTCGTCTGGATGCTACCCTGGCATGAAGAAAACGTCAATAAGAAATGCAAACAAGGCAAGAAAAGGACAGACAATTCCTCAGCAAAAAGAGATTGTGGCTTGCACTTTAAACCAGTAACTAATGGAGCTATAGCAAATGATAGTCCTTTCCAGTCTCCATGGGTCCAAATTGCAACGGTGCTGAAGAGGATTAAAGGAATCGCGTCCTCTGATTTGTGGGATATATTTTTAATACGATTACTGATGTCTGTTGCTATACTGCTATACTATAGTAACTTTACTCTGGCTTTGGATGAGAGATTTGGGGTGAAACCCTTGTTCTCTGGATACCTAATGAGCTATAGCAGTACACTTGGAGTTCTGGCTGGTTGTCTTCTTGGACCAATAACAAGACTGTATCAGCACAACACTTACAGACTTCTGTTGCACTCTAGCACTTTCACCTGCGTGTTGATTCTTCTGTATGCATCGGCACTTAGCATGTGGATGGTCATTTTGTCTTCCACATTCTTAGCCTTTTCAACTACTATAGGTCGTACTTGCATCATTGACCTCGAACTGACCATCGGTGGGAATGAGGCCAGCGGTACGCTCCTCGGTGTTGGACAGTCTGTGACATCAGTGGGACGTATAATTGCCCCACTCCTTTCTGGAATTGCTCAGGAGTTCAGTCCCTGTGGCCCGCCAAGTCTGGGGGTTGGTTTAGCTTTAATAGCTATTCTGATAATGAACGCTAACAAGCAAAAATATTGTAGTAGTGGAAATATTAAGTTAAAAAATCAATAGCTGCAAATTTGGATTGCGTGGATGCGTTTTACAGAAGAGCCACAGCGAATCAACCTGGGTTGACACATACACCTGCCAGACCTGTACAGTAGTAACAGGACCATTTGAGAGGGCAAATTTTGTTCACGCAGAGACAAGTGTATATATACACACAAATAAATAAATGCTGCAGGACAGTTGTCTTTCTGAACTGGGATCACTAGAATTCTTATGAGAGGGACAGATGTTAATGAACAGTATTGACTGGGATTTTTTACGAACTTTTAACCTTCTTGGAGGGAATAGAAGAATGACTTGAAGTACACAAATCCTCTTTGTAGCTGATATTTGAAACAGCGTTTAGACTGATATCTTGTAAAAGGTGCAGACAGAAGTTAATTTGTTTCATTTAATAAGAGGTGAGCTTTTATTATTTAATCAGGAGAATTTGGAACGTAACTTACTACGAATAATTTCTTATGCTGTGGTCTGTTGCCATTTTCTGCTGTGACAATAGCTAATTAACAAGGTGTTTGCTTATATGATTTTGTTAAGCGTACATTGTCTTTAAAACATGCTAGCCATCTGGCCCTGATTACCAGTCTTTCCCAGGCAACAGAATTGGATCTATGCTAATTTTGTGTATTAGCAAGCTTATAATGGACAATTTTGGAATAACATGGAGTCATTCAGACTGAAACTGAGACTGAACCTAAGCTTTATTTGAAACTTGAAACTGGTAGTTTGTGTTTAGTGATAACTTCTACTGAGCAACTTTGTCATAAATTATTTTTTAATACTTCCTGTGCAGTTTTTCTGCCTTCGTTTTAAGAATAAATTTGCTTCTCAAGTCTTCTGATTGGCTGTTGAAGGTATGCTGGAGAAACTAGCAATAGTTCAAAGGTGACTTTGAGTTAATGCATTCTCTCTCATCACTGGAGGCACAGGTGATGTTTTAGTGACAAGATGAAAAACGCTCATTTATTTGTATTTTAGTCTTTGTTTGTCTCAACTGCTGAAGTAATGACTTTACCCTCAGAAGTATAGAGAGAGTTGTAGTACTCTCCTTTGCTATTTATAGTTCAAGCACATATTGCTTCCTAGTCACTGTTTGCATTCTTTTTGAAACATACTTTGCACTGATAATGTTCCATGCACTTTTTCTAAAACTACGTGATGAAACTGCAGTCCCCTGTGTCGAATTTTTTGAATAACCATTTAGTTGTCTCCCTGAACACATCTGTGCAAACGATGTTGCTACTTCAAGAGAGTCACAGGTAATGTTTTGCACTTATTCCCTTCTTTTTCCAGTGCCTATTTAAGTCCTTCTCAGTCATTTCAGTGATGCCACCATGAGAATATATAGAGAGAGAACTGTGAGTTAGTTTTATACATTGACATAATAAATGTCTTATTACTGCTATGATTTCAGTAGCTATCATCAGAGCTAATTACTGTAATAATCTGTGTTGAATTTACTTGAGGAACTTGAGGCATTTTAAAGTGTTTTATTTCCTTGTTTTGCTTGGCAGATGCTTCAAAACATTCAGGCCCAACATTTCCTGTCATCTTTCCATCCATGTTTTCAAATTGTTACCTAAAACTATTCTTCTGTAAATCTTCTGTTTTGCAACTGTAGCAAAAGTTACAAGGCAAGGCAGAGAGTTCCTCAAAACTTAACATATTGAAATAATTCGTAATTTTTATTGTGTTTATTGGTTATACTAGGTAACAGATAACATTCTAGAGTTGCTGCTCTGTTGAAAGCTAAATTCTGTAAACACCATAAAATTCAGCTTTACTGTACAGCTACAGTAAAGAATATTGCTTTCCTACTTATAAAAGCTTCAAATCCTACACATTAAATATTTTTGTTTGAAAAGTAGGTCTCAATATACACTAAACAAAAATGAAATTAATATTTGTATTGAGGAACCTTTGGAAGGTTGTGATCTCAGGGACATTACAGGTAATGCTACAGAAAGAAAGTTTTTTAATTGTAGTAGGCCAAAATGAAAGCGCTGTGCAAACATTTCTTTGGAAAGCCTCAGTTGCAGAAAAGTTGCACTTTTTTTTTTTTAAGGAATAGCAATAAAATGAAATTACAGTCTGCTTTTATCATTTTGTCACTATGCGTTTTCACTCTTCCTCTGCTGAAGCTATGGCATGAAATATAGATGGTCAATTTAAAGAGGTGCAAATTTTTTTCTTTATGGTCTGCTACTTAAAATAATAAACTTTTCATATAAAAGGTGAAGGAGCCGTAGGATCGAACCAAGAAGTCACTTGACAGTGAGCGGCAAAGAAGAAAGAAAGGCAAAGAAAGAACTTAGAAGTTTTGAGATGAGATGCTGAAAGCTACCATTCCTAGTGTGTGGTGACCAGATTTAAATGCCTTGTGTTGTCTCTTGGTTGCCATGACCATGTAAGTTCAACAGGTGATGAGTGAGTGACATCCGTGGAGAGGAGATGTGACTCCTCCCTTGAAGGTGAGGGAGGAGCAGCTGCTGCTATTTTGGGCTACACTCTGCTGGGCTTCACTGAATTACTCAGCACTTTCTTGAACCCAGTTCTGGTACCTGAAGACACCAAAACAGAGATCTAAATATGGACTAAAGGTGAGTGTGTTTAGGGGGACAGTTTCAACCTTGAAATAACTGCAAAATGAGATTTTTTTTTTCCTTGCTCACTCTTACTTTGAGCTAGTTTTCTCAGATGTGTTGGGTTTTTTTTATCATTTGAAATTTTCACTTTTTAACACTTATCTTCATGATCAGCTGACGCTGAAGAAGCTGCATTATACAGCGCAATAATTTTTCTGTAAAATAACAGCCTATGATAGATACTCATTCTGTTGCTTTTAAATGATTAAATAAATATATTTTGTATTCTGGTTAATGTTTCATACACTCCAACAGACATTTATGAATCTACAAACTGCACATCTCCATTACTTGTAGTTTTGGTTTCATTTTTTTTTTTCTCTGAATTTCCCACAGCCCCATCACAGGTCTGTACCATTCTCATTCTCTGTGAATATGCTGAATCAGGACCAGATAATGCAGCAACAGAACAGGACAAGTAATGCCTACTAATGGGCTTGCTCGTTATTTCAAGCGCTCTTTAATGTCATTGAAGTCGAGCTGACTGCAAACACTGACTGTTTAGAAGTCAACACCTCCCCCATACAGTTACGGGCACTGTGGAGTATCCCTGGTAAGTGATGCTTTATAGCATGGCTCTTTGGGATTTGAAAACTAAAGACGTGACTGTGCTGCCATTGCTATAATTTTGAATATTTATTCACAAAGAGCTGTGCAGGAATCCTGCAAGGCAGCGAATTGTGGTCTGAACTTTGAGAATCAACCTATTTTGAGTGGAGCTCAAATCTCTTCCCTATAGAAATGAAATAGCTAATGCAGCTTTTTTTGAAGGTAAGTCTTGAAAACCTCATAGTTCAACCCACAATGAGGAAGTAAGAAAAATTTTTAGTTATTTTTAACTCAATATTAGCTCAAAGAGTTATTTTTGAGAAGCATTTTGGAACAGGAACCGCTCCTCTGTCAAGTGTAATAAGATTTTGGAAATAATATAATAATGAAGTAACTTGGAGTATTTAAAATGCCTTTACCTTCGTGCGGCCAAAAGTTACTTCATGAAACAAAGCCTTTTGCAATTAGAATACTGTCGCAACTCACAACACACAAATGTAAAGCCCAGCACATTTCAGATCAAGAAGTGGAGCAACCCCTGTAACTGTTGTATTCCCGCCTGCAAGGTTAGTTGCTGATACCCTGTTGAATATCACAGGATACAGAGGCTCCCAGAGCTCATCAGTCCTGTGTGTCCATGCTGTACAGGAAATCCATCAGTGTTGGATGGAGTGACTTGGAGAAATGATGCTAACCCAATATCCCATTGTGTTGTCTTATTAGAAGACCTGTGGAGCACCTGCAGGAGGAATTCTGATGGAGGAAACTTTCAAGCTGTGCAGCACAGTATCTAAGAGGGAGGCTTATCAACCCCAAATCTGATCAACTCCCAAATGCTGAGGTGTTTTCAAATGTTTGCAGGAGAATCAAGCTGAAGCTGCCATATATTTTTTTTAACAATTTTTTTTTTCATGTAGCTCCCTGTTCAGCTGACCATCTAACAAGTCAAAAGAGAGATTAAACCTTTTGACTTGAGTGTCCTAAAACAGCTTCCTCGTGGTGGTTCACACAACTGACCGTGTCAAGTACGGCTACAGCTTTATCTAGAAAGTACAAATTAGATCACGATCTGCTTAAGTGAGGGAGAAAAAAAGGACTGTTAGCCCTTTCTCTCCAGAAAGCACCTGAATAAGGTGGGTTAGGTAGCCTATGACTTCCCTCTCTACTGCGTCCTAAAGCAGATCCTCTTTCTACTGCCTGGACTTGATACCTCCTGCATCTTGTTTGCCAGGCTACTCCTCCCATCTATTGTTGGCCTGGCTGGCACTGTGTATAGTACATGCTGCGTTGTAAGTATGTTCATAAGCATAGCTTTGTAGGATCAGAACTCTTGCAGTACAAAAAGCATTCCTCCAGCTGATTTCAAAATCTTTCATCTTCTCTTTGGAAGCTGAGAGATGTTGGCAGAACAATTCTGGGAATGGTGACCAGCTGAAAATTTTCTTGCAGTGTCAGCCTTAAAATGTTGCTGGTGTTTGGAACTGAAGAACTTGGCATCTCTTGAAAAAGCTGATGCAGTGCGTTTACTTCCAGAGATCCTAAGGTACTATTCAGAACAGCATGCATGTTATTTTGGCCGAATTTTCAACCCAGTTTGTTCCCCTATGTGATTTCTAAGTGGCTTCAACAGAGGATACTCTCAAGTTGATGAATTGTTAGGCAGCATGGTTATCTTGTTTAACAAAACACCTGTGCTTTCAGTGGACCTTGCATCACGCCTTAGTACCATGTAGCAAAGCCCTTAAAATCTGGTCTCTTACAGCAAATTATTGTTTTCTTTGTCAGATATCTGCTTAGAACAGATAACTGTGTGTCTGTCTACACTCTAGCCTTTGCTCTACCTACTTTCTAATTACCTAATTACCTTCAGTTTATAGGCCTCCCAGCAGCTGAAAAATAAACTCTCAGAAAAGGCTAACAAACGATGTATTTTCTACTTTCTCATCCCTAAAACTGGACAGCTGGGCATTTACCAAGGCAGTAAAATATTGATACTATAGAGTTTACTGAGGATTCCATCTGGAAACAGCAAAAAAAACCTGTGTAGGTTTGGCAAGTTTCCCAGTCACTGCTGAAGTTGTGTTTTTCCAAAGCAAAAAACGTCCCCAGTCAATACATGATTTTCCCCATCAGATGGTGCTCAAGGACAGATTTATTGGGCATCTCATTCTCCACCAGAAAAACTTTTTGCTACATTAAGGAAGTCTCCTCCACAAGCTGAAGCTAGATGGGCACTTTAGGAAGAGCAAGAAGTGCTACTGAATTTGTTTTCCTTTCACGGGGAAGTAAAAGAATAAGGAAGAGACAAACCTCAAACCTCAGACTTAAATGAGAGCAAGAGCTGAATGAGATGGACTACCTGGGACACAGCCTGTGTCTCCTGCTGCTGTCTTTGCTACTGAAAACTAGAATGCCCAGGGAAGCAGCTTCTGGAACTGATGAACTCTGGACCAGCAGCTGCAGAAAATAGCCTGAAAAGGGTGTGATGAGCAGGAGATGGGAAGGGAGAGAGCACTTGTGAGGAGACCAAGTCCCAGGAGACCTATGATTCTGCTTCACAGTGTAACCATGCTGGAGATTTGCCTTACTACTCATCTTCTGTGGATCTCAAACTGCTTTGAAAAAGTAACAAAGTACTGGTGTGCTTTGAAGCACCAAAAGCTTAGGACCCTATTTTATAAAGCAACCTCCAACATTGTGTTTTTATTATGGGGAACCTAGTTTTAAGTACCAATGATCCAAGCACATGCTGTACTAATGGACAACAAGCAAAGCTGTCAGGGTCCTCAAACCTGCATTCACTGTTTAAAATTGTGCCAACAAAGCCAACAACAATTTTTTAAATAAGACATCGTTCCCCAGACACAAGCCAACTGGTCATTAACAGCACGTGAAGGAGAAGCTCTGCAGGGAATTAACTAAAGGTTGATGTGCAACATTTTGTTTTTATTTATTTGGTCAGATTTCAGGTGGGTCTGCTATAAAACACCTAACCGAAACAGTCCGATCTGCAAAGAAGTTTCAAAAATAAAATCCAAATTCAAGGCCTCTTTCTTATTCAATCATTGTATCAGTAACACAGTGACAAAGTACTTGCTGGCAATTTTACAGCTGAAACATATTTTCCATGTAGAAGGACAATCAAATTTGTTTTTAAAGCTTACTGGCTTTGCTTGAGCCCAGTTTTATTCCACGTAGGAGGTGACCATCAAAGGGTAGATAAGTAATGCCTTCCACAAAAATTGGTTTTTAAGAATAGCCATGAACATCTGACCGAGATTTCTAGGGTTCACCTAGCCATCTCTCCACAGCTTAAAATTTGCATTTGACACACGGCAGAAATTACATAGTTTGAACACAGGAAAACAATTAAAAGACACGAGCCAATAGAAGAGGTTAGACAAGTTTGGCATTTCAAATACATACGTGAAATGAATATCTTGGAAAAGCTGTTAAGTAAAGTCAAGTTTTTATCCCTTTTTAAACTAATTTACCAACCCAGCCCGCAAATTTTTCAAAGAAATCTACCCTGTGATTTTAAAAGCAAATTCTGATTTTTAATAGTTCTTTTAAAACAAGCTTAAATAAAAAAGTGAATCTTATTGCCCACAGATTTAGAAATGTGCGAATGAAAAAGAAAAGTTATGATTTCACAGTGTACATTCTTAAATGAAAGCTATGAATCTTGTAACAAGAATTAAAATGATTTTTGCATTGTGCTGAAATGTGTATCTGTGCTGAAGCAAGCTCAAAACTTAAGATAAAGTGGGACAGAAAGTGCAAATTCCTGAGACCTATTAAGTACCATTTATCTTAATGCATCCTTCCTACCCATATGTTCTCAAATGATTGCCGTTTATGCTGGGATGAAGAAAGTCTGCATTTCTTATGGGCATTATTAAGGTGCACAGTGACTGTAACTGATTCCAGAGCCCCTGGAGTGCTACTTTTCTGTACAAACAAATCAGTGGGAGAGAAAGAAAAGACAATCCTTCCCCTTTTACAGATGAAGAAATAAAAATAAAATGATTTCACCAGGGTCACAAGCACGAGGGAAGGAGCTTTCTTGAGTCTCAGTGGTCCCTGATGCAAATAGGACACTGCTCAGTTTTCTATGTGCAGTGCTCTACAACTATTCTACTGCCATGTTTGCACAGCAACAAAGATGCTAAGGTGCAAAAAGCAATTTTGAACAGGAACACTAGTTATGTACTTGAAGTTTTCTATTTTTAGGGCTTCTGGTATTCCTTCAGGTGCTCTCAGCTCTTACTGACGTTAGTGACAATCAAGGTCATTTAGATTTCCCTTGGTGATTCTCAGTACCATTTTAAAAGCTACATATTGGCAAAAATTCAAAAACTAAAAATTCAAGCTATTCAGGTCTTGTCTTTGTTGCAACTTCTATGAACTGCATGTGCAATTCTCCTCCTACAGCTTGTTCGTTCTCTTCTTCCTCTTTTCCGCGTCACGGCTCTTCAAACAAATTGGGCTTCAGAAATACGTTCATGCTTCTTACAAAGTCTATATGATAGGTGCATTGTGCATTTTTCAGTGTTACTGATATTAATGCTCTGGTCAAAACGTATCATTTGATCATAAATAAAATCTGAAATGGTACAGATTTCTGTAAAGAACCCCTTCATCACTGGACTTTCAACAACAATTTTCAGTGGATAGCTGGGTATTGAGCCTGCGTGATTTGGTTCCACAAGAGATGATGTGATAAGGCACATTTCCATCCTATTTAATAGTGGAAATAATGTAATTAAAGCATTGCCATAAGTTATTTATAAAACATTTTTTTTTGTAATGTCTTCAGTTTTGCAATTGCTCCAGTATTCCTTTGACTTAGTTAATGGCATTGGCTTTACCCAAATGGACCTGCTTAGATCCACATTGAAGTTTGTCTTCTCTTTAATGGATCCTGTTGTCTGATCTGATCAGTTTAGAATCTGAATTTGGTACATCCACAGTTCGATACCAACAGTTCAATCTTTGCTATGTTCAGTACGGCTGGTTCTCAGGCTTACTCCTCTGCCTTTCCCCTTGTGATGCCTGCCTAACTAATCGTGGCGGTGGTACAGGTCTTGCTGACCCATGGTCTGCAGTCAAGTCTTCCCTGCTCAAGGTGCCAAATCTTGGTCTTGTCAGTAGTGGCTGCCTGAACCCAATGGATGGCTGAGGCAGGCTGCCTGGCTCTTGCTGCTCTCCTCGTCCGTTCTGGCTCCCATCAACTTCGTTCTTCCACTCCATGCTAAACTCAGAGGGTGGCCGCTGCTGTCTCAGTCTCTGCTCTCTCAAGATTTTCCCTGCTCTGGGTCTTAAATTGAGCACTGTAGTAGTGGCATCCATTTCAGAGTCACTGCTGTCACCCACTGTTAAGTGAAAACAAAATAAAGATCTTAGCTGCAGAATGTTTCTGTTTCAGGAATATTCATACAACAGCACACTAAGCAGCAACAGCCATAGTAAAAAGTTTATCTGTGTTTCTTAAATTCATTGCTTTGTGATTAGGCCCAGCGACAAACGCTTTAAGATTTGACTTACAAACATCCCTCTCCTCAAAACAGTTACATTTAGAAATCCCCCAGTCAAAGAGTGCTACCCTTTTAAGGTTGACATTTCCCCAGGCTCCTCAGATCTGACAGGACATGGCATAAATGGAATAAACCTGATCCTCTCTGAGCTACTTGGGATCTAGTCTCCGGTGGTGTCCAAGCAAGACAAAGAAATGAGATTTTCTTATCCTCACATAACAAGCCTAATCTGAGGCACTTCCAGGGCACTGCATCTACAGAGACTGTAGAAACTGGGCTTTGGAAAAGAAGCATCAATGCATCACCAAACAAAGGAGGGCAATGACCAGATGAAAGGAAACATCCCATCCTTAAGATGCTTGAATGTATGATAGATATCACAAGGCAAATATCAGCTTGCCATAGACTCCTTCACACACTTGCAGCAGGGCAGAAAATGGCCAAGGGAAAGCTGGCATAATCATTTAAGGAATGCAGTGATTACTATCAGGTAAACTAAGCTGGGAACAATCAGGCTGTGTAGATGCGCAATATATTTTCCCCAGCTGACTTAGAAGCACAGAATATCCCAAGTTGGAAGGGGCCCACAAAGACCATGGAGTCCAACTCCTGATTCCACTCAGAACCACCTAAAATTCAAATCCTATGTCTGAGAGCAGTGTCCAAAGCTTTTTGAACTCTGGCAGCTTGCGGCTGTGACCACTGCCCTGTTACAGTGCCCAACTACCCACTCAGTGAAAAACCTTTTCTTTCTTTTTAATTGACCAGTATCTTCAATGAAACTGGCATGTTTCAGTCATTCAGTAATCATGTTAACAATTATTTATGAATGACTCAGATTCGTTCTTAGATTTAAGTCAGATACGGTGTTTCAAATAAATCGAAGCAAAGAATAGCATATTGTGCAACTGTCATAAGCACAACTTCCATTAGTAGCCTGCATATTATTTCTTTTTAAAAGGTGAGGAAGAGGTCAACAAAACATATCACCACATAATTATTCATTCACCCAGATAATTTTATATCAAGGAAGGTCTTCATCAGATTATGTTTGCAGGCTTTTTCCCTCCTAAATATGTCAAATTGTGTATTTTTTGACAATTAAATAATCTGGAGGCATATTTCCTCTTTAATATTTAATGCTAGGTGACAGTAGGTGACCTCTGTAGACATAACTACAGAATAAAAGACATCCTGCATTCAGGAGAGCAAAAATGTAATTAGCAACAGACAAAGACATGGTATATTGCTAAATTCATTTGGAAGAAGTGGGAAACTAATTGGTCTGAGGTGTGGTCAGGAAATTTTAGTGAGTGTGCAGAGATTTAATCTCCCCAACAAGAGATTGTTCCTGTTCATGGCATAAGCATGTTCATGCAAATGGTATACAAGCAAAAGTAATGTACAGAACTAACCAAAGTTTTCACATCAGATAGTTGCATTCCTCCAGTTTTTTTTTAATTTTATAATTCAAGAACTCCAAAATGAAACATTTGTGAGTTTAGGCATAAAAAAAATAGACATTTAGGTTGTTAACCACACAATTTTGAAAAGTTCTTTGTGAGATCTATATATCAGTTACCACACCTTCATTTTCTACACTGATTTGGTTCTCAGGGCACTGCCTACTCTGACCTCAGTGAGAAAAGAAACCACATAGGGTCATAATCTAAGAGGGAAATTTGGATATTATCCTAGAAAAACACAAGGAATCAGCAATGACTGTTTCGGGTGCAAATGTTTCAAGCTGAAAATTCCACAAGACTGTTTGTTGGGGCATTTCTTCACAATAAAATACCTGTTTTAATACAAGTGCTAGAAATATTGTAGCCCTTGCACATAAAGTAGTTACTATCTTTTTGAAAATCAATATGCTAATTTTTGTACATCATCCCTGGAAAAACCTTCCTTCTATGTAGGCAAGATGAGTGCAGCACACAAGGAGGCACAAAATTTTCCATTACCTCTGGAAGATGTTTTGTTTCTCACACGTAGTTTCTCTGGGAGTTTAGTGTTTTTAGGAAGTGAAAGAAATCTTTTTGTATTTGCAGCAGCCTGCACAAAGAATAAGAGAATCATTAAGACACTGCAAACTGAAGTACTTGCATAATGCATATTAAGATACACAGCTGAGGCTTGAATAGACTTAGGTAGCTCAAGGGCTAGCAAGTAGTTTGGGATTAGCTAATATGTGATCTTTTATTACACACTTAAGTTAACGCTTACTGCTGGTTGAGGTCTCTGCTAACTAAGGTAAGGACTGAGTAATCTCAAGCAGTTCAATCAAAGCAAAGCCCAGTGCTATGCCCTCTGAGATCAGAGTTAATAAATGTATGCTCTCAAACTCCAGCCTTACCTGTACAGGTTTTTCAGTGGAAGACAAATACGGCATCATTTCTGTGCAACTCTATTTTGGAACTTTATTAGTCAGCTGCAAAAATTAGGCTGAGACTGAAGCTCGGGAACAAAAGCTAATCTGTATTCTGATCCCGCAAATGCTTTATACATACAAATAACTTTACACAGTTGATTAGTCACACTCAGGCTGATGGGGAAGCTGGGCGCCAGTGTGACTGTTCACCAGCACTGGGCACAGAAGCCTTGTTTTCCCAAGTTTAAGCTCCATAGTCCCTAGGTGCAGAGTGCACCTCACACTTCCTGGAGCATATGAGGTTCTTTCCAGGGCAGGGCGATTCTTAAAAATTCAGAAATTTCTCAAGGGTATCCTTCCTTTCATTTGTTACAAAGACATGTTTAAAACCTTGACAATCTACCAACTCTCCCCTGCCTGTACCACTCAGCAATGCACACTCAAAGTGAATGTGAAAAGAAAATCTACTTTCCATGAGACATTTTTCCTCTTTTGACACTTTTGTGCTTACATGATTACTGTACTTCTTTGTGTGATGGATTTACTCAAGGACAATTATTTTTAAAATTACAATCTTTGAGTTTGAAAAAGCTGTCAGACACCATCTCTCTCTGCCCCAAAAGTGTTTTACTCCTGCCAAGTCTCTTCATTACTCCCTCTAAAAAATCAGTGTAAGTAACTGTGGTTGAGAAGGAAAAAATCATTCAGAAACACACTTATTGTTACAACTAATGCCAATGGTAACCCAGGTAATGGTCACAAATGAGATACAGTACTTATTGTAGACAGCAGCAGCAGCCTCAGTAGCTGAAGGACAACTACATCAGTGAAGATAATAGTCACTAAGTGTTCCTGCAACATGAAAATACATATTTATAGGGGGATTCATTTCCTTCAGAGTTAAAATGGGGCACTGGCTTCACTGTTTAATCAGTGTGCTCTTTTCAAATATGGTCTGAAGTTTACAATGATGGCATAAAAGGATTGCTTCAGAGAGTCATATGTCACTGAGACACACCACTTCTTGTAGATGAAGGGTTTTTCTATCCTGTGTCAAAGCCTGTAATCCTGACCACTTTTTAAGAATCCTAATGATCCCACAGCATTTTTTCAAATGAAGCATTCACCCTTTTTGATGTGACCAGAAGCTCTCCTCCTTCCCACATTTTGGAGCATACTGTAAGAAGTCCGTCATATTTGAAGTCATATTTGTCATACTCAAAGTCATATTCTACCTCAGTCATCAACTCTCCAGAAAATACTGATAGAGAATTCTGACCATGCCATACAGTACATTGTGTATGGAGCCTGCTCAGTTCCTCTGAGATAAAACCATGGCAGCAGATACCAATCCCATATTATATTCTACAATACGGAAGCTTTTCAGAAGGGTTCAGTGCAAACTCTGGGGCCCATGTGTGCAACTCAGGGTGTAAGTGTGACATTATACGTGCAGTTGTCTTTCAAGTTTGGGATATATTTTTTCTGCATTTCAGAAGATTTTTTCTGCATGGCATTTAGCTACGGAGAATTGTTTTCTATAAATCAACTAAAATACAAGTACCGGTCTTTCTCTTGACAGGCTGTTAGTTTTCCGTAGGCTCTCCCTAAGGCTGTGCCGGCGACGGATCAGAATTTCTTTGGCCTGCTTCTCATTTGCATCTGCAGCCAGGCTGTGTCGGTTATATGACATGGTCTGAAATAGAAAAGCCGTGGTTACTTTCTGAAAAACACAATGTCAAACGTTTTGAGCTCTATTGCACACTCCAAAACAGGCTTTTTTGCATTGATATTTTAATAACCACCAATAATTCTTGCAAATAAAGTCATATTAAAGACAATTAAGAACAAGGGCAATAATTATGCCAGATTTTTTTTAAGTCAGAGGCTTCACGAGCACCTGTTTGTTTTTTAAGCCTGACGATATTTATAATGAAAGAGCAGTTGGAAAAAGCTGCCTTAATACAGTGCTTACCCCCACGTTGTACTTGCTCAGTCAATATGTCAACGGAGGATGCACATTTGAAAGTGATAGGATGAGTCACCTAGGGGGAAGTCATTTTTACCTCCAGCAAGCTGAAGCAAGCTCCACTTTTGAATATCTTCCAAGGGCACAGACATTCAAACTACTTAGCCACAGAAGGGTAAATGTGAAATGTCCTTTTGCTTTTATTTCACTATTTTTCCAGCTCATCACCTCTGCTCTTAATGCAAGTTAACTTCACAACTGGAGGCAAATGGGAAATCTAATCGCATACTGTAAAGTGAACAAAATACTAACAGAAGTGGGACAAGGTTGGGTTGAATTTGCACCAATGATCCTTTTTAAGTAATGGAAGTATACTGCAGGTAATATACAAAAACATTAAGCCTTATCAATAGTATAAAATGAAATAAGCTGTTTACGTAAAGGAGAACACATATGTTGCTGAAAATGTTATAATAATAGGCATTTATTTATAGGCAATAGAAGTAAATAACAGCATTAATTTATATACTACTGTACAGTAGATACTGCACTTGCCCGAAGATATTTTATGAAGGTAAGAAGCATGGTCAAAGAGTAGAGGGATATTTACGTATGCAAAACTTTATTCTTACTCGATGACGTATTTGGTAGAGATTCTTTGTTAGTATTTCCCGCATGTTTTCCATCTCAGTGGGAGAGAGTGGCTTTATTTTTCCTTCATGATATTCACTGTGGAAGAATAAAGCCCAGAAAAATACAAAAAAGGATGAGAAAGAGAGAATATTTTTATTTTTACAATTAGAAATCATATTTGAACAGATTCCTATGTATTAGAAATAGCATTCTAAGTCAACTGAGGAAAAGGTGAAAATGTAGCGGGTGAGAACAAAACCTTGATATCATTTGAGTCAAGTGCGAAGACTCAAAACCCACTCTCTGAAATCGGTATCAATTGCTCTAAGCTGTAAATTCAACTAAGGCACTTTTCCCAACATCCCTCAGGCCTCCCCTGTAGCTCCTGGCAGCAGATGTGCAGACACTGGACCAAACCCAGCTCAGCCCCACATGGCACAGCAATGTTCCCTGGAAGCTGGGTGCAGCTGCCCCTGTAAAACTACACGCTCCGGAAGAGCAAGGCTCACTCATGCTTTGTATGTGAGCTGCTGTGAAATGATCCAGTTCCGCATTTGCTTACTGTTCATGTGACATTAGGACACAGAGTGTCCTAAGTCAAAGCAATTATCCTGCCTACGGACCAGACTGTGAAGTACATGACGTGACCCTGCTGTAACGCTCAGTTGTGTAGGCCTTGCTGCCTTACCTGAGAGACACTGACGAAGGCACCTTGCTTATCATGCCACTCTCTGCCATCTCGATGGCATGCTTTATTTCCAGCTTCTTGTACAAAGAAACAATGCTGGATTTGGGCTGGTTCTCCCGGATGAGAAGTCTTCGCAGGTATTTATTGTCAAACTTTTTAAACCTGTGCATGAGGCAAACCAACCCAACCAGTTAATTTTTACTGGGCAGAGCTGAGGAATGCTTCTATACTGCTGCTAAAGCAATCGTGAAGGAGTTTATTCCTTGGGAATGTGTCTGCTCGTATTAGTAACTTACTGCTGGGTATCATAATAAAAGGTCAAATTCATCCTTGCTTCAGACAGTCTTAACCTATGTTTTGGTTAATCTGTTAAAGCATAGTGTCCCTAGCAGCAACTTTCAGCTTCTATGTACTCTGTGTTATTGCACAATATTATTTCTAATTCTCCATTTTCACAGAGACAAAGAGAACATTAAATATTTACTGTAATAACAAATAAAAGGTCTACACTTGCACCCACTGCTTTTTCTTTGAAACTTTAGCCTGCTCTTGTAAAATTTTGGAAGCTCTCCTTTTCTTTAGAGCAACTGCAGCCCTCTTGGATGCTTAGTGAAAAAATATTGATTGGAGCAGAGTGATTTTGTTGGTCAGAAAATATCCTGCACTCCAGTCACTCTGAAATTACTCTCGAATTTCAGTCAAAAATGTTTCTGAAGGTCATGAAGAGGTGGGACTCTCCTTCAGTCCATAATCTGTTGGTTAAAGATCTACACAAACTGGAGGAGAACCAGGCTAAGAAAAGTTGTACCCATGTCACCCATCTGTCGGGACAGCATCCTCAGCCATGCCCTCAAGTCATTTGGAGAGGGATCCTCAGCCTCTGCTGCTGCTGCTGCTGTTCCTCTTTGTATAAAATGCTTAAATTCTTGTCAGGGCAGTGACCAGAAGGTGGGTGAGCAATGCCCATGCTTTGCGTCTGAAGGATTTGGGTGAAAAAGAATGTGCTTCTGAGAAAAGGGAGTTAGATCCAAACAAACAACGATGATGATTCAGCAGCTAAACTGCAGCATAAATAATTCAGGTATAGCCACTGGTAATCTTCTTAACTGACACTGAGTCTTAAATAATACTATCAGGAACTGTAGAGCTGCCTGCCATTAGGATCCCTCATGCACCTCATGCCAGCCAGTGCCTTGATCTTCCTAGCGGAAGTCCCAGAGCTTTTGCTTGTTTCGCATCATCTAGGGAACTAACCCCTCACTTAACACCACAGAGACAGATAGTTTGCAGCAGGAAAGCCAGCTCAGGATCAAAAGCTCAGCAGACATACAGGAAATGCTCTGAAAAACTCAGGAACAGTGAGATTACCCACACGCTCAGAAGGTAGAAAAATTTACCCTGGGATCAGAGGGCTGTGCTTTTTCCCAGCTGGAAATTTTGTACTACTAGCTTGTGGTTTAGTTAAAAAGACATTGTTTTACTGCTTTCTCTTTGTAACCCACGCATTCTAAAAACAACCATCTGCATTCAAGAATAAAATGCTGAAAATGAAATTTGATGCCCAGCAGCTTTCACTTGTTGCTGCAGAGCCAGTTTATTCTCCCCTGTATAACAAAGAGTTTTAAATGCCATTCTTACTTATCTCTCCAGAAGTTGTGACCCCAGTGTCCACATACATCTTCAATTCCTGTCTTCACGTGATCAAAGAACTAAACAAGAAATGTTGGTTCATTACATAAGTGTATAGATACCATTCGGCTTGCCATTAGACTATTAATTTTCAACTTACTTCAAAACAGAAAAGCCAAGGCAGAATTTAGGACGATGCTTGAGTTTAACTAAATGCAGTCTAAGCAAACAAGCGTGGGCTTGGCTTGCAGATATTGAAAGGGGTCAGTTTTGCCCTCACTCGCATGCCCAGGGGAGCACCTGGATCCTGTTCTCCTGTGGAGCTCTCTCAGCTCACAGCCCCAGAAGGACAGAAGCCGATCTCCGCAATGTCAGCCTTGCTGAGCTCCTGCCTAAATCTGGTGGTAAGTTGTTTTTGCCATATTTTCCTTTCTTTCAAGTTCCCTAATCACTTGGAGCTATGCCTGGAACTTCTCCAGGGACTTCCCCTGGCTTGACAGTGAGCCAGGTGTGACTTTGTGGAGGAGACAACCCAAGTGGGCAGCCAGCACTGCCCCTTCTGGATGCACAGGGCAGACCTGCCATAGCCAGCATCCTGAGCTCCTATTTTGGGGTACTGTGGTCCAGCCTCACCTCAAAACATCCTGAGCAACCACTATTAGAACCACATCCTTCCTCAGTCTTTTACTTATTACAAAAGGGTAAATCAGTTCAGCTAAGATCTCACACAATCCCCCGAGCCAGCTCACAGGCAGCTGTGCTCTTGATTAAAGTACCACAGTAGGGGTCTCTAAAATTCAGGGGGAAATCCTGCTGGATATATCCAAATGGTAAGCTCAGAAGTGACTTTTTGGGTGCCTAGATTCAGTTCTCTACTGAATGTGACCCTTATTATTCCTCATTTTTGGAATTTAAAACCACCAGGTTTTTGCAGCTCATGCTACAAGGAGAAATACATTCAAGAATACACATAGCTAATGAACCACAATCATTAGAGACATATGCATTCAAAACACAAATCTATTAAGACACTGATGATGTGAGAGCTCAGGAGGTTTAAATGTGTCTTTAGGAGGATTTTACATGTGTTTAATTAGACTAACTCACCTACAATGTAATGTAATTAAATTGCCAAAGGTTTCTTAATGTAGTCAAGTTCTAAGACAACACATATCTCCTATGTGAAACAAATTACAAAAAGATAATTTACTTCAACAGGTGAGCAAAACCAAGTGAAGATCTCAAATTAAAAATACCTAATAATGATAATTTTGATAATTAACAAGAGTTAAATATAAGCTTTGCAGTTATTTTACTTAAAACAGCTATAGAAAAGAAATCTTCAAGAATGCATGTATCTCTGTAATGCTGTGCATTAAATCCTTGTCATATGGAAAGCCATCAGGAATTTCATCTCTACGAAGGTTTCATTTGTGACAATGAAGCTACAGCATACCCTGTTATAAATTTCTTCACTGACAGCTGGCTGCTTTTTATTTGACCTTTTGACATCAAGAAACTCCACCAGTGGACGTATTGTTATTCCCTGTGAAGAAAAAAGCAAATGTTTCTGTGTTTTTCCATAAATATAAAGGAAAAACAAAGCCTTTCAATGTTTTCTGTGTCAGAGCAGTGATAATGGCAGTGGATAGCATTTTAGCTCCTTCTTTTCAACTCCCAAAAATCCAGTCTGACAATCCTAATAGCAAATTCACTCTTGTAATAAGCAGGTATTGCATGCAGTTGCAAAGTCCTTGTCAACATATAGATTCCACTGATACAACAGAAGAAAAGAAAGGACTGCCTAGAGCAGAGAGGCCCAAGAGGGCTAAATGACATACTGCTAATGGGATTTGTCTTGAGTAACCCTCAGGTAGTCTCAACAGTAGCATAGACCAGACATGTCATAAAGACTTTAGGTAAATATGTGTCCATACTACACAATTCTCAGAGAAAGAACAAAAGTTTTGGCCGCCCCAGAATGATATAATGATTTTTGAACAATTATTTGTGGAAGAATTGACATCACTGTTTATTTGTACAGGCACACAGACAAAGGAGAGAAATGAATCTCATGGTGTTGAGATCAGTCCCTACTATCTCAGACAATCATGCCACGTACTTGTTTTCATAAATGAATTAAGCTTTATCTCAAAAATAGTTAGGTTTCTTTGCCCCATTGCTCACATGGAACACTCCTCCTGAACCTCATTGTTCTGATAATTAGAAAGCTGCTTCTTAATTACACCATGGTCACTTTGTACCACTTTGTTCTTGTGCCAACATTGTTTTTATAGCTTAAACAGTGCTCCTCCTTCCCTGATGTTCGCTCCCTGATATAAACAGTAATTATATTCCCTCTTCTCCTTAATTTTGCTGAGACCAAGACATTCTGGTCTTCTTTCACACAACAGGCTTACTAGTCCCATGACAACTCTAGAACACAACATTGTTCTCTGCTGGAAACACCTGTCTCAGTACATCTTTCTTATGCCTGGATTGCACTGGTGTCTTAAGCTCCAACACATTATCAGCCAATACAATTGTGTTTTTTTCCTTTTTCATTCTTTCTCCAAATGAAAGGTCTCCATTTATTTAATAAGAGAAATCCCTAGTTAAGAAAGTCCTAGCAAGAACAACATTTGCACATGCACCTTCTGAATTTCATTCTATTTCCACCATATTGTTCCCCATTTACTCTCCTCTTTCTAGTTGATACTCCATGATGTTACCACCTTCCAAGGTCCATTGTTAAGAAAGGTCAGCACCACAGAACTCCTATGTTATGATCACTAACAACAATATTAAACAAAACCATCCCCTGGAGCCATCTTTTGAGGAATTCTGTTAACAACAACTCATCAGCCTGTTATTTGATCAGGGTGGTCGAACACTGGAGCAGCCGCCTAGAGGGTCTAGGGAATCTCCGCTCATGGAGATACTTAAAACAAAACCAGCCACTGCCCTGAGTAACTCAGTCTGGTTTTGCAGGTGGCCCTGTTTTGGGCATGGGGTTGCACTAGACACCCTCAGACCCAAACTACCCTATATGTCTATTTCCCCTTATAGGAGAAATTGCCAGCTCCTTCCTCGCTTCCTCGTTCACTTTGCAATCACCTGAAAGCCAATCTAAACCTATGTGTTACTAACAGTTAAGCTAATAATCTCCTGTGTCGCTCCCCTGCCTTCTACCCCACCCCCAACAAAAAAAAAGGAAGTTATTACAGTAATCTAGTTTGATGAGATTATGCTCAAAAATCAGTTGCTTTATCAAAGAATGATATCAGGTTTCACTTTGGCAAACCCTGATGCATTTCACAACATGTTCCCTATACATCCACATTTTATTCTATCCCTCAAAATCAGTGTTTACTTCCTTCTTCTCATTCCTCCTGTTCATTCAGACAAGGTCTCCATGACCACTGTGATACCGGAGATCTGTTCTTCACATTCTTTCACACCAGTGGTGCTTTTGAATGGATGTTCAGCTGGTTTTCAACATTACTGCTTAACACCCAGATTCAAACGTTGCAATTCACCTTGCAGTGCCCTTGAGTGCTTTCCATTCCTCTTTCCACTCTTCTCTGCACACAATACCCAGCTCCTTAGTAAACGTACAACTTAAATATTCTAACAAGGCATTAGTACTGGGGCTGTACCCAGATTATCTTTTATCTCTACTCCAACCTCATTGGGTCCTAAATGCTTAATACCACTTACATGTTCGCCTAAGTACTTAATATCTGACATAGTTTTGCTATCGGTCTGCTGACTGCATAGCTTTTTTTTTTTAAGTATGACCATGGAGCAATAAAGAAGTATGTTACTTCAAGTATAATCCTTCCAGTAATTTAAGACATCCATTTTTCTACCCACAGCTTATTTACTCCTTGCCTCAGAAAGAAAAGGTCCAGAAGAGGAAAGGCATTACCTGAATAAAAACGGTAAAAAATATCACCACAATCACAGCAGTGATGAACAATTTCTTCCTGGGGAACACAGAAGGAGGAAGCAGGAATACAAGTGAAAAGCAAATAGCTCCTCGGAGGCCTCCATAGGCAATAATAAATTGGTCCTTAAAAGTGAGAGGAATTGTCCGGAACACATTAATGATCTGAGTCAGAACAAAAACACCTGAGGAAAAAAAAATGGAAATCCAAGAAAGAGAAAAAAGGAAATCAAAATCACATTGAAATCCCCCACAATGCCCCACTTGTTCTAAAACACCTGTACTTGCTTCTTACTTACACATTATTGAAGGAATAAAATGTTACACAGCAGCTTGAAAACACCCCAAAGAAAAATTTTAAATTCTTAAACATATTTAGTGACCTCAGGCCAGATGGATTTAGGAGCACCTGAAGCACCTGATACCCACAAGACAGCCATTCTGGCCCTCCAATGCAGTAGTAATTCTTGAGTCAGTACGGACCAGAATCCTAAACTACTTTTTTTAATGGAACTTAAGGTACTTTTGAACACTTTGGCTTCCACTTCCAACAATCCGTGGTTTAAATTCTGCAAAATCCTACTCAATCACTTGATTTCACTTCCATAGACAGGAAAGATGGTGGACTGGGGATGGAGCAAGAAGACATCAGTGCACGGTGGTGTACCAAAGGCACAGGTTACAGAGGTGCGGCAGGCTGGAAAAAGGCATAAGGGAAGGTGAAGGGAGCAAGCCTAGGGGCCAGGAGCTGAGGAGCCATCAGTCTGTTTTTCAGCATAAAGGATGTGCAGAACTGCATATTCTTTTAAGAAGAAAAGTGTTTATTTGTAAATACACTTGTAATTAGATAGATTCACTCAGATTAACAAACTTGACTGCCTCTAACTTCAGATGGGGAGGATCAAGACCAAACTGGTTTTTGGATTTCATTCTGGGGGAAGATGGAAGCTAACCCTGAGATCTGGGACATGTTACAAATAAGATAATGGAATTCTCTCTAAATTTTGCCATTTTCTGCTCGTAGAAAGGTGGGAAGTATCACTTGTAAAGAACATGACACAGTCTGGGAATTGCTTACCCAGCGCCCTCCAGATTAAACAGAACAGGAGAGTGAAGCTAACGAAGGCCCAGTTCCACTCATGGTTCTTTCCAACTGTAGAGACACCCATGAAAATGAAGATTAAGGTCTCACTGACACTGCTCAACATCTTCATGAAATATTTTATTGTTGTATAGGATTTTTGGGAAACATTTTCCTCCACGTATTTATTCATGGTCATGGCACAAGCTGTAATCCTGAAAGGCAAACACAGTCCTCTGTTTCATTGGCTTTTCACTTTCCCATAGTCCTCTTTAAGATACAAAATATGTCTTATTCCATCACCAACAAATCTCAAAGTTATAGACTTAGTGAACATCCTGTTTTGGGCATGTGATTTTTTTTTTCCAGGGTAGGAAGTTTTCTGAGAACACACCAGCGTATGGAGAGTTTTGTCATATACTAAATCCACATGAGATGTTCATTAGTCACTCAAACTATGCACTTTGAGAAAGGCAGAGCTGAGGAGAGCCAGGGAGCCCTGGAGAACAGGGATTGCTGCTCCTATTGCTGCTGAAGGACATCAGAAAGACATTATTCAGATACTAACAGACAGGATGGCCACTGTAAGCCCTGGGCAGGACTCTACTCCGTTCCCATCAGTAGCTGGCCCACCAAACCATTCCCCCCTTGATGTGAATGACAGCAGCCAGCTCCTTTCTCCAAGAAAAGCAAGCAGCAAGGCCACAGAAAACTCCTCTGCCACTGCTTGCTTTCCATATGCATAGAGCTGAGCATGGCCTCAGAGGAGAAAAACACAACATGCTGTTGAACATTTAAAGCACACAAAAATGAATGAAATGGGGATCTCAGCTGATAAGTGAGAGAACAGCTAGAGCTTACTATGTCTGCATGTCCGTTCTCTCAGCCTACGTTAGTAAGCTCAGTTTCTCAAATCAGCAGGAAGACCAAACTGAAGAATGACATTACTGGTACATCAGTGATGTACTCCACGGTGCATGGATGACTGAGACCACTGAGATGCAAAGTTTGTAGGCTCAAAGGTGGTTAGTGGTGCTGGCTGGATGCTAATCTCAAAGTGTGGCCCCAGTGAAGGGAAGTGCAGTTTGTATTTCCACATAGTTGTCAGGGTGGGCAACTAATGCAAGATCAGATGTGAAACTGCTGTCACTCTTCACTCTGTTACCTAAGGCAAAAGCATGCCTTCCTTCCCTGCATCCATGTATTTTCTGCTTTTCCAGTTTAAAAAAGTATTATACACATGGATTCTGAGCCAAAATATATAGACAGAGAAGTGTATTTATGCTTCTTTTCTGACTATAGCCCACAAGGACTTATCCCATGGTTATTTATCCCAGTGCCATGAATATTTTGGTTTACAAAGATGATTTGCCAACACAGGGAATATCTCCTCCAATTAAAATCTCCAAATTGCTCTTTCTCATGAAGGAGGAAAATTATAGGTATTCTAGATCAATTCTGGAAAGAAGCTGAGGAAGGTTTTCCCATGTCTCATAGAGATCCAGGTGCAGAAAATCTTCTGTTGAGAGTGTCCTGCCTCCAAGTCAAGAGTTCCACATTTGAACAACTCTGATGTTCCTGACTGTGAGTGCAAATGGTAAGGAAGGCTGAGGGAGAGGTCAGAATAAGCCTACTGACTGGAATAAACTTACAGATTCTTTCTTCTAAAAGAAGGGCTTAAAAGCGACCTGATAGCACCATTACAATATCTAAAGAGGGACTATGAGAAAGAAGAGGACAAACTCTTTGGTAGGGTCTGTTTTGACAGGGCAAGGGGAAATGGTTTCTAACTAAATTAGGGGAGATTTAGATTGGATGTAAGAAAAAAATACTTTACAGTGAGGCTGGTGAGACACTGGAACAGGTTGCCCAGTGAGGTGGTGGATACCACATCCCTGGACACATCCAAGCTCAGGCTGGACAAGGCCCTGAGCAACCTGATCGAGCTGTTGGTGTCCCTGTTCGTTGCCGGAGAGCTGGATTACATGAACTTTAAGGGCCCCTTCCAAATTCCAATGATTCTATGAAAAACCTTTTTGAAAAGCAGAAGGAGGAATCTCAGAATGAGCAGAAGCTTCAAAAGGTCTCAGAATAGATTCCACCATACATCCCAAATATATATATGCCCACGCATCTCAGGAAGAAGGTGGGAGAGGATCTTGGCCATGGATGGATTTTGTCCTGACACGGAGCGATGATCCAGCCACGACACACACCCAAGCCTGGGAGCTGGGAAATGTTCCCGAGTTCTTCAGTTCACCAACTTCTAAAGTCTATGTGAAGAAGGGTATCAAATCTCCTTATCATTTGAACCCTCCATAACTCTCATCTTCACTGACAAGTCAGCTCTCGTCAAGCCAGAGACCACACTGATAAACCAACAAATCTCTTAGGTTATGTCATGGCCCTGACAGCCCTCCTGTGAAGGCACAGCTTAACTGCACAGCTGTAATAAGTCCTGGCTACCTCCAATCAACTGCACACACAGTACAGATGGCACTGTGGCAAGTGCAGGGGCAGCAAAGGCAATCTAGCAATGGGCAGGCCGCAAAACAGTCCCTTCCAGACACACAATTGTTTCAGGGCCTCAAAGCTGCAGCTCACTGTCCAAAGCATTACGGCTGTTGGATCTGCATCAAAGACAAACACAACACTCAGTACTATTTATTACTCTCTTAAAATAAATAGTTTTCATGATTACAGTCATTTAGGAAAGCCCTGCAGCTTGGGGAGTGGGGAAGGAAGCTCTGAACACAGTTTGTTTTTGGATTCTGAGGTAATGGGGACACTGAAATAGATGTCTGATAAGAATCTGTCACCAGATTAATCTGGATCTCTACAAGCTGTAACCTAAAACACCTACCATGTTTAACTACAAGAATTTAAAGGGACTACAGTCTTATATACAGAATATCTTTTTCAGTCACATTTTACATTTATCCAATTAGTGTTGAGAGCTGAGATGATTCACCAGTAAAACAAATAGTGTTGTACGTTCTTTGTACTTTTAAGTACTATTAAGTATTAATAAGTACTATTCCACAGCTAATCACTGTTCACTTCTAGCTTTGATTTATGTGACCCGAGGTGGTTGCCTTGGTCGAGAAGGAGGGAAAAACAGTAATTGCAATTAACTTGCAGCTTTCTGTGCCTCTGAAGAGCTCTCCTGTACGAACAGTAGAGTTTCTGTCAGGAGTGCCATAAACCAGGCCCCTGTTTTCAGTCCTCAAGTTTCCCTGACCTACTAACTTTACAGTAGTCCCAATGTTTTTCCTTTCAGCCTGCTAAACCACTGTTGCAAAAAAAAAAAAAAAAAAAAGGTAAAACATTAATAGTTCTGCCGCTCCACTGCCTTCATAACAAATTAGTAAGCAGCGAATACGGCATTATAATTAGAAATGGGAACCAGGCAGATAAAGTTCAGATTTACATCTGTAGTTTTCACACCCTGATCCTGATTCCAGCCCGGCTCTAATTACAGGAGGACCTCCTGCCTCTGCTGTAGAGAACTTTCTCACGGCAGCTGGCGAGGACTGCGTCAGCCCCAGAGATATTTTGGCCAAGTGACCCTATGCATGGGCTACACACGGGTGCTTCAGGAATCATCTGTCTCCAGAGACTTATCAGAGGAGGAACAAGACAGCACCTCTCATTTCCCTCTGCTCCTTTGCCAATGAATTCCTGCTTGCACAGAAAAGAGGCACTCTGTGCACATGTCTTTTATATACTATAACACTGCATGTTCCCACTTTTGTTTTCTGCCTGAAGTGCGGCACAGTGTATATGTGCAAGGCCTTGCAGAGCATCTTTAAGAATCTGGGTATGAAGGAAGAGGGTATCAGTAATTCAGCAAGTGAGGTACGGGTGAATGAAGGGAAACTGGGCATTTCTTCCCTATAGGCTGAGCTACAAATGACCACAGAATTCTAGAACAAGCCAGGCTGCAAGGGGCACCTCAAGGTCACATGGCCCAGGCTGACTCCAAGGCCAGAAGTGAGTGACTGGGACCACGGCACTCACTGCAGAGCACAGCACAGGGCTCAGCACCACGCTGCACTCAACACAGGGCAGAGTACTCTCCCAAGTGCAAAGCCAAACTAAATGCAAAGACCACAGGGTACAGAATCAAAGAATCATTAAGGTTAGAAAAGACCACTAAGATCATTTCGTCGAACCATCAGCCAATCCCCATCATGCCCACTGACCACATCGCTCAGTGCCACATCCACACGGTTCTTGAACACCTCCAGGGATGGTGACTCTACCACTTCTCTGGGCAATCTATTCCAGAGCCTCACCGCTCTTTCAGATAAGTGATTTTTCTTAATATCCAACCTGAACCTCCCCTGGCACAACTTGATACCATCACCTTTTGTCCTATCACTGTTACCTGGTAGAAGAGGCCGACCCCCACACTGCCACAACCTCCTTTCAGGTAACTGTAGAGTGAGATAAGGTCTCCCCCGAGTATCCTCTCCTCCAGACTGAGCAATGCCAGTTCCCTCCAAGGCAATGTGGGGGTTTTACTCCACGGTGATGTGGGGGTTACAGGAGCTGCAGGTGCTCAGCAGCACTGCAGGGAGGGGACTATGCTGTATGTCCCACGGTAGCAGAGTGTCTACACCTCTGCAGAGGGCCCTTCCTCCTTCCCACCAGTGCCACCGAGGTATTCAGCTCCCTCAGCTGTTTTGAAGTCCACTTAGAGTCAAAACATACATAGGATATTTTAAAGATAACTGATTTTCTGTTGTAGTGTTAGATGAAAAAGGGAAAAAAAAGAAAAACTGGAGACTTCCTATACTGTTTTACCCATTCAAGGGCTGCCCTTACAAATAGAAATGAATAGGTTACTGGTGCCGCATGAAGCAATGGTGTGCTGGTTCCCACTGTGCCCTTCCCATTTTATCCTGGATGTAGAATGTCCAGTTCGGTATTTTCCTGCACTCTGATACAACTTTTTCCATGCACAGTTTAGCCACACATCTTTGGCTTAGAAGCCCTTTAAGTATTTGATCACAGGATGTCAAGAACGTTTGACTTAAGAAGTGGAGGAAACTAGAAACCACACAAATGCTATGAATAGAAGGTGGGGAAAGAGATGGCTCATTTATGAACTCGGTCAAAGTGGATGCATATGTTACTTTATTTAGGCTCATATCAGAGGAAGAAACCCATGCAATCTTTAGCTCTCACATTAAAGTACCGATCCCTCTGATTTCATGGCATATTTCTTTTTTTATACTACTGACATTATCAGCTATAAGTTTCCATGTAAATTGTTTCCCAGACCCAGAAAACCTTATACTATCAGGACTATGATATCAAACCTATCTTCACATTCTTACAGGATAATTATCAAATGAGGAATTATCAAGTTTTAGTGACACTCAGTAGTAACATATAGGCTTTCAAAAAAAGCTATGTTTCTTATGCCCGAATGACTCACATTTGCTATTCGAACAATACAAAGTCATTAAAGAAGGTCAGCCTTTTAAAAATATTACTTGGAACCTGAGAAAACCATTTCAGCATATCAAGTGTCATAAAGGCTCTTTCTAAAGCTGAAGCTGTTTGAGTATAAACACCATCAAGAGAGAGGCTGTGCTGTCTCTTTATTGAAGCCCAGGAGGGAAAGCCCACAGAGGGAAAATATTTTCATCTGTTAGCAGTGGGAAGAATAATATTTTTTTGTACATAACAATGTATGCAGAGAACATTGTAACACACAGGCACATGTATCAAGATATTAAACTGAAGGTTTATATCACCGTAGGACTAGATTCTGCAAATCTTACAGTATTTGCAATGCAGCAGGAGTTTGCCTGGATGATACACACATTGTCTCCATTGAATGGCATTTGCTGGCTGCTCACATGACTACAAGAAGATGCAGTTTCACAATACCTTGGCATCAGCAGCGAAGGCAGCTCATGAGGTTTGCAGCTACCACTGCCACTCCCTGCCTGCCATGGCTGCCCCCACATCGTTGTGTGCCACCCCTGGGCCGTGTCTGTGTGACCAGTGGCGGGGTCTCATGAGGACACGGGTCACCCAACTGATCTGGGGTAAAAATAACCCCACCAAAAATACTAGGGATTATTTTTAATTTGGAACGTTTCAAAGATATGGTTTATGGTGCGATGCCACAGGCAGTTTTAGTGACACAGCTGGTGTGGTGGTGAGCTGAGACAATGGGGTGGGAGCAGAATGGGAGAAGCCACAAATCCTCAAGCCAGCTCCGCTGCCATGCACAGTGGAACGAGGCCATATGGCAGGGTTTGCAAAATCTGGTCCTCTCTGCAGTTCCCATTCTTATTTGGGTGCTATTATTACAGAAGTCTAGGGTACTTACGCCATGATGCCCGAGAGATGAAACATTTCAGCTGTTATGTATGACAAGTAACTGTACAGGAAGACAAAGAGTGGCTCAATCACTCGGATTTTATGGGTGAAACGGGTGGTAAGGGCTGCTACAAATCCCAAAAGGATTCCAATCAATACTCCACCGATCCCCACTATAAAGAAGTTAGCAATCCCAGCGAATATGTCAATAACCTGAATTGTGCGCATCTGGCAGAAAGACTTGAACAAATTGTACAGGACCTATGAGAAAAAGAAAGCACGTTATGTTTCTGAATTCTTCTTAATTTCCCTTTGTGTCATTGTGTTTCTCTGCTTCACAGTTGGACTTTGTATTTCTCTGTCTACCTTGAACCTACTTTTGAGAAACACTGGTCTGCAACCACCCCAGAGATTACAAGCAACACAGAATCCATGAAGTGGCCTTTCTCTGATATACTAACCATTTGGAATCCAATAATTTAAGGACTTTCCAAACTTCAGATTATTTCTGGAGATTTGGATTTAATTCCCACAGAAGACCTGTGTAATTGCCCAGTTTCATTTCCAAAATTATTACAACTGCCCTCCTAAACAAATGAGGTCAATGTGATTTTCGTATTTTCTTGGCCAGATTTCCTTTTCTTTCTATACATAAAACAATAATATAAAGTCCAAGTTTCTCTAATCAGTAGTTACTACTAAAAAGACAACAATGGAATCGATCACTCTTTAAAAAGATCTTAAATGGTTTCCACAGCTGCAGATTTATTTGGAAGATTCAAGCATTGCCCAGTGCTACGTGTGTGCTCCCAGCCTTGTGATACCACGATGGCTACATGATCCCCATGTACAGGCCAAAGTTTGGTCCTGTTACTAGCATAGAGCACACCTAAGCCAGAAGTGGAAACTGGGGTCACAGACATGGTCATAACAAACACCAGCTTGGGCAGCTTACAGGAGTTAAATCTCCGCTTTCTTTGTGGACTTCTTAGAGAATCAAACAGGCTTCTCTATCAGAAGTGCTATTTGAAAGAACAAGCTTTTATCAGTACTTGCATTGTGCCAACATTTTAGGTACTTGAATACTGGGAGGGATTTGTCACCTTTGCAGTCTTGCCCTCTCTCACATGACAGAAAACTAGTTTTACAGCTCTTCTTAGCCAAAATTTGAGAAGTCATACATAAGTAGAAGTCCTCACTAAAGACTAATGCGAAGACATGGGCTATTAAGCGTCCTTTAGGCTAAGTGAAAGGAAAGAACTGAAAAAGAAAAAAAAAAACATATTCCAGTGCAAGCATGAAAAAAAAGGGTTAAATCAAACATTGTAGGATCACCAGTAATTTCTGATTTCCATTACAGAGCAACAGGCAGGGGAAGAGCAGGAGCATGAACTGCTTACTTCATAAGCACGATGCCCTCAGGATGAGTCCGCCTGGGAGAAGTGTCATTTTTCACCTGGGCAAACCCATTCACCTTGCTGCTGTGAGGCAGACTCACAGCTTTTTTTTGCGCTGTTCCTCGATATTATGTCCTGTGCAGGACAGGGAAGTAATGTCATATGCTCCACTGGTTTTCAGTCTGTTTTGATTTTGAGACCTTATGAATTTGCATGGACAGAAGCATACCAGAATAAGCCTCCTGACAAGGTGTGCCTTTGTTTTTCATTTTACAAAGACCCTTCATTCCACAGACTCACAGGGCTCCCTGAATCACAGGCTGAAGAAAAAGTACTGCGGTTTGGGGTCAAGAAAGGAGAGAAGTTTCCCTGAGTCACTTCTTGGCACTTGCAATTGCCCCGGAGTTGCACTTTTCTTCAAAACACATATAGAAATCTGATCTACCTCAGTACAGATTGTGGAACACGATCATTTTCTTTGAGTCAAACAGCCTTGTTTTACATTTTAAATAGTAACTATATGAGCATATATATATGTGTGTGTTTGGAAAGTATCTCAAGAAAGGTCACTGACAGCTGCATGTAAAGCATATAATTTTGACCTACTCAAGCAACAGCTTTTCCACAGCATCACCTCATCTCCACCACAAAGTACTCAACCTGCAAACAGAATGGAAACTGTTTCCAGCATAGACACCTCTATACATCTAGAGTCTACTGCCACAACTTATTTGAAAGAAGAAAGGCAATGTTCATGGTTGAAAACCATGCCATGCTGGAAGCAGTAGCTAGGACTATGGAACGTCATGAAAATGATTTTAATCTCCTTCTTATTGTTCTTTATTTGCACTACTGTACAGGAGATCACAATCAGGTTCCATTCCCTTTTACTGCACAGGTAGTTCAGATTTACAGCTCTCATTAAGCTTTCAGGTGAGTTAAACAACAGCAACACCAGCCACATTTTGCAATGCACTTGGCATGCAAACTGTTTTTATTCAAGTTCAAGATTTACTCAACATCCTTTAGCTGAACTTGTTGAAGGTCACGCCAAGGAGTCATCAGTCACTAATCATTTTAATCGTGTCTCAGAGTATACATGCTCCTTCTAGACACTAATTGCTTATTTTCATCAGTTTTCAGTTATTACTTCTTAATTCTGAAATTACTTGAAAGCCCTGTAAAATAATGTTTTCGGTAGAGGCAGAATGCAGAGCACTGCTGAAATGTTTTTTAATACAGGAATAATATTACTGTAATGAAACTGGCTCCTTCTGTGCGATTTTAAGCCCAGAACTAGAATTTGAACTGCTAAAACTGAGCTTCAAATACTGTGATTTTGCCATTTAATCTCCTTATGGTGGCTGTCACTGAACCAGGTGGTTGGTAAGGCACCAGCCCGAACAAGAAGCAGTACAACTGACTGGCAAACATTTCCCTCAACCAAATTCAAGCTTCAAAATTTCACCAGTGGGATCATCCAAACTGTGAAACCAGTTAGGCATGAAAGCTACATGAAAAGCACAGCAGAGCTGAGATTTCTGAGAATGCACACCCTGCTTTATAGCTAAAATGAAGGTGGAGAAGCAAGTATTCTGAAAAGGGAAAGCACTGATGACACTGCTTTCCTAAGAAAAACTTTTATTAGCAGCAAGCCAGCAGTGCAAGCAGGTTAGCAGGAAAACGGGCTTAAAGTGTGTAGGAAGCATGTTTACTGGAGTCATGCCGTGCAGCACTGCTCAAGTGCGCAGCCCCTGGTTGTTTTAATGCTGCAGTGGCCAGTGTCTGTGGGCAGGAATGAGACAGTCCCCAGTGATGGCCAGCCTGACCTCATCACCCCTCTCGCCCCATCCCACATCCCACCACAAGCACCTGCAGTGAGGACTGCTCCAGCAGCGCTGCCATGGTGTGGGAGCAAGGCCCACCCAGGGCACTCCAGAGCAGCCTCATGAGATGGCCTGAGTCGCATTTTCAGTTTAAGCACGATTGCAGGTGTGCAAAATCATAACAAGGAGCCATTAGCAGACCAATACTTAACGTGTGGAAACCAATTGGTGTCCTGCCAAGAACCACCTCTAAGCAACAGCTGGGAAGTGAGACAGAATGGACTCTAAATCCCTTTCACTCCCCAAGAATACAAGTATGGCCAGCACATCTGCTGTGTTGGCCCTACAGGTTCCCCAGAGCACCTTTCCCTATGGTGGGGCATCTGCGCAGGCACTCCACGAGAAAGGACTCTGAAGAAGGCAATGATGATGCCTACAAGGAAAGCCACAAATCACTGCTGTGCCAGCGCCTATGAAAAAGGTGCCTTGAAGTGATCCACCACAGGGCAATGGCATGCACACATACTTCCACCATCAAGATGGAGTGTTTTGCTAGCAAAACTTGCTACATTAACAGCTGCTCCAGTAGAAAGGCAATTGATTTTGTGATTGGAAAAAGCAGTTTTGGAAGGAAAAATCAAAAAATAAAATGCTTCATATTAACATTGAAGTAGCCCTTTTTTCCTCTCAAAAAATAATATGAAAAGGATTCCCTTGCACAAGTGGTCATTAAGAGTGAATAGAAACAGACACAGCCATGGCTGAACTGTCTGAAGCTCAGAATTTACACTCACTGTTTTCCCCAACTGTCTAAGGTACCAGTTTAGTAATCCCAGGCAGATGCAGCTATAAACTGATGAGAACGGCTAGGCTTTAAGGCAAGGCCATACGAGGAGATGCGATGCAGAGTCTGGTAAAGCACAAAGCCTATATGTGTAGAACAGTACTCCTCAGAGCACACAAGAAATCATCAGTACCAAGGCTCATATTAAAAGCTTGAGAAACACAGGTGTTAAACACGTGAAGGAAAGTCCCAGAAAGGAGGAGGAAAAACCAAAGGAGAATTCTCCTTGGAGAGGGACAGTCAGTAAGAAGCCAGTGACAAAGAGGGGGAAGGCAAGGACCCAATTCATCACTCTTCCTCATCCTTCTCTCATATGAAAAAAAATGGATTTCCATGGCTCATAAAAACAGAAAGCATGCTGTGACATAGTTAACATGGGTAGGATTTCAAGTAAGGTATAGATAAATGGGAGTAATGTTCCAGACACGGTGTCATCAGGTACAAACAAGGGGCACTGGGAGTGTTGATGGAACTTACTGATTTCTGTCCTCAGGTCAGCACCACAAACCTAGTGCAGCTAGTTAATGATTAGAAACAGCTACCTCCAGGTGGCTGTCCTGGCTCATCTGTAGGCTTAGAGAATGTATGGGTGGGCTCTGTGCAGTCTGAACCAGACAGGCATAGGCAAACACCTGGCATCACCTGGATCCCATGCCCACGGTAGCTCAAAGACTCACCCATTCTCCCTGAGAACACTGAGAACAGCCCACACTGGCCCTTTTGCCTGTCCCATCCAATGACACTTCTGCAGGTGAGGAAAGCCTCCAATTTAAGATTACGGAAGAGACAGAATTCAGAGATACAGAAACTAAAAAGGTCAGGCAGTAAAATCACTTGAGCAAATATGCTACCATTACCTATTCCTCTGCTGTAGCTAGACGACTGTAGTTCCTAAATCTTAAAGTTCAGAGAATTACATAAATACATTCTCACTTACTGACTTCCCTCTTTCAGCAAACTGCAATAACCACGCACATTCAGAGACACAGCGGCATAACACAGTGGGATGCAAGCCATCATTTATCATTTTAATCTACTAATCATTTATCAGGTAACTTACCACAGTTATAGCATCATTCAGCAATGACTCTCCAAACACCAGGATGTAGAGCTGCTCATTGACATGGATATTTTCAAACACAGCCAACACTGCCACAGGATCCACAGCTGAAATGAGGCTGCCAAAGAGCAAATTCTGCAGCAAGGTGATATCAGTCAAACCAAACGCACTGATTTGGCAAATTCCAAAAAGGGAAATCCCAATGCCAATGGCATTCCAGAGCGTGCCCACCACGGCATACCAGAATATAGTACCAAAGTTCTCAAAGAAAAGACGAGTTGGCATGAAATATCCAGCGTCGAGTACAATTGGCGGTAGAAGATATAAGAAAAACACATCACTGTTCATTACAGGGGGGGACTTCTCCTCTGCTCCAAAAATAATCCCACCAAGAAGCAATCCAACCAGAATAAGGAGACAGCTTTCAGGTACTATTGAGGGCAACTTGTGATAGAGATGAAAGCCTTCAAAGGAAATTCAAACACAAGAAAATGAAATAGTTATTTGCAAAGAATCTAAACAACTACTCTAGATTCTGTTATCTTAGTCTCTGTAGTAAGCAAACAGCAACTGCAGGGCAGCTTCATTTTCATTGACAAGACTAAAATGGACCACCACCACGGGTCAATGTAAATTAGTCAGCTAGGGTAGTTAATTCAATTAATTTGATGGAGAGGCAATTTAATAGCTAGACTTTCCTGCTCATAGCTAGGCTAGCTAGAGCAATTGGTGCTCTGTTTGTGAAACTGTGTTGTTGTTTTTTGTTGTTTTTTTTCAAGTTCTTTAGTTGTTGTTTTGTTCTTGTTGTGGTTGTTTGTAACTTAGAATCCTACAGAAACACAATCCAAACACTTCTACAGGGCAAATGACACCTAGGTAGAGAAAAGCATTTCAGGATGACCACCCCTTCCTCCATGCGCAGCTTCACAAAGGAACTTAAGAAACAAATGCATTCATTTTAATTCTAGGCTTCTTTCAGAGTCTCAAAACCAGGAGCACCAGCACGTGACCTGCACCCACTCACCCATGGCACTTCCTCAGCGACCATGAGGAAGCATCGTCAGCCACATTACTCTTTTAACTTCAGCAGGGACTCCAAATTAATTTCATAACCAAAAAAAATATGTTTTCCATTAAGTGACAATAAATTGCAGCTTGTATTATTAAACTAATCCTTCTCTATTATATAATTATGGTAGTGCCAAGACTCTGTCATAAGAATCTGTACAGAGTGTTAAAAATAAAGAATAAAAAAAGGCTCTGAATGAAGACTTGAGTGCCTACTAAAATTCCCAAAGATGTGTAGTTTTGATTTAAAGATTCCAATTACTTTTAGATGTTGATTTTAGTAATGAATGGCAGATGTTTGGAAGGAACTTAACTTCAGCCAATCTAATGGAATGGTCAACCCTATGTACAAAGGTCACATTCCAGGTCCTGGCGATACCAATCTTTTCCAGGCTCCTCCTTATCTATATTTGGCCCATATAATTATATAGAAAACTATCCACACCCACAAGATCCTACAATTCCCGCCTAAGTAAAAAGCATTTAAATTATTTTAAATGAGAGCTGCACGGAAACACTGGGTGTGGTAATAACGGGCGTCTATTTCAGTAAAACTATTTCAGTAAAATTCACACCTGTAGTTGAAACAGTTAAACTTCTGCAAGCTTGGAACAGTTCACATCCAGGTTCCCAGTTTGAGGCTTCTGCATCTTGTAGCACCTATTCTGTAAATTCTCCTTCCATCATTGATTTTTTCCAGGTAAAAGAAAGCCTGACTTAATAATTACGGAAAACAAATGGTTAAAAAAGACTATGGTGGAAGTTGTTCTAATCTACAGAATTTTACTTATGTATTCAATATCTCTTAAAGCTGTTCTTAAAAATAGGCAGCTCAAAACTCATTTCTTTCTCCTTTCTGGATGAACAGTGTGCTTTTTAATATTTGGAAACACAGCCTCGTGATGCATTAGAAGGATTGCTAAATTCACTAGCATTCTTTGAAACAGGAATCACTAGGATCCGGTTTGCTGTATGAGCAGAGCAGGTAATGACGCTGGGAAGATAAGAATTGCCTCTTGCACACTTGTCTCTTCACCTTTCAGACACTTCCACTCGAACATATTATGGTCTGTCTTCATTTCTGCAGTGGCAGGATGCCAAAATTTCTGACAGAGTGATTAAGTAGATTCTCCTGAGCAAACAGTTTTTGCTAGAAGGTTTAAAAGCCCTTGGAAAGTATCTTAAAACATTTTCTCAATAAAAAGTGAAAACAAGGGAATTTATACAAATGCAGCTTTTAATGAGAAAAAAATAAAATAAAAAAACACGAAATGCTTCCAAGCAGGTCTAATGCAAAAGCAATGAAATGTCTATTATGAATGTAAAATAAAAATCTTTTTCTTCTTTTTTCCTTTACAAGTCACTCTTTGGAAAGTTTATACCTTCTCAGAGCATTTGGTACTCCACCTCATTCTTGAAGGGCTCCCACTATGCTGCACATGAACGACCTTTGGCTGAACCCAGGACCATAGCAACTTTCTCCTCTTCTGACCCTGTTCTTGGACTCCTGACTATGCAGTGGACACATGGAAGATGTTTACCCTCAGGCCACTGGGCATTGCCTAATGCACAAGTTCAACATTCTTCAAGCTGAAAGGACCTTAGAGTCCTGATTTCCTATTCTTGGGTGAAGTCCAGTGCTTTCTGATGTTGACAATGCCATTGAGACATGTACTTTGAATTATGTGAGAGTGGTCCAACTGTCAGGGTTCAGGTGCTGAACAGTTTTATTTGGGAGAACCTTTTATTTGGGAGAGAAGTGCTGGAAGGACATCATAGAACAGTTTGGATTGGAAAGGACATCAAAGCCCACCCAGCTCCAGCCCCTGCCATGGGCAGGGCTGGACCCCACCACAAAGGCTGCCCAGTGCCCCATCCAATCTGGCCTTGAGCGCTTCCAGGGATGGGGCATCAGGTCAGTTCCCAGAGGCAGCACTTCTAATTGTGCTTGTGATTAAGCATATGAGTAATGTCAATCTGGGTGAGTTCGACAACGTTTTCTAAGTTTAGGGGCATAGGAGTTCAGCAAGACGGGGCAGTAAGCAGACCAGTCTCACTGCCTAGAGATTACAGCATGTTTGGTGTGCACTGGATTCCACCTAATGCACTGGTGAGCTCATCAGCATGCTAGTGACATACCTCATGTATGGTATCACCACACAAGATAAGTAACTAGAGGTAGCCAGAAATTAGCAATTCTGCTCAAGGCAATTTCTTAGATTTCAAAAGGTGCCCTTGCTCTTTGTTGGAATACAAACACTAAGTTCCTAATTTCTACGTGGAAATATACCTCAACAAAATGCTTAGGTTCTCCCTGACAACTTCAAGTTTTCCTTTCTCATACTGTCCTTTGTGCTCTCGCTAATCCTAGTCTACAGTCAGGGGATCTGAGAAGCCTTTCAGTTAGATATCCCCTGTAACAATGAACATATCTTTGAACGTTTCCACTTCAATCAAACAGCACTTCTGCAAAAACATGCTTGTTCAAAAAGGCAGTAAACAGGTGCTGGGATACAGTTCTTTGGGATCCTAAGAACATGGTGAGAGCTGTTATTAAACGTGACTGTATCTTCCAAGCTCCCTGCATCTGAGCAGAATTCAGGGCTCTGCTCATAAAGGCTTGCTGCTCAGCAGTGCCCTAAGTAAGCACCCTGTGCCCAGCCCCAGAAAGGAATGCGTGATGCCAGATTAAGCACCCAAGTTTCCTGGGCAGTGCGCACACCTTGAGGTGGCATAACACGGGCAGGATGCCTGCACAGCCTGGAAGAAATGTGGCGAGAGGGATGTCCCAGAGAGCTGCCTCACAGAAGGGGCTCAACACTCCTCTCCATCCCTTTGAACTGAGGCAAAACACCCTGTCCTTAAGACTTAAGTCTTGGGAGTGATGAGAGCCTGCACTGGGCAGGTGCACGCGATGCATTTGCTGGATAAGGAGCGCAGCAGGAGCCTGGGAGCCAGAACTGGATGTTCCTAATTCCAGCCCCACAGCCGGGGCCCCGAAGGTAGGCGTGGTGGAGCCGGCGCAGCCACACCTGAGACTTGGCCCTGGTTACTTGGAGCACGCTGCTAACAGCAGGGACAGTGCCCTACATTGGCTGCATCAGCCTTCGTTTGGTGTAGCTGAAGGGATTTGACAATTATAGGCATTTCTCCTCATTTACGCTCCTTGCTTATTCATTGCACTGCAGTCAGCTTGGGAAGAAAAGTAGGCAACTCTCATTTTCTTTTTAGATGCCTGTGCACTAGCAAAATACCATGGCAGTTATATACAGTCTTGCAGAATCTATCTATTACTGTGTATGTATGTGCTGACATGTTTCAGATGGATTCCCTATAATCATTAATGAAACAAACTGAGTGTTAGTTGATTCAACAGTTCTTGCTGTATCTAGGCTCAGAAGCCCCAGTAAACCTCCAGCACTCAACTGGCTGAGCTCTTTCCCCAAACCCCTTATGTTCTGGCTATGATGGTTCATGATTAATCTGAGTGCATCACATTGGAGCTATATCCTGATTCTGCAAACACCTACATTCATCCTCAAGGCTAAGCATGCATCTTTAATGCATTAAGATGCACAACCTGAATGGCTGACTGCAAGATAGACAGAGTATTTCTGCAGAAAGCAATGAAGCAAGGTACTGCGGTGGAGGATCGGGATCCCAGCTCAATGCTAACTGTGGCTGGAGGTGAGCACCAACATTCACTTTTGCAGAAACTCAATTCCCTGACATGTAATGCATTAAATAAAGTGACCCTATTTAAATGTCAAAAGAAGCCACGTCAAAGTTTTAAGTTTTATCAAGCTGTTCCATCAAAATATGATCACAGACAGTTTTGATTGAAAGCACAGAATCATAGGGTAACCCGAGTCGGAAGGGACCCACAAGGTCCATCGAGTCCAACTCCTAGCTGCACACAGGACCACTCAATCCGCAAAGTCGGATTTCTCATTTTTATTTGGTTTCTACAGCTCTATCCCTGCCATTATCTTCTAGTTGAGACAGAGTCCATCATATATAGTTTTACTGACTCTAAAACAGATCTCTAGTATGCCTTTACCTGACATCTTTAGATGACTCTACTGTACTCATTTATTTCAGTCCGGGGCACAGAAAGCTCATTAAACACACCGTATGTAAACCCCACAAAACAGTGAAACTATGCAATACAAATAATTTCCACATGAGGGAATAAGCAGCCTTTCTCACTCATTCAGTGCCACACTTTCTAGCTTTCTCGGGACAGTGAATGGTGGGAAAGTACAACGAGGAGGCTTCCTCATAAATATTTGCTCTCCATCGATCTGTTGTTCTGTTATGAAACTGTCATTATAGCCGGCGTTATTTTAAGAGGAAGAAAACAGTGCTCCGATGGCAGCAGAGTCATCAAGGAACACCCTGCCGAACTCTCGGCTTTCCAATCCTACCAGCCCGTGCTTTAGCGGGCTGCAGGTAACCGCTGCTCACCCGCACCTTCCCACCCCAAACCCTCCGAACGAGCCCGTCCCGGGGAACGACGCTCCGAAGGGGCACCGCCAGCCCCGGGGGAGCCCCGCCCCGCGCCCCCCGCCCGGTGCTTCGCTCCCCGCGCCGGGCTCCCGCGGCGGTCCCGGGCTGCGGTGCACGGGAGTCCCCGTGGGCCGCGCTCACCGATCTTGGCGATGGAGGCAAGCAGGATCCAGAGGGTGATCTCGAAGGGGATCTGCACGTGGGGGTAGTCCAAGGTGAAGACGTGCAGCCGCGTCTCTTCGAAGGCGGTGCCGCTGGGGCTCGGCGGGGTGCCGGTGCCCATCGCCGCCGCGCCGGGTGCTTGGCTCCCCGCGGTGCC
>NC_034409.1:131823094-131867474 GCF_002078875.1 Numida meleagris | reverse complement strand
GCCGCCCCCGCTGCCCCCGGCCGCCGCCCAGCCGCTGTCAGACGGCGCCGGTGTGAGCTCCGAAGTCTGAGTTACTCGAAAGGAGCTTTGTATGTGCATGTGTGCATATATACGGCACGAGGGAGTTAGCGCACTACAGACATCAATGGATGCGTACGTGCATCTATATCTATGTGTATGCTATACAGTATAGAATATGCCATGTCTAAAATAATACGTATAACTGTATGTATTAACTGTTATATATTACTTATGTTGCCCATACAGTGTCAGAATGTGAGAATACATGCACATATTTATGTGTTTCTACGAGGGCTGCTCCAGAAGTAATGCCTCCTATTTCATGATGTTGGCCCTTGACATCAGAGGCGGATGTTGGTGGGATGGCAGTAGAGGTTGAACCTTCCCACCAGTATTCCCTTACATGTTGTTGCCATGTGACAGATGGCAGCAGAGGGGCGGTCTGGCACAATGGCATCTGACATGGAAGTGAGGATGGAGCAAAGGTGTGTCACTGAATTCCTCCATGTGCAAAAATGGCACTCATGGACATTCATCAATGCTTAGTAAACGTTTATAGAGACCCAAGAGTGGATGTGAGCACAGTGAGGCAGTGGGCGGTGCCTTTCAGCAGTGGTGACAGTGACAGTGGATCACCTCCACTGGTCCCAATATTTACGAGCGTGGCATGCAAGCTTTTGTTCATCGCTGGTGAAAACACATAGCTAATGGTGGTGACTATGTTGAAAAACAGTGTTTTGTAGCTGAGAATTTGCTCTATCAAATAGTGCTATTGTGCTCTTTATTCTAGTTTCCATGAATATAAATAAAAGGCAATAGTTTTGGTGCAACCTACATACATATATGCATATATATGTGTGCATAAATGTGTGTGTGTGCATACTGCTGACACTGAACATGTCACTGGCAAATTGCTGCTCATGCTGAAGGCACCAGAAATTGGTCACGTCTTTCAGCAGGACTGAGATTCCCTCACACTGCACTGAGCGCCGGCCTCCCGTATTTCCTGAAACAATGCATTTGCACACACCATCGTCACTTATGAGTAATATGGTATTCCAAAGTTCAAACTAATAAAATCTTTATTGGTGCACACCATTGTGCATGACTTTATGGCAAAGTGTATCTTCCTTGACCTCAGACAAACCAAAACCACTGGCACAGGCTGCCCAGGGAGGCGCTAGAGTTACTGTTCCTGGAGGTGTTCAATTACCGTGTGGATGTGGCACTGACGGACATGGTCAGTGGGCATGGTGGGGGTGGGCTGGTGGCTGGACCAAAGAGGAGAGGTCTGAGAGGTCTTTTCCAGCCTTAATGATTCTGTGATTCTATGTATGAGTTAAGGCTAAAACTCTGACTCAACAAGCCATTTCTTTACCTCAGAACCTAAAAGCAGGGCACCAAGCCTGGGATTTTAATAACAAATTTCAAAGCATGACACCAATAAAAAATTTTTCTTAATGTTATATACAAGTCATAGGAGAACACATTTAAATTTCTAACCAGCATGTGCATCACCTAGCCCTACGGGTGCATGGGATAGCTTGACAAGTTTTTTTTATTTGTTATATTATATTCTTTGAAATGAGGGAAACAACTGAACATCAGCCAATTCTGAGGACATTCTCAAAAATGTCCTCAAGAAAAATAAATGAGGGAAAAACATAATTAATCCTGACACTGGTGATTTGCACTGCAATGATAAAAATGGAGATAGTAAGTACATTGTCACAGACCTTGAAAGACAGTGAGAGTGAAGAGAATGTGGGTGGCAAGCAGTTACTGGAGCTGACACCATTATGCCAAAATAAATTATCTATTTTATAGGTAGATTGTATGGTTGAGTTTATCTAGCACTCAGATGGGAACTACCCCTGCTGCATGACACACAATACAGCAGGGAATATTTGGCTTTCAAGCTTGTTGACATAGGTGCCGTGTAGCTGAGCATGGTGTGAGATGCTGAGGGTCAGTGTTTACAGCTCATGCTGCTTTCCATCTCCATCAGCCCTGTGCAGCTGAAGCTCTGTACCCTCGCTGGTCCCAGAGATGCTGAGGACTCTGCTCCTGGGGACATCGCCATATGGAGAAGAATGTTCCCAAGGCACAAAGCAGCCCATCAGAGAGGGAGGGGTCCCCCCAGCCAAGGAGATGGGCAGGTGTGTCCCTGGCGCCACGGCGCCTCGTCATGGCTTTGCCCCTGACAGCTCAATGCATCTGCTCCTGCCTCAGAACAATTCGGTGCCGGGTCGCTCCGCACTGTTTCAGGGAGAGCACAAACAGAAGCACGCCTGATTGCAGCTGAGCCACAAGGGCCCTTCCCACCATACACCCACCAATGCCTCATTGCCCCTGCTGCGCCCTGCCATCTGCACCCGTCTGTACTTTCATCCCTTGTTCTCCTCTGCATTGCCTGTTCTATCAGAGACAGTGCTAACAGTGCTTCACGTGACAGAGTACATGCTGTTTTATACATCAAGATAGTAACCCACATAATTTACTTTATTTACCTTTTAATCCATCTAGTGATTACTGCTGTCAATTGCTACTAGAGCAAGGAAATGCTCTGGTACCCGCAGTGTGCTTGTGGGACTCACTGCTACCACATGGATTTGCAGTAGTCGGGTGTGCTTTGAACCATTATGAGTCATGGCAATCTGTTTTTCCTTTTGCTGGGGCTTTTTCACTGTAGATATGGCTTTGAGTTAAGGGTTGTACATCAGCTGTTAATATTAATCCTGCTTTTGCTGTGTGATAGGAAAAAATCTGTCTTTATTGTGATTGTCAAACTGCTTTCATAATGAAAAAATAGACTGATTTGACAAAATGAGAATTTTCACTATATCAGAAATTAACTCCATTTTTAGGGATGAAGTCTGAAGTCTGAATCACAGAATCGTTCGAGTTGGAAGGGACACTTAGAGACCCTCTAGCCCAACTGCCCTGCAGTGAACAGGGACACCTACAGCTATATCAGGTTGCTCAGAGCCCCATCCAGCCTGACCTTGGATGTCTTCAGGGACAGGGCATCTACCACCTCTCTGGGCAACCTGTGCCAGTGCCTCACCACCCTCACTGTAAAAAACTTCTTCCTTATATCCAATCTAAATCTCTTTTAATTTAAAACTGTTTCCCCATGTCCTATCACCACAGACCCTGCTAATGAGTCTGTGCCCTTCCTTCTTATAGTCCCCCTTTAGATACTGACAGGTCGCCCTCAGGTCTCCCCAGAGCCTTCTCTGCTCCAGGCTGAACAGCCCCAGCTCTCTCAGGTCTTCATACTTATTTTCTGACCTTTCTTTTTTATCAAGGAGACATTTCTAGAAAAAGCTACTCTGACTATTTCAAAAAGTGGATCTCCTGGGAGCAACATCTTTGGACTAGTAAGTATGATTAAAAAATAAAAATGACTGCGGTGAAATCATAAATGTGTTAATAAATGCTTGTCCATCATTTTAATTGTTGTTTTAGTATAACAGGCATTTTCAGCAGATTAAAGAAAAAAAGGAAAAGACAATCTGCTGATGCTCCATGGAAATACTAAAATGAATTCTGTTCAGCAGAACTTTGAGGTTGCTTACTACTAAGATTTCTCTGACTGTCCACATTACAGTATTGTAAATCTCATAGAATCATAGAATTGTTTGAGTTGGAAGGGACCTTTAAGGGCCGTCTGGTCCAACTCCCCTGCAATGAACAGGGACACCTACAGCTAGATCGGGGTGCTCAGAGCCCCGTCCAGCCTGACCTTGGATGTCTGTTTTCCTGGTTCAGAAGAAAGGAATGAATTTCGTCCTTTTTAGCCACTTCTCTAAAACAGACAGAAAGATTTGCTCTATTTTCTCCTGAAGTAGAGTACAAGAGACTCAAACACAGGACATCTTGCTAAAATGTATTAATACATTACTAAAATAAATTTGTTAAAAATTATGGTATTTCCATGTGAACAAAGAATCATAGAATCATAGAATCATAGAATGGCCTGAGTTGAAAAGGACCCCAAGGATCATTGAGTCTTAACCCCCCTGCTAAGTGCAGGGTCGCCAACCACTAGACCAGGCTGCCCAGAGAGGTTACCTCAGGTAAAAGGGAGATCTTTTTGACATCTGCAGCTATGTGGGAAGAGCAGTAATGCATGGAAGAGATACCTGTGACACATGTAAACAAGATGCTCGAAGTTACGAGAAAACAAACGCCGAAGAGGTGAGAGAGACTTTTTTACATATATAGAAATAGCTTCAGGGGAAATCTGAGGATTATAAAACACAAACACGGTTGACTGAGAGTTGTTTTATTTGGGGAGGGGCACCAGCAACACACCTTCACCATTACTTCAGCAAACATTTCTTGAAATCTCTCTTCCACTAGAGGCGAGGTTCTTTTTCCTAGGGCTGTGCCATCATGACCTTGAACATGTAACTTTGTCTCTAAATCCATTAATTAGCATAACTGTATCTCGGCTATTAAGTGATTTATTTTATGAAATCAATAGCCCATTGAGGATGTGTTTTTTTCCACAGCCCTTTCCAGGGCTGCTTGGCAACTGTCCCCATAAATCGGTTCTACCAAGGTGCTGTGCCTTCCAGAGATAGTCACTTTAATGGCAGCAATTTAGTTGTGCGGGCCTGAACTTTGGTAAGCCGATTTAATGCCTTTACGACATTAACGGTAGTGTCTCCACAGCCTTGAATTTAGACTGGAAAAGATTGAGAAAGGGCATGGGTGCCGGCAGCCGCCTCATTTGCCAGAGGTTGGGGAGTGATGGCAGGAGCAGCTGGCAGAGCTGCTCCCTTTGTGGGTTTAAGGCAGAGCTAAGCTGGTGTAAGGGCAATTGCACTGTATGCAGAGGCTCTCCTAAAGACTTCTCCCCAGGCCTTCTCCAGCCGGGATCTGTGTACTCGTGGTTTCTGGTCCCCATGAGTAAGCACCTCAGGCATTTTCAGCCCTGGGAGGGCACTTCTTGCCTTGTGATGAATAACGGAGGGGGTTTTGTGGTGCTGCAGGGCATCAGAATTAAACCTCATCTGGAAGAACACACACGGCACCCTCTGTAAGTTCCTGCAGGAGAAATCAGTGGTATTTCTAGAGGGAGTGTTATAACTTAAGAGGGCTAATAATCTGTGAAGTTAGTGTTTTGCTGGTTCCTTGAAAGAAAAGTGTACTCGTTCTGCTCCTGATACCACAGGCAAAAAAGTGAGGGGATTTTTGTGCAGTTTTTCCTTTCTTTCATTACTTGTGCTCTAGGTGACCTTGATATCACTGGAAATACATTGTTGGGCACATTTTCTGGAAACCCAAAACCAGAGATGACAGGCTGGTCTTCATCCCTTAGGGATTAGAACAATCTCATTGTTTAATAGCTAAGCGACAGGTTTAATATTTAAACAGTAAATTCCCTCTTTAGCTCATTCTGCACCAGGACACTTGGTTGTTGAATGATTTCTGAGGCTGTGTCCCCACATCAGGTGTCAGAAATAGTCACTGTTCTCTAGCCTGGAATTGTCACTGCCATGAATACAGAAATACTAGTTTAAATGTTTAACTTCTTGGGAAACATGGTTTTAAATACTGCCCTGTAAGTTCAAGCATTGGATTTGGAGACTGGGCAAGGCAAAGGCTGCTCCTATCCTGGAGTCTGAGGTGGCTTTCTGCTAAGCAACGTTTCCTACTTGCTTTCTGTTAGCAGATGGATGGCACAGGCATGTAGGACAAATGCTTCCTTCCAAAATGCTGAGGGTTTTAGGTGCTGGGTTTTTTTCACCTGAAGAAAAAGTAATTATAAATGTTCTCTTGTTTATTAAGCAGTTATGAAGCAAGTAAAATTATGTCCAAGGTGTGGTCTGTCCTGAGTGAAACCAACTGCCACCTTATTCCCAGGCTCGCCCACAATGACCAGTACCTCTGGCCCAGGAGCTTTCTTCTGTGTGCCTGCACCCAGCTCACCAGCTCAGCCTGAGGTCAGCCTCCACCTCCACTGACATGAGCTCTTCTGTATAGGCATGATGGGTTAGATGTAGGCCCTTGACATATGCTTTTATTAGAGGACTGAGATCTTCAGGAGGAGTTCAGAAACTACCAGAACATCACTCTGGAGCCAGTGTTGCAGGTTACTTTATAACCAAGCTCATTTCTCACCTGCCCCTTGTTTCTCCCACCCTCTTGCTTCTATCTTTTTTGCCAAGAACCTACATGTGAAACAAGGGTACACTCACTCTGTGCTGGTTCAGGGCTGAACAGCACTGGTCATCGCTGAGAACTGGGGAACCATCCTTTAGCAAGGATACAAAAAAAATGGATTAGATCCTCCACAGCCCTCAAAGAATTAACTGTATACAATACTGTGTTTGCAGAGGTCAGAGGTGAGTGCACATTATCTAGGAAAAGCGGAGAGTCACACTAGGTGATAGTTTGCTTATATAATCTATAATTTTCTAGGTTCAGAAATACACATTTCAAGAATTGATGAAACTTACTTCTTTTCTGCAATTTAAGTTTATGCCCTGCTTATCTCCTCGATTTTCTGTACTTCTTTTCTTTTGCTCACTGAAATTCATTAGTCATTGCTGGCAACTCTTATGTCACTGTTTTCATTGCAGAGGGTTAATAAATCTTTGCAGGATGTTTCACTGTTGATCTCAGCTGATTGGTTTTATGAGCAGTGGACAGCTGGTGTGAACATAGGTTTTCCACATGACTTGGTGGAAATCTGGCTTTAAATTTTATGCAGAATGTTATGGATGCCTTGTTTTCAAAAGAAATTAGTACAGTTTAGTGTTGTTCCTAGGTCACGTGTAAAACTAAAACCTTTTTCACCTCCTCACATAATGTTGTCCTTGGGGAAGTTAGCACAGAACAATCAGGTCAGAAATGAATGAAAACGCACTTCTTTGCATTACAGTATTGGATTTGTGTTGATGATCACCGAAGAAGAACAGAAGGTTTGAGTTTCAATGTATGTATCACAAACATATTTTAAATTATGTTAAACAGAGCCTCAGTCTAAAATACCCAATTGCAGCTGCTGCCAAGCATCAAAATCCTTATTTTATTCTATTTTTTTAATACAAAGACCTTTTGCTTGAACTCATAGATGATAAGGCCGGACCCAACGTCTTGTAACTTTTCAAAAGAGTGCAAAGAAAATGTAAAATATTGTCATTATCAGAGTTTTCCAAATAAAAAAAATCAGTAGTAGTAGGGCAAATTAGTAATATTAAGAAACATTTCAAATAAATTTGATGACATTTTAGGAGGGAAGAGGCACAGGGAAACCATCAGGAATATAAAACATGGGCACTTGATTGGAAATCTTTCAGGTGAGTGAAAATTTAGTTAACTAATGGTTGCTATTGCTGGCTATTGTAGAAATGAACAGTGCACACTAGCGCCATGAGGAAGATGGCATATTTTCTTTGTATCAATGAAATGACTTCAGTTAATGTCAATGACATTTGATAAGCCTGTGAAATGCAAGATTTGTAGCATATCACTGGAAAGATAGATCAGCCTTTTCACAGAACAAGCTTTCATTGTGCCTTCGGAGGTCAAGGTCCTTCGTTCATCATTGGTATAACTTGGCTCTCATACTCCCTGTACCTACCTACACTCTGCATTTGAATATACTGGCATGCTAGCTATAGTCGGGTAGAGAAAAAGTTCACTGCTTCTGCATGGTCTAACACTCAGCCTCTTTTCTTTTTATATATAGGTATTTTATATAAACACATATAAATTTCCATTCTCATATGTGTATGCAAAATTTTATTTATATCTTACATATTCTCCATGTAGTTAGCTTTGATTGACACACCTACAATTTGACGGGTCCCCCCCTTTCTTCATGAATGCTGATATAGCAATTGGAACCTGCTCCTGTGTTTTTAAACCATTTAGCTCAGTGTAGAAACTTAAATGTCAAAGTTCCTGACTTATTCTCAAGCATTTGCAAGTTACATTTAAAAAAAAAAAAAAAAAAAAAGGAGTGGGATTTGATCCCACAATTACATATGGAGATCAAAATGTGAGCATCCCTTTTAATCAGAGAAAAAGCTGTACAGCAAAAGAAAAAAAAAATTTAACTGCAGGCAAGAGTGGCCCCATTCTGGTAGGTTGTACTTGACCAAAAAAGGAGAAGCTCTTTGCCACCTGCATACTTGATAATATTAGACTTCATCATGAATGAATGTACTTTGGAATAATTATTTGTTTTATATATAGCTCTCAAAATATGTTTGTATATGTAATTACGTAAAGAAAAATATTGATTTCTTGCAGGCTGCAACTTTCCTGGCTGTCCTAAAGGTAAAGGCAAGTGTGTGGTGGAATCTCTTGAGTTTTCATAGGAATCTCATTCCTGGTCATCGTTTTAGAAAGTAAAACAGGAGAGTGCAAAGTAATGGTAGAGCCCTTCCCAACCTTTACAACAAATGAATGTTCTCAGTGTAAAGACAGTGTTGCTTTATTGAGAAGATTGTATCCATTTCCTTGTATTTGACCCTGGTTCTCTGCTTTCTTGTGCAACAGTCTTTCTTGGAACATTTTCCTGTGGAAAAAAAGGTGGAGCAATTACGTTCATGATCGCTAATAGACTCTTAGTTGGCATTCTTTTTTTTTTTTAAACTTTTCCTGAGTGACATTCCATTTATAGCTCCTGAAAAAGGACTGTGCAGGCAAAAAAAAATGAATTAATGAAATTCCTAATGAGGATTGGCCAAAGAGTTATATCATCTGTTGATACACAGAGATAAATAAACCCAGTTCTCCATTTTCAGGTAAAATGCCAGGAAAACAACAATGCCAGTTCCAAGGAGAGGAGCAGAGGCTGCAATCTGCCGTGTGCAATCACCGTTGGCTTGCCTTGTGGCTGTTGCTAAGAAGAGATGTAGCTGTGTGCATTGCCCAGGTCCTCTCCAAGTGACAACTCACAAGAAGGGTAAAAGAGACAACACTTAGGGGTTGGACTGGATGACCTCCAGAGGTCCCTTCCAACCTCAATCATTCCACATTTCTGTGATTAGAAGAGGTTATATCTATCTGCTTTGCTGTGGTTGCTACTCTGGTGGCTTTTGAGGAAGCCTTCTCTCCAGGTTTGTCCCACCTGGAACATGTTGAAACAGCATGAGCAGAGAGATGCAAGTTGCCAAAATCCTAATGGTCAAAAAAATGGCAGGTTCAGCTGCAGTTTATGGAAACAGGCATAATTGTTAGGGTTCAGAGATGGCATCAAGCAGAGGAGCTGGCTCCCAACTCAGGAGGTCACTCAAACTCTGGGTTTGCACTGTCCAGTTTTCTCTGAGAAATCATGCTCAAATGTTTTTGTGTGATGCCAAAACCAGAAAGTATGTAAGACTCCTCACTGAAAAAATCAAGCAATTATTACAGGATCGGGATAATCTCCACATGTACAAAATAGGAGAAGTTTGGGGCTGTTGGAAAAAGGAAATTTTATCTCATTGAACTTGGTGGCAAAGAATTCCCAACTGAAGCATGATTTCACCCTATATTATACTCTTGTCAGTGTGGAGATTTTTGGTTATAGATAAGGATCAGCCAGGGTTTATAACAAAGTTTATTTTGTAGTAAGTCTGTAGCAGCAATTAAAGTTCCAAAACAGTTTTCACATACTAGTAATTTAAAGAAAAGTACATCTCTGAAGATGTAATTTTCCATTTTAATCTCCATCCAAAGATATTCTTTAACTTTGGGCAAATTCCTGTCAAACAGTTTGAGTTATAATTGTATGAAAAAAGATACTTTGCCAGATGTAAAAAAAAAAAGATGACTGCTGACTTTTTTCTTTCTTTTCTACAAGATAAGCCATGAGAGCTGACCTCTGAAGAACAGTATATAACTAACCACTCAGGAACTTGTTCATAAATGGGCTGGAAAAGTAAACTGGAAAAAAACCTTAAATTATTAAGCCTGAATGCTGGGTAATAAGATGAACAGTCGAAAAATGGCAATGAGATATTTAAATTCTTTTTGATTGACAACCTGCTGCCTAAACCATACTTGAGACAGTAAAGCTAGTACATATGGATCTGGGGCTCTATACAGATATAATAGAACGGGTTATTTCAACTTCCAGTGGAGAAACTGTGGTTGTATTCAATATCACAAATGTAAATCTCTGAATTGCATCAAGCAACTTAGAAAAAATTATCCTATTGCAAGGCAAATTTGGAAGAAAGTAATTATTCTTTATATAAAATGGTTCTGAATAAAGAATTAATTTACTTATTTGCTAATGAAGAATTGGTTTACTTAATATATAAATTTTTCCAGGAATAGAGTCCTGGGGTATCCTGAGAGGAGTGGTTGAGTAGCCGGAGACCTTTAACATGTAGAGGTCTTTGTAGGACATGCAATGTATTGAGGGAAAGAAATCACTGATCCAAGCTACCATCCAGGTGTGTTTGCCATCCTGACTGCTCATCTCAAAAATTTGTCAGACTTATGCAGAGCAAAAAATACAGACATAATTCCCCATGTCCCCAGAGGTCTTTTCTGGTATGTTTAGTTATATATGGAAGATATATCAACACTTTCTTGATGCCTGACAGCACAAAATCTTCCAATAAGAAGCTACAGTATCTGGTTTCATTGTGAAATTTTTATAATGTGCCATAAAATTTTCAGTATTTACAACGTATGCGAACTGGGATCGATTTTCTTACACTAGCACAGCAAGTACACCTCTAAGATCCAGTTAATGGTAGCAAGGCGCACTGGTTTATTATTTCATTTTCTGATTGTATCTATATTAAAATCAAAATAAACTGGGATTTTTATTCCTCCTTACATTTGTATAAGTAATTCCTTATGAGGCCTGAATGAAGATACCATAATGGATCATCTTACTAGTAAAGTGTCATTATCAATATGCATTCATTTTTCATGAGAAGAATATTTTAGGATCAGGGGGACAGCACTAGTTCTGAAAAGCAGACTAAAATTAAAGCTTCTGAGGCCCAGGTGGAGGCATTAAGAAACTAAAATACCTGAACTGAGGAAACCCCCAGCTTCGTGATCATGATTAGACCTTTCATCTGTAACACTAGATATAGAGGGAAAAATACAACAATCAGTATTGCTGTGGCTCCTGGAACTGCCAAAAGTGTGGATACCAGTTATTTACTGGACAGCAAAAAAAACCACAAAATAAGTTTAACAGATTGGAGGCTGGATCCTTCTAATTTATGTTTCTGTTTCACACTGTCCTTAGCAAAAGCACAAGTCTGAGAAAAGCCAAGGATGTAGTACCCTGACTTCCACAAGCTACTTAGCATTTAATGGAAGTTTTCTTATTGATTTCAATAACTGGAGCTGTATAGAATCAATTTTTATATGCTTTGCTTTATTGAGACTGCTCCCAACCTTGAAGTTAAGCATTAAGGCTCAGATCCTTGGGGGTGTTTACGTGTTTAATTATTTTCCCACATCAGAACTAGCAGAGAAAGACATGTTCCAAATTCTTGGCCATAAGGGCATGACAGTTCCTAGACACTTCTCTTTGAACCAGGCAGCCTGCCAAGTGGAAGGCTTATTTGCCTCAAAACTTCAAGAATCTGGTGTGTCAGGATGGCACAATGAACCAGTCACTAAATTCAGATCACGTAATATGTACAAGCATGATGTTTTCCTTTTGGCGATGAAAACTACTGGAATGTAATGCAACACTTGAAAAAAAATTTCTGTTATATTCTCACTTTACGCCAATAGTGAGAATTCCACGCTAAAAAGGAGTAATTATCTAAAAGAAAAAAAGCAGCCATCCTCATGAAGAATTTGACTTCAGGGAGTGTTGGGAAATACTCTTTTTCATGTGCGACCTGAAAGCCACTCCTCTTTGCAGAGTTTACTTTTGGCCTTATTCAATCCTAGTGGAGGATTTAAATGTATCGTTAAATGGCTCTTTAAATACGTTGCTTAATTCCATCAACAGAGGTCACTGCCGCTCTTCTCCTCTTGGTGAAAGCACACATTTTCCAGAGATAAAACAGAACAACTAATGCTCTCTTCTAGCAGAGTTTTGGTTTACCCTTTAGAGACTGGTTTGAGTTATTCAGGCATAACTTTGTGAGGTTGGAAACCAAATAAAAACAACAATAATAATAATAGGAAAATATTGATAAGAGTCTCATATGATCCTTGGAACTTAAAGTAATTCATGCAATCTTTATTACAGTGATATTTTGAGCTTTGTCATTACTTTTCTCTTTCTTTTCATTTCCTACAAGCAAGACCTGCAAATCTGGTCTTGGCACAAGCAGTCATATCTGCTCTGCAGCTCTTGGTAAATCAGGATCACCAGAGAAGAATAAGAGAAAATTTTCTGAAAGAGTACCTTCAGAAAGCCTCAGTACCTCAGGTTTGATTAACAAATTTGTCAGCAGTCATCACCTTCATTTGAATCCATGTTTGTATAATTAAGAAAATGATGAGGAAATATTTGGCAATATCCATCATTAAGAGGAATTCAAGCCAAAGGGTCCATTTGAGCTAGCAGTAATGTGAGCCTTGCAGTTTTCTATTGCTAAATCCATTACAGTAGATTGAGCCAAATATGTCTGCAGACAAAGCTCCTTCAGAACTAAAGCGAATATAGGAGTTGTACACAGTAAGATGCTGTTAAAAATATACATTACCTTTTTATGTGTGCAAGCAGAAATACCTCAGTTCATTGAGCAGGAAAATAAAACTCATCTCAGAACGAAAGGACTCATAATGTCTACTTTTGAAAAGGTGCTTTTCATTCATAGTTGTCAAAATTGCTTAAGGGATCAGGACAGTGGATTTCCACTTCAGACAGCTGTGTTTAGATGTTCACCATGAAAATGTCTACCAGTGGGGTAGGTGTCTGAGCTCCAGCTAGAGCTGATAGAGTCTAAATTGATTGCCAGACCATTGCAAAGCAGCCATCCACATTTGTTCAAGGGATGTGAGCCACTGGCTGCCTTGACTGGATGCCCATGGACTCCAGCCCCAGGGATGCAGTCCAACTGCCATAAAGCTGCCCCAGGTCCATCTCTGGCCTCCAGCTGCTGATCCAATGAGCAAAAGGCTCCTGGGGCTCCTGTGCCAAATCTAGCATCTGTCATGGCTTGAGTCTATATAATGTAGCCCTGAGTGCCTTTATCTCTATTTTACATGTGAGAAAACTGACACATAGAAAGTTGAAGAGATTTGTCCTAGTTCTAACACGTGCCAAATACCTATAGCCTCTCTTCCCTGCTTGACCAAAGTAGAGAAGGAGAAAGAACTTCCAAGAGTTTTTGATTCAAAGGAAAAGACGTATTTCCTATAATACATTTACTTCTTACAAGTCCCTTCAGTGTTTTTTGTTGCCCTGGAAAACATGCAGAACATGCTTAGTTTTTGGAAAAGAACAATCATGGGAAAAATAAAGGAAGAATTTTATTTTCTTTACATTACATATATTTTAAATATGTCAAAAGTTCATGGTGTTTTTTTAGGACACAGAATGTTTCTAAACAGCAGGTCTTGATGCCTGTCTTCAGGCAGTACACAATGTCACTTCTGTGCAGATTGTTTCACTTTTTTGTGTGCGTCTGTGGAAAGAGCTGAAGGAACAGTTCCAGCCTGTTCCTTTGTTCCTTTCTGTCGGTTTCAGTCACCTGAAGCCTAAGAGAAGTAAAGGCAGACATAGGGTCAAGGGACCAGGGTCTCATGTTTAGTTGCTGGCACTGTTCCTGTGTGAGGTACACCCACAGCTCATTTGTTTTGTGCAAGTTTCTTCACCTTTCACATGGGTTTTTAACATTGGCACCATTCTCAAAATGCTGCCCCTCTGAGCTATCTGTGGTTTGCATGCAGACTTGGAAGATACTGTGCAAATATTCTCAGTAGTCATCATATAAAATTGAGGCTGAGTATATTTGGGTAGCTGGTTTCTGTTTATACTTTTTTCCTCACCCAGTGCAAGCTTCTGTGAGTAAAAATTATCCTTACGAGAAGGCATGAATAAAGCCAGCTAAAGGGCTGGAGGTTTTATTCCAAGATCTTTAAAAAAAAAAAAAAAAAAATTCTTATTTTGACATTTGCATATAACTAACTATTTTCACACCTTATCACTGCTGATAATACAGTAAAGCAAGGAACAAACGGTGTTCAACCCAGTATCTACTAGCAGGTCGAAAATAGTACTTGAAGTACATGCTAGCAAAAAAACAGTTTGATTTCAGGCTTCTTGAGGTGCTGGCATAGGCTGCCCAGAGAAGCTGTGGGTGCCCCATCCCTGGAGGCGCTCAAGGCCAGGTTGGATGGGGCCCTGGGCAGCCTGAGCTGGTGGGGGGCAGCCCTGCCCACGGCAGGCGTTGGGGCTGGGTGGGCTTTGAGCTCCCTCCCAACCTAAACCATTCTGTGATTCTACAATTCTTGACAATTTTGCAGTTAGCAGAAGTTTCTGACGGGAAAGCATTGTGCAGGTGTCTAGTGACCCAACCTTGTTTGCAGGTGTGGGTGACTGATACCTCGTGCCCTCAGCTCAGTGTGGCTGCTCTTGACAGGCACTTCTTTTCTCTTCTCTTGCTCCCACACAGACAGTGTGAAAGAAGTCACAGACAATGTACAGTTTGGATGTCTACTACTGACCAGCTGTCCACTAGTGGCACAACTGCTATTTGCCAAAGAAAGGATAACCTGAAAATCAGAGTTTGGCACTGTTGTATTCAGACTATGTCTCATTTCTTGTGATTGAAATGTAGCAGAAAATCCAATTGTTCCAGGAGGAAGGATGGGCTAGGAATAAACAAGAACTATTGTTAACTCATGAAAGTTCACTCGTGAAACCAAAGCAGGAAAAAAAAAATGGTTTCACTTGTGGATAGCATTAAGAGAGATTATCAAAAGGAAATAAATTAGGTAACCTAGTCCAGTAGATTTCCAGTCGTCCTAACTGATACAGAGTATTACTCATGTTACCGTGACACCTTAAATTTTAAGGTGAGTTTGATAAAACAATAAACGTAATTGTTCTACCTAAAAAGCAAACAAAATATAAAGATAGGGTAATCTGTTTTTCCACTCTTAATGTTTGAGTTTGATTCATATACGTAGACAGAAAATTAGAAAAGGACGCTAAGAAGAAAGGAAGCTTAGAAGCATTTGACATACTTTCCAGAGTCTCGCACAGGCATTTAAATAGCAGTTTCTATTCAGATATGACAATTAAAAGGTTCTAAAGGCTACAGGAAAACCCCTGACAGCGTTAACATTCAAAGCCCACATACCAGCAAGAAAATAAAAATCCCAATTACTTTCATCAGCTGTTACTTAAAAGTCAATAAATCTATTAATAGCAATATGATGATTTAACATAGATATCACTTGTCCCCTTTAAACTCTCCTCACTCCTAAGTATGGACACTATTTTCCATGGAAGTGAGAACACAGTAATGTCTTCTTGCAGTGCACTATGTCAAACAACAGATCTGAAAATTGAGAGAAGTTCTTACATTATCTGCTGTCATACCTTGATTGCCCATGCTTCCCTTGCTGTTGTGTCTTTGGTTGTAGACTCTCTAAGGGAGAGACTGTCCTTTTACCACAATTTCCTACTTGCCTAGGATATTAGTTGAGGAGTAAGAGCTACAGGAGGAATAACGGCATCCAACAGTAGTCATGCCATGTGGTAAATATGAAAGTATTGTCAGTTCCTCATAACGTACTAGTGACCTTGGAAACTCACTCTCCTTCTCTAGTATTCTGTTTGACTGTTGTTGCTTTTACTATTAAAATATTTTCCCGCTATCTTATTCTTATTTTCTTTTTTTTTTTTTTGTTGGTTACAACTTCTATTCCAGTGCATCTCGTATTTTCTCTCTTGTGTTGAAGGTATGAGTTATTTATTATTGTTATTCCTTCCTGAAACTCACTCTTCCAGTATTATCCTTCTGCCCCAAGGAAACAGTCTTAACTCCCTGAGTTTCTGTTTCTTCTCTGGATCTTTAATACTGATTCTTCACCTTCTGGGCACGAGTTTCCTATGCCAATTCACCTTAAATCGCAGTGCAATTTAAATTCCTGAGTAAACAGGAGCTCTGTACCAGTCTGAAAAGGAGACCTTGAAGTGACTTACACTAATTTCCAGGATGTGGCCCAGGCTGGCATTTAGGAATGCCCCCACACGTGAGGACTTATAAGACAGCAGAGGGTCTAACCTCCTGCCCTAAAACAGTTTGGATTTCTCTACAGACCAGGTCTTAGAGTCTACATACAGAGTGTAAGTTACCAGTAATGAAACATTACTGCAGTTACTGCCCTTTAAAACAGAAGCAATATGATTCTTCAAGGAGAATTTCTTTTCAGCAAGTATGAAATAACCATGAAAACAAATAAACAGTGCAACTTTATACATTAGAATATATTTTATATAGGTATCTGCAGCATGGTTTCTTGGCTAATGGCCAGCGAGCCCATTATCTGCAACTAATGGCGCAGAAAGAAATTTTCTTCCAGAACTACTTTCTCATTGCTAGGAAAGCAAATTAAAAATAGACTTTCCATGTCTGGGGACCAGACAGCAAGAGCTGGGAGAGCTCTGTTAACTGCTGGATGCTCTAAGGCTTTACACTCTCTGAAGATCTGGCTCACTGTTTTCCGAAGAGGAAAAATTAGGAAATGAACCAAAAGTGGGAGATATGGCTCCTGCTATGTACTAGCTTTACTTATATTTTAGAAAGACTTGATTGTTTTTCTCCAGTTCTAATACAAATGGTCATTGGAAATTGAATGCTTTGCTCCCTACTTATAATTGGTAATTATAAAAAAAGCTGAGCCACTTTTATTATATTTAATAAAGAATCTGGGAGTCCGTTTTAAGCACGTCTTTCAAAAATACCCTGACCAAATTGCACAGACTTTCTCACAATCCACATCTAGTTCTATTCCATGCTACGGTTCCATTCACCTTCCTCATCTCACACAGAGTTTGTACCCTTCCAGTTTCCCCAGACAAACTGTTCATTAAATCTTCTTAAGAGGAAATGCTGACTTTGCAGCTCACAGTAACTCCTCTTTAATCTCCCTCCTGAGCCTCCCTTTGAAGACAGAATAGTATCCTCTCTTCACTGTCCTCTCAGAGTGCCACTTTCTGTTCATCACTATCCTCAGTGTTTGCCTCCAATCCACATCACTCCATCCTGGTTTTGGAGATCCTGCCTCCTTCTGACCCCACGATGCAGAAGCAGATCCCATCTCTCTTTTCCCCCTCCCATGCAGCTACATCAGCTGTGCAACCACTCACATGAGAGCTAATTTTGCCCTCAGTTAAATTTTGTATGACAACTGGGTAACTCATAGAAAATCAAGTCTTAAATTGCACTATGATCACTCTTTTTCTTTCTTAAAATAATGTTTTCATTGAGATTAATCATATGTGAGTGTAATTTGCTGTAGGATTGAGATCTGACATAAGGTTTTTGTTTAAAGACTATCTGGAACACATCTTTGGTGAGCAGGGTTTATTTGTTGATTTTCAGATACAGAACTGTGTTTGTTTGCTTATTGTCAGTACAAAAGACAAAGCTTACCCTTTCATAAGAGGAAGCTGGATAATTTATCTGGCACAATGAAGAAATGCAAACAGAACATAAGATTCAGAAAGCTGTGTACAGTTTCAGTATAGATCATTCATTATGATCTGCTAAATATAAAAAACTTCAAATATGAGAAAAAGAAAGGGCTTTTATTTTTTCTTTCTCCAGTGATGCCTTCCAAATTTGTAAGTTTAGATGCTACTTCTGCTGAATCAGAAAACCACTGTAAGAAATGTGATGAAGTCATAACCTACACTCCAAAGATCTTTCGGACAAGTGCTTAACAGTGAGATCTTCCCCCAGAATCAGAAAGGCATCACTGTCATCACTATCTCTTATCTCTCTGCTTCCTGCAGTACACTTACAGATCTCATATTGGATATCTAAGCAAGCTTTGAGTAGAAGAGAGAAACTTGAAGAAAGTGACCAAACTTGGTGCATTTCTCAGCTGCAGATTTGAGTTTAGTGAAGCTGTAAGATTGAGTTTATGGACTTCTGGACTCAAATTATTCCTTTGTATAAAATCTGCTCACCTGCAATTTAACAACACTGGTGATGCTTCTTCCATTTTGCAGAAAGAAGCTCTGTCAGAGACAATAGGTGACCAGTGTTTTTCACTGGCATTTTTGACTTTATCTAATATATCCCAGGCCCACAGCTTCTTGCTTCCCTTGTCCTTACCATTAGGGAGATCTGCTGTTGAAATTAGCACATGGGTACATGGAGTCATCTGAAAAGGGAGCTCAATAGGAGAGCTGGAAGGCCAGAGGCTCAAGTGAAGGTGCCCCTGGTCATTTCTGCTTTTTTAGCAAATGCTTCTCTGTGCAACATACAGGCATTCGTCCTTTCAGTATCTAAAGGGGAGTTACAGGAAAGAAGGGAACAGACTCTTTAGAAGGGTTTGTTGCGACAGGGCAAGGGCAAATTGTTTCAAAATTAAAGACGGGAGATTTAGGTTGGACATAAGGAAAAAGTCTCTTACAGTGAGGGTGGTGAGGCATTGGAACAGGTTGCCCAGAGAGGTGGTGGATGCCCCATCCCTGTAGATATTCGAGGCCAGGATGGATCAGGCTCTGGGCAACCTTATCTACTAGTGGATATCCCTGTTCATTGCAGGGGAGTTGGACTAGATGACCTTTAAACGTCCCTTCCGACTCGGAGGATTCTATGCTTCTACGATCCTAAAAACCCGGCAGCACAACATAGAGCCTTCATTTCCTGCTAGCCACCAGGCTACAAAGTCAGACACTCCCTTTTTGTCCATCTCTTGTTTCCCACCTAAGGTGCAGGTCCAGCTTCAGTGCAAAGAGTAGCCTAGTGATTTGGGCACCCCCAGCAAGGTGGGAGTGAGAGATTGAGGTTAGCTGCCCCAAGATCAAAACCTCTGGCTCACTAGACTAGAGCTATAAGCACAGGACTATTTTGCACATCCTTGCTGTCTCATATTTGAAAAATATGATCTTTGTGTTAGTCTCCAAACAGCACCCCTTCCAGAAGAGTACTCTCTGGATTTGTTAGTACCAGGATGTCTCCTTTCTTCATCAAAAAACATTGTAGGTGGGTGATAGATGTCTCCACGCTGAAGTTGCAGGAATCCCAGGCCATCCTGTAACTCACTTTAGGTACTTTTCCAAAGCCGAAACCTGGAATGCCAGTAGACAGCCAAGTGCTGAAAATGCCCACTAAATAATTATTTTCACTTATGTACCCTTTTGGGAATCTTCAGTGGTATTTAGGTGCCCTAAAAATGCCTTTTTTCCCCATCCTTACTTGGAACATCTCAGCTACTCCGAGCTTCAACTTGCCTAGAGCTTTGAAGTTATCAGTCTGGACACACATGTCTTAACCACATCCTTATCACCTGAGATTCTTTCCCCTGAATTTAATCCATAGTTTAGAACAGAAGAAGGCAACATCAGCTCCCAACTACAACACTGCCTATGCCCAACTGTTGTTAACTAAATCCATGCACAAATCCCTACAAAGATCATGTTCCTCTCTTTCCTGCATTGTTTTGCTGAAAAGCCAGCTTAATATAAACATATAAGAATTTGAGTCTTCCTCGAGCCACTAAGTACCTTGATACAGTACTTAAAAGTGATACGAGAATGAATGCACTGGTCCCAAAAGGAAAATTGTGGTTTGGTTCACATAAGAGCTTTGTTATTTTCTCTGGAACAGTGCACAGAGGGCCCTAGAGATGCAAACATTGCTCTTCTCCTCATATGTCTAATGGCCTAGCTGGTGCCATCATTTCTGTCTCTTCTTCTGACTCATACCCCTGTAGTTTTCTCACAGTGCATCGAGGCTTTGGCATTGCAGCTCGGTTGTCTGCTCTGGTGAAATGATGCCGACTGATCGCATTTCCTCTTCCACCCGACAAACGGGATGAAAGATCGCGTCTACTCAAGAGTGCCATTGGAACCAGCTCCTCCTGGTAGTGCTTTGCTTCAAGTGGTCGTAGTCGGGGCTGGGGTTTGAACTTTACTGGGATCCCAGCCTCAGAGTTACTTCTGGGGTGATCTGAAAGAAGATAACAAAGAATTCTTGTGATGAAGAAAAAAAAAGAGAAACACCATGGTGTTGACAAAGATGGTTAAATGGTATTCAGTATTATACAACATTATGGTTTTAAAATTTGAAATGGAAACATTTTAAGTAATTGCTATGGACTAAGAGAGCAGTCAAGATCTAAAAACAACCCTAAATCTTTACTTTCATCCCAGTATAAAAGATCTTATTGATCTTGCCTCTACTCTGAAACCCCACTGAGAAAACACATTCAGATATCTTTCCGTATCTCGTGAAGCAACTCATACTTTCTCAGACAAGAGTGTTCCTTCATGCATCTTTCAACTTTCTACTGATTTCATGAATATATCTAGTGCTATGGTTGAAAAAACATTGTAAAACTCACAGCAGAAATCAAACAGTGACTACAAAGACCCTAGAACCACTGAAAATCTAGATAACCAGTCATCTGTTATTAAGAGCTGGGAAGAAAACAGTTTCACTTGAACCCAAGAGTTTGACTTTATGGTCCTTTGATTACCTTGGGTGTGTCAGACCTACTCCTACCAGCTTGCAGTGCTGCAAGTACACAATAAAAATGTGACTGCAATAGGCCCTGTCTCTTTTATCCTGGTAAGTTTACGAAATGTACTTTTTTACTCTTTTTAAGGCCACATGTAGTCTGACTACTCACTAGCAAATTAGTTAACTTAAGAAACAACTCCTAACAAGCTAGAAAGTTTTGAGAGAGAGAGATAAAGGTACGTGAAGAATAAAATTAGACCATATCCTGCTGCAGGTAAAGCTTCCAGGTATTAGATATAGTCACACAGTCCAAACTTATGAAATTATTACAACTTAGTAACTATTAAGTTATTTACATTTAATATTGACTAGATTTTTGGCACAAAATAAGAGGACATGCACCTGCACTTAATTCCACAGAGTAGGAGCGCAAATCTTCAACAACAGAACCTTCTGTTAGACCATGTGGACATACCACAGGCATCCATGAGCAATAAAACAGGACAGATATTTTCAAATTTGAAGGGTTTCTACTTAGTTCTTTGAGGACATCAGTGCCACAAGCTATGACTGAAACATACTGCCAAAGAAACAATTTCTTTAATGAATGACATGAAGAGCTGTTACTTCAGGGATCTATATATTTGCAGTCACTTCTGTCCTCCCATTTACTAAAATTTTTGCTTGTGATGAGTTAAACCAAGCTTGCCGGAGGGTGCTTACTCCAGAAAGACATCTAGGCATAGGTAAGTGATATTTCTCTCTCCAGAGGCATACATGTATATATGAGATTATTGTTCTATTTCCTGCACCCTGAGTATTTCTCTTTTCAGTTACTGCTCATCTCTTCTTAACACTGATTACAAGAGGCATTTTGCATGGCTCTCTCCTGGTGTAGACATTTCAAGTGGTATGAATGCTAAGGTCTCTTCCAACCTACATCATTCTACACTAGATCTGAGAATCATAGAATGTTAACTGAATGTTCATTTCAAAGTAAATACAACTCTAAACTATTTGACATGTTTGATTTCTATACCTTTATTATTCCCCATCCTGTTTTCCCTTCCATCTGATAATTTAAAGTAAGCCCCCTTTAACTGCAGGAGAACCTTTACGCTCTAGTAGAAACAAGAAGTAATAAGACTATATTTAGATGAGTTCATTTTGAATTATTTATTGGACAGAGACTATAGTGGAATTTGTTCACCCTTGAATTTCATATGTAGTTGATTTTCTTAAGAACATTACAGAATATTTTGTGAAGTTTTATGAAGTCAGAAACCAGATCAAGTAGTATAATTATTCAAATATATCACAAGACAGGTCTCAAATGCAGACCTAGCTACTAGTAAAAATATACCAATGTTAACTGCTTCAGGATTTACTCGTTGTTCCCTAAAATAATGTACCTACCTGTGCTAGCAAGACTTGGTCCTTTGAAAGTGTATGAAAGGCTTCTAGGTCTGAGGTTGATGTATAGAACAATTTGAGTCTTTTAGAAAGACACAAAAAAACACATAGCCCCAACCATGATGTCCCGACAAACCAAAAAGAAAAGAATTTGCTCTTCAAGAAAAAAAATAAAAAATAAAAACCCCCTTGAATAACTTTGACCTTCACTTCTAAACAGACAGGTTTCTGTTCTGCCTCCACCACATGTGTAGGTACCTAGCACCAGGGGGATGGTTTGCCTACAGAAATCTCTTTTGATTTACTTCAGAGCAAAACAGAAAGGGAAGGAAGAAAATAATTTTGCACGTGCATGAAATATCTTTGACATGCAATTTTTGATATAAAGATGATGATTAAAAATATGGTTTCAATCACTTCTAGTTAATTTTGCCAGAAATGAAAGGTAATTTTCAGAGGTAGCCGATTATATTTCTGAATCACAACAAAAGTTCACAAGGAGTCAGGGACATTACATAAGGAAATACTGATGGCTATTCAAGTGTCCTAAATTCCATGTTTTCTCTGACACTACTGTTGCATTTCATTGGGCAATTCAGTGTTGCTCCATCCCTGACTACTTATTTAGAATGTGAAGATTGGTCTGCATATGACTGTGGACAAACAGTAACTCAAAAAGTAATGTCTAGCTAGTTAGTTTGTCCAATAATTACTACAGAAATGTTCACAGAGAGCAAGCTGGGAAAAAGGGAAAAAGAGACCAGGTAATTGCTGGGATACCAGGGCAGAGTATTTTGGGATCATATACTACTTACTAGAGGATGTTTAGGGAAGGAACCATAAGTGTGTAAAGGAAAGGATCAGGATGGTTTGGGGAGGAACAAGTGCAGGAAAAAAACAGAGGAAAAATGGGATAAAAAGGAGATGGCTGCATGTAGGATAGACTGATCAGTATGTGTGTGCAGCCACGCCGTATGCCTTATGCCTAATCAAGACAGCCTTACCTGTCTTCTTGTTAAACTCTACTTCTGTTTTCCTTAGAGAGCAGCTCCCTGTACAGCGTCCATGTGTGTATGAAGGTCTGAGTACAGCAATCAGAAAGACTGAGGTCCATACATATTGTGTAGGTGCATATCTCAGTGCAAAATTTCTTGCTATCGTCAAGCCAGTAGGATAAGAGGCTTGGGAAGTAAGTGCTAGAGCAACCATGGCAGACACTGAAGAGAACAGGTCTGTGAGTTAGCTATTGAGTGGACCAGGAGGTCCAGATCAGTGATTAGAGAGAGCACGGGGTCTGTGGCTGGCTACTGGTAGAGCCATAGACTGGACAAGGTACCAGCGAGGCTGGTTTGTATGCATGTATCTCTAAATGCAAGGCGAGGGGAGACTAGGGGATCCAGGAGCCAGCTAGGGGCAAGACTGGGTGTCCAAGGCCAGTTATAGAGGGATCTACTGTGCACGATTGTGTTGGGGGACTGTGTGTGTATGTGTGTGCATGTGTCTGCAGAGTTCTCCATTACCAGCCTTTCATCTTGTTCAGCCAGAGAAGGAAACAGGAAGAGGCTGTTCGTGCTGTGTGACTGTGGGAGTGCTGTGCTTACTGTGCTACTTGGGGCAGCCGGCCATGTGTGTGTGTACACTGAATTATGGTACGTGGGTGTGCTGCTCGGAGCTCCTTCTCAGCCTCACTCCTGGGACATAGAGATGTGGGCATGGACGTGTGTCATCCTCAACCCTATCAGGCTAGTGGCATAAGCATCTCCTAACAATTCTGCTTGCAGTTTTGTCTATGGGGCTGCAGGAAACAGTTTGCTTTCTTGGGCTTACACGGAAGTCATCATGTGCTTGCTAAATTGCAGCGATCACAGGAGTATTTGTGCAAGAGGAAAATAGAGAAAAGTAGGCGGTGCTGAACAAGACAGAAACTGCAGCAGTCATAACCATATAAACAGTGGAGATAAAAAGATAGAAGGGTGTAGCTCATTTAAAGAGACCAGGGACTTCCTTGGGAGGATTCATTGTGTACTGTTAAATTCATCAAACAACTGACCAATTATCTCACTCCTAGAGCAGTATACAGCGTAAAACATTTCCATTACCTGTAAAAGTAACATGCCTGGCTTTCCGCCTAGTGGGCTGCCCACTGTGGCCCTGTGGCAAGGAGAGATAGCGCACGGTCATGATATTAACCTGTGCACAGAGAAAAAATGGGTTTAACTCAACTTCACCTCCAGCAAAAATCTCTGTTTAGTCAATGGATAGGAATATGCTCTTCTAAGATTCACCTATCCTATTTCAGGTAACTACTAAGAATTAAACAAAACTTTGTCCAGTAAAAACTTATTTTTCTTCTTTAACTGTGATTATCTCAGCTGTAAATGTCTATGCTATCCATTGCCCACATTTGGTCAGAAAAATCTTACTCTTATTTTATACATGCCAAAACAATGCAAGTTACATTACTTCTTACAGCCACAGTAGGTGATTTCTGACCAATGTATAGAGAGGTAGGGCATAAGAAATGCTGCTGTCTGCATGCTAAGCAAAGGCCTTTCTTCTAAGGTGCTGCATGACCACGTTGAAGAGAGTATCCATTTTAATTGTGGCAAAAAGCATATACCAATGGGTGTCTCTTTCCCTGCTTACAGAGAAGCAGTGGCATTTTTCTGTGTTTTGATTACAGGAATAGCAGATTGCATAACAGGTACCGGACTACCCCAAGGTAAGCTATTCCCCTTCCTGCAACTCTGCCTCAGGCTGTGCTGCCGACGGATGAGGATTTCCTGGGCCTGTTTCTTGCTAGTGTTGGAAGGCAGATTGTGGCGGTTGTATGATGGTGCCTGTAACAGAAAGCACACCCCGTTAGTTCCCTTTGCACTTGTGATGTCAGTAAGGCAAAGCTGCGCAGCCCAATAGATAAGCATGGCCAAGGGCACACTACCAACTTGACAAGGGTCTCTTCTGTACCTTGTGCAAAAAGGCAGCCTCACACAAACCTTGCTCCTGCTCAGCAAGGCTACATTTCAGGCTGGATATTAGGAAAAATTTCTTCTCAGAAAGAGCGGTGAGGCACTGGCACAGGCTGCCCAGGGAGGGGGTGGAGTCACTGTTCCTGGAAGTCTTCAAGAAACATGTGGATGTCGCACTGTGGCACATGGTTTAGTAGGCATGGTGGGGGTAGATTGGTGGTTGGGCGAGGTGATCTTAGTGTTTTTTTCCAACCTTAATGACTCTATGACTTCAGTGCCCTTTTTGATAGACTCACGTCAGCTCCAAGTGCACCATAAAACATATCTACCTGCACAAGCCTGCTAACACCTCTGAGCTTGACCTTCCTTTCTCAGTCCTCTTCTGGTCATGGAATTGGGAGTTACCGATCTGAGGCAGGTCCCAAGAGACAGATAGCTTGTTAATCCATCTCTGAACTTTGGTACTAATACTGCTAAGCCAGAGCAAGTTGCAGACATGCTTGGGAGGCAAAGATAATGCTAAGAGCGTATCTCCAGAAGGCAGTGTACAGCTCAGTTTGCTTTCCATATTTGGACCTTAATCCCTTAATATTACACCTCAGTATTATCCTAACACTGAACTTTTTTTTAGGATAAGCTTCTTAATTTACTGCTTATATCTTGTGAAACAGAGGAAAAGAGAATAATTCTCTGCCTTTAAAAAAAAGTTTAACGGAAGGACTTTAAGTTAAGAGAAACATAAGTGCAGAATCTGGTCTAAATCTCACTTGAATGGTTCCTTGTGAAGTTGGTCTGGCAGGGCAAAGTGTCCCCATGTCTTCAAAGTTTAAAGTGAAGTATTAGAAGCAGTATTACTTTACTTCCAATCTTTCATTTCCAAAGCACACAGTTTTCAATGCCACATAGGAAGTGACTGGCACTAATGGTCATTATTGTAATTGATTTTGAAGAGAGAGAGTTCATTTCAGCTATCTAAATGAAGGCAGCCATATATGCAAATTGTTACTGGCAAGATAAGAAATTAATATTAGAAGGATAATTGGCCGTGGCAAATCAAACAAAATTGAGAATGAATATCATATTAATAGTGACATAGTTAAATGAGCAGGGCCTAGCATTTTCTAGCTAATGTGTGTTTCACGAGTTAGCTTAGTTTATCTGCATAATTTCAAGGTTACTGTAATATATCCTCTCCAACTCACTGCTGCATGAGATCACTCAGTTGTACAGTTGCATATTCTGGGCTCAAGATTGAATTAAGTAGATAGAATGTCTTGGGCTGCATCAGAATCAGTACAGATTTCTGTAAAACAAATCCCCACTAAGGTATTATTTTTTGGGGGGAACAACAAAACTCTGCCAGATGAAGCTCCGGAGGATGTGGAATTTTTCTTTTTTCCTCCTTTGCTGAGGGGAAACTGTAACTCCCACGCAGAGGGAGGATGCACCAGCCTGCCTCCCAACTGACTTTGAGTTACGTGATGATTACCACCTCTGCAGTGCAGTTTCACAGCTGCTGGCAACCTGCCATCCTGTTGTCCCCAGAAAAGCCCTGCTACCCCAGGGCTCCTTAGCAGCTGCCAGCCCCATGTGCCCCCATCCACTGTCCTGCCACTCAAGGCACCTTCCCCACTTCCCAAGCATTGGCAATGTGCTGGGTCTCTGAGGGGCTGCACTATGCCTTTTTGGTGGGACACTCCTCTACAGGTGGCTTGCTCAGAAAACACACCTGTGCCTGTTGCTGCAAATACATGGGCTGAGCTACGGGGTGAGGCAGGTGGCCCACGTGGCTGTAGGGACCAGTGGGCTTCAGCAGCAGGAGCAGGCTACAAGCCATGCATGCCTGCAGGGAGAGGGTTGGAAGGTCAGCCTGAAAGGCTGTTTCTGAGGTGCAGGTACAGTGAGGGAAGCCTGACCTCTACAGCTCACTCCTGGATATTCTTAGCTTTTCCCACTGCTGTCAGAGTGAAAAGCTGGTGGAAAATCCCTCTTTCCGTTTTTCCACTCAGGCAGGACTCCTTCCCTTCCCCGCACAGCTGCTGCCGGTCCATCACTACCACCGCCCTTGCCATGAGGTGGGGAGGGCAAACAAGAGCTTTCAGTCAGCAAATACTGCATGAGAGCAGGTCACTCACACACCCTTTGTCGCACTTGGTACAGGTTATGGGCCAGGACATCCCTCATGGACTCCACCTCTGCAGGGGAGAGCCTGTGCTCACGCCAGTTTCTACAGCGCCTGTAAATAAATAAGTTTAAATACAATATTAAGCTGATTAAATGCTCTTGCCATCAAATGAATCATGATCTCCTTTCAGCATTAAAACAGAAGACTGTGAAGAGCCTTTCAGTGAGCAGTGCTGCCACAAAATCATCCAAAGCTGAATGAAATGCAACAGGCTTGACTCCTTCCTGAGCTTTCTCAATACACAAGGGTGGTCAGATATGGCCCAAAGTCTTCACAGAGCTGACAGCAGAAACTCTCTATATCTTGGACTGAGCAAGGAAGGCATTCCAGTTTCCTCCTCTGTTTGAATCTGTTCTTCATCAGGGTCTCACTGTCTGGGCCTTGCTGTCCTGCTGGTTTTAACTCCTCTTCAGCACAGCCTTAAGAAATAAAGCACATCTTAACTAAAGAACCTGAGAGATCTACTCTGTGGCTAGGAGAAATTGTACGGTTTCCTTGGTGTTGAGCCCACTTCTTTATTTGAAATGAAAGAACTACCTAAAAGATAGTAATCTTTGCATTTTTAGCAAACTGGGACAAGAAGCACACAGTCATTTGTAACTGCCTGGCCTTTTCACTAGCAAAACAATAGATGAAGGCTGCTGTGAAACGTTAACTGGATTTACTAAATCAGTCAATCTGTGTGAGAGATAGTGTTCAGCTCAATTCCCAAGAAAAGAAAGGGAAACAGAAAGTCATTATCCAGGATGAACCAGTCTGAGTTCATCTTTTTGTTTCTGTTTTTTTCCTTTCTCAGTTTTCCTTCTTTTCTCTTATTTAAATTTTTATCATAAATCTCTATTCTCAACTAAGTGATATTCTTAAAGTTCTGCCTGCAAATTGTGCAATTAAAGACTGGATTATTATCAATGAACAGTATTGCCAGAGCTTTGTGTAACTGTGTTTTTTACTCCCTCTATAATAAATTCTAACACAAAAGGAAGGTAGATTGAAACTTAATTAAGGATATGCTGTAATCATCTGAAAAATGCTTGAACTCTGCAATCACAGCTAGTTCAACAAGATTACCATAATTTTGTACTATAATCTAATAAGAGAGGGAGAGAAAAGTACTCTTTTTCTGAATTTGACCATAAATCTTATCTTGGCTTCAAGAAATCCCTCCCAACAAACGTATGATGGACACTGATCAATTCTCAGCACCACCACCAACAAACCTAGATATTCACCAGCAGGGAAAACAGACCAACACCACCACCTAATTTCAATCCAGCTAGTGTTTTTGTTTGATTGCTTGGTTAGTTGGTTGCTTGGATAGGTTTTTGCTTGCTTCCAGCTCTCAGGGATAACACTGAGAGGATCCAGTTATGCTTCAAGTTGTGCCAGGGGAGGTTTAGGTTGGATATCAGGAAAAACTTCTTTACAGAAAGGGTTGTTAAGCCTGGAACAGGCTCCCCAGGGAGGTGGTTGAGTCACCATCCCTGAATGTGCATAAAAACCTTTTGTATGTGGTGCTCAGGGACATGATTTAGTGGTGGGTTGTTAAGAGTTAGGATAGTATGGTTAGGTTGCGGTTGGACTTGATGATCTTGAAGGTCTTTTCCAACCTGAGCAATTCTATGATTCTGTCCTACAATTCCAAATTCCCAGGCTTAGGTGAGCGCTTTCAATGCACCTTTCTCCCATATTGACTCTGGCATGTCCCAGGCTGTAGGACATGTACACTACTTTCCACAGCAAGGAATTCAGTCTCTGAGTGGCATCTAGTTGCAGTGTCTTTGGACAACACAGGGACTGAGAACCTAGGGCACAATTGTGAAAGCAAACATAAGCACGGCCCCTGGGGACTAATGGCAATCAGCCTGTTAACTCATACTGGTCTCTAAAACACAGCCTTGGTTCATTTTTGTAAAGCAAATTGAATAACCATAGCCGATACAAATGATGTTGATGTCACAGGGAATAACCTTTCTGATCCTCATTTCTCCCCATGTCTCCACTAGGTCTTTGCACCTTGAAGTGGGAATAAACAGGAGGAAATAATGAGCAGAACTCCAGCAGTAGACATCAGATCATCTCTTTACCTTTCTAGTTGCATACCTGTCCACATGCTAGCACAGAAGAAGTGACCATTCCTAAGTCATTTGAATGCTTATAGCCTATCTCTTAAAGAGAGTTAAATAAATAAAATGTCAGATGTGAATCACCCCTCTTTCTAATGAGTATTTGTAAGGAGTATTTCCCCAAAATGCAACCATACAAACACAGTTTTAATTTTATTTGCTTGGCTGTGCTTTTGTCTTTAAAATGCTTATTTCTAAGGCTGATACTCTCCAAGCCATCATAACATAATGTTCTATTTTCATTTCTCCAATTCGCATTGGAAATGCTTAGTGCATATTGAATACTGACTCCACCTACAGGACTCCCACCCGCATGAATTCAGTATCTGAGCATAGAGCTAATCCACAGCAATAGACATCTGCCTTGATTGAGTATTTCCCCATGTGTCTCTAACACGGCAGAAGTGATGAGAAGTGCTGATAATTTTTCTCACTACCATGGTACTGCAAATACTGCTTTATATGACATAGGGTGGAGTTAGGCTTCAAATTTCTACTTGCTCATGGCCAGATTTTTGTATCCCAACTAAGGACAGACATGGTGTTTAATCAAAGAATTTGCACATGCTTTCATTCAGAAACATTTTAGTCTTAGGTGAGTTTACTTAATTACTCAGGAGAATGGAGATATAAGAACTGCTGCATTAGCTCAGACCACAGATCCAATTAGCTCAGTGTCCTGTCTGCTCCAGTGTTCAGCAAAGGACACCTTGTGAAGAGCAGAGTTGGGAAAACTTGTATTTTCCTGAAACACTCTCATAGCCCCCAAGGACCAGAAAGTTTCCAAGCTACAGGAAAGCTACATCTTTTTTAAAGGTGACATTTTATTTTTAAAAAGGCTATCACAGTAGGAAAAACTGTACATCACGGATTGATGCACAGTAAAATTCAATTACAGCTAAAGAAGAGCAAATCTTAGTCCATCATATCAGCTGTTTATTGTAGAATATTTTTCAACCTAAATGCTTATCTCAGGAGAGAATTTCTGAACTAAGCTGAAGCAATTTGTCTTATTTTCTCTTTCTGTCAAGAAAAGAAGAGGAAAATGGTTTGTTTGCCGTAGACAGTCTACCAACCTTGCACATTTACTCTAGTTTCGGAGCAGTTGAGGGAATACAGCAGACAGAAAGGAGCCTGACAGACACACAATCTCTTTTAATATGATCCATTTGGCAAAGAATGACTTAGAAAGAAAAGTGTTACGCTGCAAGCTGACTTCAGTTTCAAGAAAGTAGATGAATCTTGACACGATCATGTCAGTTTCAAGAGAGATTTTAGTTTACATTCCAGTTGTTACTTGAACTCTTTGGGGTGAGGTGAGAGGAGCATTCAGTAAAGAAGATACGTTGGGCCATGCCAGAGGCTGCTGCAAAATGGAAAGAACATATACCTTGGGAGAACTAGCGTTCATTTAGTGCACTGAGAAAACTAGGAAACCTTACTGACGCAAATTCCTTATTTTCCCTATTGAAAATCCAGAATAATGATCAGAAAGTGTTCTCTGTATCCCCTCCTGTCTTTTTTTCCATTTTCTTGTCTTCTCTGCAAACATGTTCTGGCTAATGCTGGGTACAGAAGAATCAAAATACAGCAAGAAAATTTGAGGGATTGCAATCTGAAGCAATAAAAACTGCAAATGCTAGAAGGAAATTCGTTCTCTTCTGCGTGGAATACTGGAATCAAGACCTTTCCTTTATTCTCTCCTTCACTTCTCTCAGCAGCTGGCACTGATGAGCAAAACCCTTTCACACTTGATTCGTGATTTTTCTTCCAAACACCACTGAAGAAAATCATAGAAAAAAATGTCATTGTTCTTAAAATTTCACTCTGTGCATAAAGAATCAATGTGCAAATATGATGAGTGCCAAAGGGCCAGCCCGAAACAACACCTTCTCTCCTCACTGCTGACTTTTGTAATCCTACCTCTCTGTTAAAAGTCATAAAATTGCTTGGGTAGTTCCTCATTTTTCTCACCTTCCTTCCTGTCTCTACTCTGCAAAGGGTAAAGAATCCCATACTCACTGTAAAGAAGCTGTGGATGATTGTGAAATTTTCATGGCATTCTCAGCCATCTCAATGGCCTGTTTTATCTCCATCTTTTTATACAATGACACAATGCTGGATTTGGGTTGATGCTCCCGAATTAAGATTTTCTTCAAATACTTATTGTCAAACTTCTTAAATCTGTAAAAGAAATGCCAAAATAAAGAGCAGGAAAAGGATTTTTTTAAATTATTTCTGTGGAAATAAGCTGATGTTCATTCAAATGTACACATATATAAATCAGAAGTACAAACTGAATCAAAATTGGAGGCACCTGTGGACTCCTGAGGGACAATTGAACAGCGACCTTTAGGGGGACATTTAGCACAGTTTGCTGGTCCATAAAGATTGTGAAACCCACTGGACAAAAGAAAGAATCAAGCTGCAATCAAAGAAAAAAAAAAAAAAAAGGGTTGGGTATGTGTTTGCATATAACCATGCCACATTTGTAAGAAAAGAATGTGGCCAGTTTCCATGCTTTCGTACAAATGTTGTATTCTAATAGAGCATAACAGCAGCAGCTGCTCTTACAGTAATCCTGGCCTATTCAGCCAGCCACTAATAATGCTCCAAATGCCCCTGTAGTTACAGTATTTTGGGCCCATTATGCTGCTGATAATTTTGAATCCTGACAATTAGAGTGGAGAAAATATATTTCTTTGTATTTTGAATGTCAGAGGAATTGAATGGACCACAAAGTGCTATCTGCACGCATGCTGCAGATTGTAAAATACGTCTAACATATGGCATAATTTGAATGTGAATGTATGTGTGTGGTTTGGAACAGGTATGTCCTTTCAGGCAGATGTTTATCAGAACAGCAGCAGATTCTCTCACAGCTTTCTTTCAAAGGAACAGTTTACCAAGCAAGGTAATTCACTCCACAATGCTAAGAAAAAGCAAGAGAATTTGCATGTTTTTTCTTTTCTTAAAATCTGGTCTTTATACCTTAATAGAAGAGAGAGGTATATAAAAGTTTCCACTGGAATTGGGGCTCTATGTTTTTCTGTGTAACAGAGAGCTACCTGGAGTGTCATCACTTAGGTAATTAATTCTGATACACACGTGCTAGGCATCTTTAAAACTACATAGAAAAAATCTAGTGAATACAATCTTCTTACATTAAATGTTTTCACATACACTGTGCTATTTGAATCTGCTTCTGAACTGAAACACATTTATGAAAAAATTGGACAAAATTATCATAGTTGCATAGATGTGGAGTCTAGAGGAAATAACATTTATTTCTCACTGGAATGTGGAAATGTAGTTATTTCAATGGAATTATTGCCTCAAAAGGGATTTGTTCAGCCTATTGACTGCACAGGCAGTGGTGTGGCCTCAGAGGATAGCCTAAAGCTATCCCTACTTTGAGAACCAAAAAGACATTTTAGCTTCCAGGTCCAGGCACGTGCCCTATCTGCATCCTCATACCCTGTTGGGACAAGAACTGTATGTGAACCAGCTTTCTTTGCACTCCCCCTTGGGGAAACCCAGTCATAATGGAAGCTGCCACATATCCCAGCAGACCCCAATCTAGATTACTGGATTCCAGTGCTGAAAGGTAATCCAAAGGACTGAAGCACAGAAGTCTAAGCACAGCCTAAAAGATAACATTTAGCCCACAGCATCTGAGAGAAAGGAAGATGAGTATGTCCCCACACCTCCATTCACATGCTGAGGTGTTGGCCAGCATGACCATGGAGCGCACTGGGGGAAGAAGGCAGCTCAGAATGCTGGGTTGGTCTCTTCTGAGCAATGCCTGGAAGATCCACAAAGCTTCAAAAAATCACCTCGTCTTGCTCATAGAAGACCTAACACAGGTTCTGTGGTTTCTGAGTAAAGGATAGCTTGAAAGTATCTGCTTGTGCTAACAGATACTTATATCCCACTATTTCCTTCAGTGTTAAATATGTTATATGTTATGTGTGTAAACATGACTGAGTACAAAGACCTATAAGAACAAATGGGTAATTATTATTGAATCTGTACTGACCTACAAGGGGTAATATTTGCCCCTTGGCAGTGAAAAGCAGTGAAACACCACTTCCTATTCTAAATCCAATCTAAATTCTAAAGAAGCACTGCCACAAATAAAAGACTTATGCCAAAGCTGTATACACAGGCTGATGCCTGCAGCATGAGTTTATCTACCATGTTTTTCTTTAAGAAGGTTTCGTTTTCTCCCTGTTTTTGCAGAAGCAATTTAGCAGACAGCATATAGGCATTGCACTCCCAAGAGATAGTGGTTACTCGGGAGTTCACCTTTAAAAAGAGATATTGCACATGTCTCAAATATTTTCACGCTATTTTAGCCTCGTGGGGCATGAGATGGATTTCTTATTCTATTTACCTTTTTTATTTCACATCACGGATGATAGGCTATTTTATTGTAACAGTCTGAGTAAGATATGCTTACTTATCTCTCAGCTGGTAATGACTCCAATGTCCACATATGTCTTCAATACCAGCCTTCAAGTGATCCATCAGCTAGAGAAAAAAAAGTGGCCATTATGAGAAAATAATGTCACCACAAATATGCAACTGTTGACAAAATTTTGAGATTTTTAAATGGGAAGGGTGAATTAATTCTGAAAATATCTAAAAATCAAGGCCAGTATCCTATTATGCCACTGTGACAGGTGCTGTGCTTGGCTGCTGTGTCAATATTTTGATTGAAGTGGCAATTCTGTCAGTCTACCACCATCTTACCATCACCTAGCAAAACACAGACCCACATAAAGGACTGTCCCCAATAGAAAACAATACTGAGCATCCAAACAGCATTATCCTCTTTGTCTACCGTGACCAAAACCTAAATTCTTGGGTTTGTCACTTGTCTCCTCTCCGCATATATGACATCCTTCCGCATGCATGAGGCCAGGTACTCCACACCTTACCTTTTACCCTGAAAATGCAAATCCTCCGATGCTTTTGCATACTGTCATGAGAATGGCTTCACTCTTATCAGAATTTTCAATCATCTTTTTTGTGTTTCCAGGATTATAGAAATAGACAGAAAATGACCAATTCTTGTATACATATAGCCATACATTGTGCTTTTAAACATTAATGTTGTTCAAAGTTAAGTGTAAAGGCTGAAATAGCAAGAATTACGTTCACCTCAAGTTCAAATTAGTTGAGATTTTCTGATTTCACCAATGTCCTTGAATGTGTTTAAGGCACAACATTTTTGTTAATTTCAGGTATATTCCCTACTGTGAAAAAGAAAGCATGTACATATATTTTGTTCAGTGCTACTGTCAGTTTGAGCAGTTTTTTGTTATTTTGTATATTGGTAACTTGAAAGCTAAAGCAAATGTTTGGAAGGGAAAAAGATCATTACTCAGAATAATTTGGAGTGAAATTTGCAGACAAATGGTTCAACTCATTTCAGTTCAGTAAAACTTTATTAAAGACTTTCACGGTGTCAATGTGTTTATAATCAACCAAAGGATGGCAACAAAGGTATCTGACAAATCTAGCTGGAAAGGATGATAAGTGCATTTTATAAATGCTACTTTTATGCATCTTTCCTACCACAGTCACAAGTATCCAGATGTAAGGGAACTGCTATGCTGTGACTGTTATGGTACAAATGTGACATTTACTATGGATGCAAATGAATAATCATGTTTTAAATATTACGCCTAGGATTTCCTCCAAATGTTCTAAAATGCATCCAGTGTTTAAACACCCTTTCTCTTATTCTTTTTAGGGTACCAGCTACTGACATAAAAAACTTACTCGCATGTGAATTTCTTCATTGATGGACTCCTTCTTGTTGGTCTTTTTAACATCCAGGTATCTGACCAATGGTCCAATTGTGATTCCCTGCATTTGAAACAATGCAATGAAATGTTAATAAACTTTCGTCCCAAAAAAGAGAGAAAGCAAGCAAATGGATTTCATTTTCATTCAGAAATTTTGAGTTAAACCAGAAAAGGATTAAAACTTAAAAAATTAATATATATATACAGCTATTTTTTTAATCAAGGTTGTATTTAGCAAGGCATTTTAACTATTTAAGATAACTGACTCATTGCCAACTTTCACAAAAAACCTTCACTTGAACAAAAATGTTGTCTTTGTGAAGGCCCTACAATCTTGAAACCTTTTATTTCAATATTTTCAAAACTAATTCTTTTTTAAATGTAGAAACCATTTTCAGCTGCTCCCAGTTCCCTACTGCACTGCTAGAGAACCTAGCATTTAAAAAGGGAAACAGAAACAAAACTGGTTTAATGAAACATTCTGATGGGATCTAAGCACCTGATGGGATCTAAGTGATCTAACCACACGTGTGTAGTGTCTCATGGACTCCCTAAAGTATCTGGGGTCTTTGTATGGGAAAGAAAGAGCATGGGACATCTAGAAGATCCAATTCCTCCTTGCAGGGCACAGTAAGCAAAGTGGAATAACCTAGTCACTTCGGTTATGTGAAAACAACTCATTAAGAAATACAGTTACCTGGATGAACACAGTAAAATATATAACTACAAGTGTAGCAGTAATGAACAAATTTTTTCTTGGGAAGAGTTTTGCTGGAAGCAAGAATGCAAGAGAAAAGCTGCTGGCTCCTCGAAGACCACTGTAGGAAATAATGAGTTGGTCTTTGAAGGTGAAGGGGTATGTTCGGAACTTGTTACTAATGTAGAAGAGGGCAAATACACCTAAAAAGGTCAAAAAACAAACAGCAACAGAAACAAACAAACAAAAAAACATTATTATTAGGCAAGCAGAAAAAGACAATATTTAAAGCAAAACAACATCTTGTCCCAGGCAGCTGTTGACAGACATTTCTATTGATTTTTCGTTCTTGTAACTTTGACTAACTGTTGAATCTGCCTTATGCAAAAAAATATCTTAGAAAAAGAGTATATTTACTAAATGCTTCAAGTTTTAAATGTACTTACGGGTTTTGAAGTGAGATTAGGGGAAAAGATTTACTTCCTATATTTATGTTGCACAGTTCTTCTCTGAAATGCTCTGGAAAAGAGGTAAACCACTAGAAAATAATTTTTCCTGTGCCTTTCTTTGCAGTGTTTCTTACTTTTTGCACATGATCTGCCCAAAGTGTTTGAACAGTTCTTTATTAACATGTCCTGTGGACAGGTTTACTGAAAGGCAGAAAGTAATAGCATTTTAATTTTGAATTCTCTAGTTTATTGTCTCTGTAATTCTCTGTTTATTTCTCAGCTTTCATTTCCCTGTTAATAAGAAGTTAAAATAAATCAGACAGTCTGTGTCTGTGTAAGGACTGCAGTTCTTGCTTTGTAGAGTACACTTAGTTAATTGCTTGAATTTCTCTTATCTTTATCATAACACACGTATCTTATGATTTTGTGTAAACTGTTACACTGCAAAAATAAATGGTGAATATTGGGCAGATAAACCTAATACACTATGCTAGACATCAACTACTCAGACTGAAACTGCGTTATGGAGGTGTCACCTTTGGGCCAATTCTTTTTACCTTATTCAAGCTACAGAGAAAATGATGCAGTCATTTTAGCAAGCAAGTTCAGGATAAATATTTTGGCCTTCCTCAGGAAAGCTTTAGCACTCACCTTGGTGTCTGAGACAAACGTGGCAGCAAAGTGACTTTTGTATTACAAAAGCAGTTTTTCTGTCTTTATCAGAAAGATATTCCTATACGGTCTCCAAAATTAAGCCTTTAAAAACTTACAGACTATGCTTAGTCCAGGATTAGCAAGAAAATATTTAATTATCGCCTCCTTGCTGTCAACCCACAAAAGTCATGTCACCGCTATTGTTGAGTACTTATGTCATCACTATATAACAGAGCTGTTCTCACGCACATATTTGCATCTTCATAGGTCTTCCTCTTTTTCCTCTAGTTAAATGCCTTCCTCTAGGAAGGCAAAGATCTTGAAGGCAAATATCTTGAAACTTCTATAAACTTTGAGGGTCAAACCAATATCTTCTTCCTGCTCTGTTTTTATGTTTGACTTAGGGATGAACTACCTGAGAGTTTTATGAAATATCATCTGAACATCAGTTCTTCAATGCAAACACTTAGTTGGTCCCAGACTCAGAGTACCATAGGTTGGAAGTGAACTTCGAAGGTCATCTAGTTCAAACTCCTACTCAAAGTACATCTAATCAGATCAGGTTGTTCAGAGTTCCAATCAAGTCTTGAATACCCTCAAGGACCTTCAAGGACTGAGAACTGTGCTGCATTTCTAATAATGGAGCACTCTTATATTAAGAAATGAGTTCCTACTCTCCAGTTAGAATTTTCATTGCTCCAGCTTGTGTCGGTTGAGTCTTATCCAATTGGGGTGCAATCCTCTGACCTAGTACTTGTAGTCATCAATTGGGTCTCCCCCAAGCTACCTATTCTTCAGGCTGAGCAGACCCAGCTCTTTCAGACTCTCCTTGTATGTCCAGTGCTCACCAGTCTGGCAGCCTCCACTGCACTTACTCCAGGACCTCCTTTACTGGGGAGTCCATGACTGAGCGCAGCACTCCAGACACAACAGATACTCTTACCATTGCTGAATAGAGGGGAAGAAACACTTCCATGGACCTATCGGCTACACGCTCGCTAGTAAGTGTAGGATGCAGTTGGCCCTCTTCATCACAAAGGCACACTTCTGACTTTTGTTCAGCCTGCTGTCTACCTAGCCAGGTCCTTCTCTGCAAAGCTGCTTCCAGCCTGTGCTAGTGTTTGCAACCAAGATGCCAATACCTACATTCACTTTTCCTGAGCTTTTTGAGCTTTCTTTCTGCCCTTTTCTCCAGTCTGTTCAGTTCCCATTGAATATGAGCCTTGCCGTCCATGATACTGACTGCTTCCCTCAGCTTGGTGTCAGCTGCACACTTGCTGAGTGTACGCTCTACTCCATTCTCCAGGTCATTAATGAAAACTATGCTGATCTCTCCACTGAGCCCTGAGGGATGCCACTAGAATCATAGAATAATAGAATCACAGAATGGTTTGGGTTGGAAGGGACCTTTAAGATCATCTAGTTCCAACCCCCCTGCTATAGGCAGGGACACCTCCCACTAGACCAGGTTGCTCAAAGTCCCATCCAGCCTGGCCTTGAATGCCTCCAGGGAGGGGGCATCCACAATCTTGCTGCGCAACCTGTTCCAGTGTCTCACCACCCTCACAGTAAAGAATGTCTTCCTAATATCAAGTCTAAGTCTAACCTCTTTCAGTTTAAAACAATTTTCCCTTGTCCTGTTGCCACATGCCCTTCTAAAAGTCCCTCCCTAGCTTTCCTGTAGGCCCACTTCAAATACTTGAAGGCAGTTATAAGGTCTTTCTGGTGCCTTCTCTTCTCCAGGCTGAAAAGCCTCAATTCTCAGCCTGTTGCTGTAGGGGAGGTGCTCCAGCCCTCTGATCATCTTCATGGCCCTCCTCTGGAGCTGCTCCAACAGCTTTATGTCCTTCTTGTGCTGGGGGCCCCAGAACTGGACACAATACCCCAGGTGGGTTCTCATGAGAGCAGAGATGAGGGGCAGAATCACCTCCCTTGACCTGCTGGTCACACTTCTCTTGATGCAACTCCAGGATACGGTTGGCCTTCTGGGCTGCAAGCCCACATTGCCATCTCATATTGAGTCTTTCATCAACAGACACCCCCAAGTCCTTCTCCTCAGGGCTGCTCTCAAGCCATTCTCCATCCAGCCCGTATTTGTGGTTGGGATTGCCCTGGCTCAGGTGCAGGACCTTGCACTTGGCCTTCCTGAACTTCATGAAATTGGCATGGGCCCACCTCTCAAGCCTGTCCAGATCCCTATAGCATCCCTTCCCTATAGCACGTCAACTGCACCACTCAGCTACTTGCCATCAGCTAGACTTTGCACTACTGATCACACCACTTTGAGCCCAGCAGTCCAAGCCAGTTCACTGCCAGATTCAACATCTACTTCAAAAGACCATAATCTGCTCACAAAAGTCCAGAGTTGTAATCCTGCTGTTTGTCTGCTAGCTCACTCCTCTTAAGATCTTATCCTTCACAGTCTCATGGACACTGCAGTCAGAGCTGCCCTTGATCTTCACATCTTCAGATCTTCCTTCCTTCTATGTGAGTAGAAGAGAAGAAAAAGCATATTTCGTGGTTGTTTCATTGACCAACTGCATCAAGAAATTTTCTTCAATATTTTTCAGAAAACTCCTGGATAGCCATATTGCCCTTCCTACAGATACTGGCATAGTCAAAGTCTCCCATGAGTATCAGGGCCTGTAACACTTTCTCCAGTGCATATAGAATGCTTTGTCCGTCCCCTTTTCTAGATCAGAAGATCTGCAGTAGACAGCTATTAAAACATCAGGAGTACTAGTCTCTCTGATCCACTGGTCCTCTGATCATTGTGCACAGACTCTCTGTTGGCTCCTCACCTTTGCCAAGGGAAAGCTCTATACATTCAACCTGTACCTTTACAAAGAGCACAATTCATCCTCCTTGTCTTTCTCAGCTTTTCAAAGTTTCTGCTGGCCCATTCTGGTCAACAGAAGAAGATGAGAAATGGTGTCCCACAGCTATTATGACATCCCCTAGGAAATCCTCTGACCATGCTGGAGGGACATAGCCTCATAGATGAGGAAGTAGGAGACATTTGTAGGAACGGGAAAATACTGTGTGTAGAAACTGAATAATTTCAAAGGCACTATTTTCTAGTTGTTTAAAGCTTCAGAGAGTGTCTGGATCATTAGGATAGTGTGGATCACAAGCTTGTGCGGTGGTATCAACTTGAGAAGAAGCAGCTGGAAATCTGCCTGGCAGAAAAAGATCTAGGGGTGCTGATCAGAGGCTGGCTGAACACAAGCCAGCAGAGTGCCCAGGTGGCCTCTCTGTAGCATAAGAAAGGAATTATAGATAGTCCTGTCATCTATCAACACTTGTTTTCACCTTCCGTCTTTTTAAACGCCTCAGGCATTCCTGGCTCTGGTCCTTTAATGTTATGGACCCAGGACCAGAACTGTGCTGATGTACATTGTGCTAATTCTGTAATTAGTAAGTTAATTACACAACATGATGAAAATATTATGAAGCCCACTTACCCACGGGCATATAATCAACTAAGATGTCTGCTTCTATATAGGCATAATCATGGTAATGTTTCAATTTTGCTTAACATTTTCTGTTCTTACCTAATTGTATAGTCTGTGCTTGAAAACTGGCATTAGGATTTGTTTGATATTTTTCCTTCTTTTTCTGCACAAGTGGATTTGTGAAATGATGTTGTCTGTATTGCACGCCTAGTAAATTCATTATTAAACTGGTTATACCAGTCTGCACAGGCTTTTCTAACATACTTTTGCACCAAAAGGTTTCTCTCAGAGATGCAGACCAGGTTGTCCGCAAAAGCTGACTTACTCAGTGTCCGCCAAATGAGGCAGAAAAGCAGAGTGAAGCAAATGAAAGCCCAGTTCCACTCATGATTTTTCCCTACTGTAGACACTCCCATGAAAACAAAGATCAGGGTCTCGCTGACGCTGCTCAACATCTTCATGAAGTATTTTATTGTTGTGTAGGAATTCTGGGAAACGTTCTCCTCCACGTATTTTTTCATAGTCACTGCACATGCTGTCATCCTGTAGGAGGTAAAATATCAGAGATCAGCCACAAACTGTTTTTGTTGTTGTTTGTTTTTGATTTAAGAACAACTTGAGACTTCATTTATACTTTTCACTACCAAATTTTAACCTTCCTAGTATCACGTAGCATTTTACTTCTTCAATAATGCTAGCTACTTCAGTTAAGTAAAATAACTTCATTCAGCTTTATGAATTCATTTTGTATACAGGAAAAAGGAAGCAAATCAGTCAGCCTCCCTTGAGGGGAAATGAGGATATCACATTCCCGTTCAAAGTCCTTTTTATTCTGAACGCATAACGCACAACCACCAAGCATCAAATATTTGAGTCTCAAACAAAGGGCAGTCAATTTTGTACCAGGCTGTGGATGTATTAATTAGAGGGACATAACCTGCCTCTGAGTAATCTTTGCCTTGAGGTGCTGGTGGGAGAACATGGCTGTAGTTCTATGCAGGGACCAAACACTTCAGTGGCTCCTTGCCAGCTGCTTGACAGATCAGCAGGACCAGGACAAGCTTCAGAAATTCTCCTCCCACAGAAGCCCACTGCTGCACAGCAGGGGAAAATTTAATTACCCTACAGATATGTCCTTCAATCCTCTTAGTTACTCATGGTGTGAGAAATGCTTTCAAGGAAGGAAAGGAAATTTTTTTCCACCTCTTTAGTCCTTGTTAGTCAAGCTAGAGCCAGCTTCGGAGGTATCAGCCATGACCCAACACAGATACTTGTCGTATTCATGCTGAGCAGTAGTCTTCAAGCAGCACTACTGAATATGGTTTCTTCTTTCCTCCTTCATTTTCTACAGTTGTAGATATTAGATAGATTCAGTGCTAGGCTAATAATATATTCCATTACCTATCTAGTTTCTGTTGATACTATTTAGTCTTTGGGGGCTTCTTGGGATGATATTTTTCCAAGCTTGTAATTCGGAGAATACTGACTGCTCATTAAATAAACCTACATCTAGTTTCTGTTCTTTTAATTTCTCTTGAGGAAATCTCAAGGGTATTCTGGTAGAACTGAGACATTTAGCAGGTCTAAGGACATTCTAAGACAATGCCATTAGGCATTAAATTTTAATACTGTTGACTTTCAGAGGCACATGCATAATCAACTTTCATGGTACAAGTGAAAAATGAATGAATTCCTCAATAATTTAGAAGGGTGACAATAAGTTCCCATCCCTAAAACAAGCAGTAATTTCCTTAATGAAGCAGTAGGAATAAAAAATCCCAATTATATTAACATTTTTTATTACTAATAATTTCAGTACCTTAACAAAAATAAGAAGTAAGAGAATAAAGAGCTATGTAGTCTAACACAATGATTAGGCAAGGAAGCAGTATTCTGGGCAGTGCAAGTCAGAAAAGGCCCATGTGATATTAGTGCTCACTATGTAGTAGGTCTAACATTGCTCATCTAAAGTCACCAGTTACCTCAGAGCAAAGGTGTTGAAGATGCAAAACAGAGCCCAAGACTCAACTTCTTTGTCTGATAGCTTAGGGAAACATAATTCCTATCTAAATACTTGTTTAGTGTGGTTAAATATTCTCATCTATCTTCCCAGAGCAATCCTGTAAAGGTTGGCTTTACAAACCCAGTTGTTCTCTGAAGCTAACCAAACCTGAGTTTGACAGGTAGAGATGAGGAGATGTAACTGTCTCAACATCAACAGCTACATCATTTTGTTTATTAGCTATGTCAACTGGCTTGTCCCCAACAAAGGGAGCACCCTTCTGGAGATTCCTCTCCTCCAAGAGCACCAAAGCCCACTAAGGCTCCACTGGCACATGAGCTTAAAACCACCTACCAGCCAATCACTGAGCTCCATGGCATCTCACAGCACTAGCTACAGGATTTGCCACCTTGCCAAGTGACCTTTTATTTACACTTCACTCTGCTGAAGAGTTGTTAGGTGCAGGATCTTTCAAATGTCCTTACCAGCAGTTCCATCCTAATGTCTCTCCCTTTTACCCCCTATTCCTTTCTCTTCTTCCAGTGATGCTATTCAAACCTAGTGTAATTCCAATAAATCATGTTAGAACTCATGTTCACAACTGTATACAAGAGCAATTACTCTGACATTCCTAATTTTTTAAATCTCCACACTCATTACTTTTCATAGCTACTGTTATCCAGTGGTGAATGCTTAGCAGTAAAGGCACATACAGAAGCCTGTTATCAAACCATTCTCTCACAGAACTGGTTCTACCGGAGATTGACTGTTCCCTCATGCCCTGAGGAACAGAAAACTGTCAGCTGGTGGCAACACCAGACATCATATGCACAGTTTGCAAGATTTTTTTCCAGTGGGCAAAAATCCAAAAAATTGTCAGCACAGATATCTACTCCACAGCAGTACATCTCTGCCTACGCTGAGTGTAGGCTTGCTTCTCCTAATTATCACTGCAATTATAGATCCCTTAAAAGCTGTTTACTGACAATTTGTAGACCAGGGACTGAAAATGCTGGTATTACCTCAATCTCAAGCAAACCATCTCCACAAAACATTGTCCCTTCCCTCAAGAGAGCATCTGAAAAGCCATAAGGGATACTCACGCCAAGATTCCTGAGATGTAAAGGATTTCAGCACACAAGTATGACAGGTAGCTGAACATGAAGACCAGCAGAGGTTCGATAGCAGAGACGTTGTGGGTGAATCGAGTCATGAGGGCTGAAACAAATCCGAAGACAATGCCAAACAGCATGCCACCCAGCCCCACTACGAAGAAGCGAGCAAAGCCAGCGAGGACATCAATGGATTCAATCTCTTCGTACCTGTGCATCTGGGTGAAGGCGATGAAGATGTTGTATAACACCTGTGTGCGAAATGAGGAGTTAGCAGTCAGATGTCTTTCTGAAACTTGCACTTACTCATTTGATACATATATCTATGTACATATGTGTGCCAGATATTACTTCAGGAAGACCAGCAGAGTAATATTTGAACTCTCATCTGGCTCATAACACATCCCAAATTAGGTGCTTTCCAAGTGTTCAGAAAGTGGCAAAAAAATGGAGGGTAGGTAGATGGTAATGTAAAAAGAGTAAAACTGTCAGGGATCCAATGCAATTGATGAAAAATACTGAAATATTAGTAACAAAATAATAATAATAAAAAAATGCTTAAAAATACTCATGCTTTTTTGTTTTTGTACCAGATGTTCAAAGCCCAGCTGGGTACCTTACCAAGACCACATGCACTCTCACATTCTCTTTCTGACTCATGATGGGGCAGGGCAGAAACTGCAAAATGCAATTCTTACATAAATCCTGTTTAGCTAGTCTGTATGATCTGTAAATTGAGCACATTTCATTGGGTGGACTCTGAAATATCAAATGTTCTTCAGTAGTGCTTGATGCATAAACATCATCTAACATCACATCTGCAATGGGAAAGGAAGAAGGAGAGGGGAAGGGAAGGGAAGGGAAGGGAAGGGAAGGGAAGGGAAGGGAAG
>NC_034409.1:131814590-131823034 GCF_002078875.1 Numida meleagris | reverse complement strand
GGGAAGGGAAGGGAAGGGAAGGGAAGGGAAGGGAAGGGAAGGGAAGGGAAGTAAATGGTAACCTCAGATTCAGATTGCCTCTAGATAGATAGATACCATTATTACAGTTCTGTTATTGGCGTTAGAGTAGAACATTTAGTTAATCAACGTTTTAATTAATTGCCTTATTAATACAATAATTATAGTCTGTGTTGATTGACACTGAAGAAACTAGAGTAAATGGCTGTCACAACTGCATTTACACAAAGAAATATCCAGAAGACACTTTCCCAGCCTGACTGAAAAAGGCACTGGTCTGACTCTAAACTCTTAATTTCTAATATTCTCTTTCGGAGCTATGCTCAGTTACCCCACCCACACTGATCCCTACATGTTTTGTGTTCATGTAGCACTGGTGTGGGAAGGGGAAGTGCTCTCATTTGTTTTGTATTTAATGTCACTTAGCCTCCTTCACAACCTCAACTAAAAGATAATTCCATTTACATAGTTTAGATCAGATAAGTTTACCATGCTCATATTATTAATAATTCTCTCCTGCAGAAATTCATGATGAAGAATCTCCACTATGTTCCACTTTCATCCGTCTTTTAAAAACTAATTGAGTGAATGGGGTAGTAATAAAAAGTTCTTAGAAGCTGCTGACAGTTGGCTACCATTAAGTCCTATCATATCTGTTTACAGGGAATATCTAGTGTATGAGTCATCTTTCAGTTTTCAAGAGAATTTTGGGAACATCTAAAGACACCAGTTCTCTATAGATGTTGCACCAGAGCATTAGTTGCATAACCCAAAATCACTGATCTTATCTGTTCTTCTTTGTTCTTTCTTTTTCATACAGTTAAATTCAGGAGACTATCAAGAAGATTAAAGCAGATATTTGCAGATAGAATAGTCAAGCTCATTAGGATAATAATTATTCCCGGCTACTATCCAATCTTAAATTGCTGCTGGGAATGTATGACCTTGAGCTGTCAAACAGGCTGTTCTCCAAGAGTCTCATTGATAATATTTCTGGGGGACAGACAAAGCACAAAAAGTATTTCATGTGAGAGCATCCCAAACAAAGTACTCAGAGCTGCATTTTTCCTTATGACTGTGTATGAAATTAGGCTCTTCAGTGATATGTAAGGAAAAGAGGGTTCGTGTCTCCACAGAAAGTAAAATGTCCTGTACTTACCATGCAGTGTTTAATTACAAAGTCTGTTCTCTTTCTGTTCCCTCTTTCTTGCTGACTTCAACTTCCTCCTAAGACTTGAAATTCTTTATAAGTGATATCAAGGCACTGACCTGTGTAGACTTTTGAGCACCAAATGACTTTGCAAGTTTGTCTCTCTTTTTCTGCCTCCTAATGTATCTATGTAAGTGAATCAACATAAAAATGGAAATTATTGAAATATGACACCATTTCCTTTTTTTTTTTTTTGTGGTGTGCTTTGTGGGAGTAAACTGTTCTGTGTAACAACCTACATTGGGAATCACAGAAGTAAGCCTCCATACAAAATCTGCTGGACTAAGTTAACTTTGCATGTTTCTACTAGCAAAAGGTGTACTATATTTCTTCATGGCGGGAAAGCCTGGAACATCTTAGGATGCCTTGGTTCACTCACAAAGAAGGGATGGATTGATCATTTAACAACTTTGTGAATGTCATGGTTTTTTGAGGGGACATTACCATGTAGCGGTGTACCACTGGATGACTGATAAAGCCAGAGAGAGGAAGAGTCAGTGTGACACTGTTGTTGATAAGGGACATCTCTTGGTACTGGGTTCCCTGCTCCAGTTGCTGCTTCAGCGGTCAAAATGACTCAAACATTGCACGCAGTGCTCACATCAAGAGCATTGGAAGCAAAGATTTTCAGGTGACTGCCTTAACTACCAGCATAGGCAGCCTTGAAAACACTTTATTTCCTCTTTTTTGATCACATAAATTTTGTTTTATTCTAAACACAATGTGTCAACTTCAGTGACAGGTAGAGTATCTCCATTCTCCTCATTAACACCCACATACCTAATGGTCAAAGCTTTCCTAGAAACGTCAGAGAGCTAAACTCAAATTCATTCAAACAGAGAAATTATTTTTATTGGAGCTCCATCATGCTTGAGATTTCTTTAACTGCTCTGTGACTGCATACAAAGAGAGGATACCATTAGAGAAAATTGTCACTGCAGCTTCATTTTCAGTATGGCATGGTACATAGGTGTTCTCAGTGTTTCTGAAATCAAGCCTCGGAAATGAAGTGGTCAGGGGAAACAGTACGTTTTCTGATGCACACAAGTGTTCAGCTCCTATCAAGATGAAATGGCATGGGCATATGCAGGAATAGGGCTTCAGAAACCTGAAACTCCTTGTGGCAAAATTAGGGTCCTTCATTTGTGTTCAAGCTTGAATGACATTTGAGCTGCATTTACTAATATCTCTGTTTCATTCATCCAGGAACCAATCCTGTTGCTACTTACACTATTCTGATGTTACAAGTCTGCTGAGAAGATATTGGGAAAAGAAACAATTAGCAGGACCTGGAGCCTTCTCATTCCATTGACAGACAGCTCTACTGAAGAGAATGGGAAAGAGTATAAATGGGTTCAAAGGGTATAGTTATCACAGTTTTGGAATTTTTTATACTAAGGTATTAAACTCAGTAATAGGAGAGGGAGTGCTACTGTTGCCCCAGATATAACATAATAGTTCAGCAAAAATCATACCTGCTTATCCTGCTGGTGAGAAAATAGCTGATAAGCAGGCTAGAGAGAACCAGGGGATATTTGTATTTAAACAATAGAAAAAATAAATATTTAATGTATCTTGGTGATACCACCTTTTAGACACACTGAGTTAATTCAGAGAAAGCGGGTAAGAGAGAAACAAGGAGGAAATGGTAAAATAAGAACAGTTTTAAATATTTCAAAATAGTAAGTGGAGTATCAAAGAGGAAAAAGCAATCTATTTGGGCTCCATCACCATGATAAATAGTCTTGTCTTCTCTAGCATAAAGGCAGGTAGAGGTTTTGGAAACGTGAATGCCCAGAAAATGTCTGAGAAGTGATCGATACAGAGATGTAACAAACAGAGAAGCTGGCAAATGGATTGCAATGTAGCTGTTTTGAGAAGAGATCTAGTGAGGTGGTGCATGGGGCAAAGGGACCTCACAGTCATGCAGCAAGACCTCCCTTTTGCTTCTTTTGCTAACACACCTTGTACTGTGTAAGAATACCTAAACATCTTTGTTTTTTAAGACTTTCTGACACTACAGATTTATGCTGTAACAGGATCCTGACTGAAAGCTCACATAAATGCTCACATCATGAGTTGGACCCACATCATAAACACAGATGGGAACAAAGGCAAGAGCCAGGCAGACAACAGACCAAACAAGTTCTTCTAGAATGAGGAACAGATATTACTTTCTGAAGCCTACACTGGAAGGAACCAAAAGACAGGTGGCAGTGATAGATGCATTGTGCATTGTTCTTCGTTTGTTACAGCTATAACACATAAGCAGTATGCATGCAAGGTTAAGTAACATTTGTCCCTTCATTCTACATTCGCCCTATATCTCTGATTCACCAAGATGAAGGATTTATGATCATTGGGCTACGGCTGCAGGAGATTATTTCATTCCTTTTCCTTTTCACGTTACTCATGAACTGTATTTCTCCCATGAAGCCTTGGAGCAGTGAACTCCGTACAGCTTTTACAAGCCCAGGTTCTGCTGTACCTAATGTATAACAGTATCTCAATAGTTTTTATATGTTTTAGATTCCTGTGATTTAAATTCTGTAAAGATCATATCTAGCAAAACTCCTTAACCTGCACTTAACTTTCAGCACATGAACAGTCCTGTTGGTTTCTGTCCAGTGAACTTCCTGCTTGAAATGTCCTATTTGAAGAACATGTGGGTTCTGCTACTCCACAGCTAGAATTTCAAGTTGCTCCACGTTTTTGTAAAAGCATTAGGGAAATGGGGAAAATATTAGAAAAAAGAGCTCTGTTAAAAAACAACAACAACAACAACAACAACAAAAACTCTTTTTCTTTTTAAAAATGAAAACCAAAGCATTGTTTTGGGTACTTGGGATAAGATTTTCAAGAAAGGTGAATACTTATTTAATGCCAATTACTTTATTGATAGAAATAGAGTTATGCAAAGTCCTGCGTGGTTTCTGGAATTCCTGTCTAAAGTTTGTGGAGAATTTCCTGGAAGTGATCTAGGCTACTTGAGATTGCCCTTTTTTTTTTTGCTGAGTGCTCTCTAAGGCATAAGACACAGGAGGGTCTCCTGCATTGCTACCCCTGCTGCCCTCAGTCCTTAAGAAGTACAATTTTCTATTTATTTGCTTGCACAACACCGAGTGTGTTCCTATCACCAAAATCTGCTTTCGCTTATCCATTCACTTTAGTGAATGCAAGAGTAGGGCGTGTTGTCTTAATGTCTAACTAGAAGCAATATCTCTTCCAGCAGCCTGAAAACAAAACGTTTTTGAAAGAATTAATATGTTTTACATACATCAAAATTAATTGTGAGTTGCCAGTGGAATATGCATATAATAATGTATCAAAGATCTCCACAGAGCTGCCCATGCCCTGTGTACAATAACCCTACAAGCAATAAGAGACCAAAGAGAAGAAGAGGAAGAATGGAAAGAAACTCACCACAGTTATGCCATCATTTAGCAATGATTCTCCAAAAATCATCATGTGAAGCTGCTCATTAACAGAGGCTTCTTCAAAAACTGCCAGAGCTGCCACAGGATCCACAGCTGAAATCATGCTGCCAAAGAGCAGGTTCTGCAGCAGGTTCAGGTCAGTCAGACCGAAGGCTTCAATCTGGCAGATGCCATAGAGGGAGAGGCCAATCCCAAACGAGCTCAGCAGAGATCCTAGCACAGACCACCACAGGATGGACCCAAGGTTTTCAAAGAATGGGCGAGTTGGCATGAAATAACCCTCTTCCAGCACAATGGGTGGAAGGAGATACAAGAAGTAAATACTTGTGTTCATCACTGGTGGGGATTTGTGGTCAGTACCAAAGATGATCGCTCCAACTAGTGCTCCAATGGCAATCAGGATGCAGCTTTCGGGCATGAGTCTTGGCAATCGGTGATAGAGATGGAAACCTTTAATAAAACATTTAAAATAGTCTGAAGTCAGACGTGTTTTGCCTGCCTTCAAACACTTTTTCTTCAGACTGTCAGGTTCTGCTCTTAGGATTACAAACACAAATGCACAAGTAGCACCATTCCCTTCAAACTGAAACATTCCTGGATTTGGGCTGATCGGGAACCTGGAGAAGCCCAGGGGAACAAGGAGCAAGTAGCTCAGATGCTAAAGTCTGCTCATCTCCTTCCACTTCCAGAAGCCCCCTGAAGAATTTCCCAGACTCCAGATGACCCACAGGCTGAGAAAGTGAACACTCATGAGCACCACAAAATACAAAGCAGCTCAGTTATCAATAGGAATCAAGGCATGGCTGCATAAGGCTTTGTACAAGCTGACTAACCTTGCTTTTCTGGGAATTCTTGTTTCTACATAAAGTAAACAGCACTCTGTAAAGAACTTTATGAGTTAGTCTAGTGAAAAAAAAAAAAAACCAACAACCGTGGTTTCAGTGGAGTTGAAAGAATTACTGACATCAAATAATAGAAAAAAAATGGATCGTGGGAAGTTTTTTTTCCCTGCTAAAAATAAAGGTTCAGTCTACAAATGAAGCAATCCAAAGAGTTTTCCAGTCAGAAACGTTCAGCTTTCATCCATACAGCCAAATTCCCTCCTCTTCTCTAGAAAACAGTCATATCTGATCTGCCTGCAAGAACAGACCCTGGCCCACAAGCTGTCTGGATGCTGCCTGGGAGAAGGCTGTTGAAAACGGGCAGAGATTCAGAAAGAGCTCGTCTACAATGACACAGTACAGGTAGTCGGACAGAGCTTGCTGCCACGGTGTGCATTCACTTTAAAACAGAGATGCAGCCAAGACGTTTTACAGAGAAAGGGCTACATTTAACTTATAAATGTTACAGGTATGAATCTCCTCCAACCTACTGTCCTGCTACTGTGTGTTTATGTAATTCTTCACATTTTACATTGATACCAGTACTGAGATAACATCTAATAATGGCTCATCCAGTTGCTATATCAGGGATTGTATAATGAGTCACATAGTGAATGAGAGATGCCCCATCTCAAAATGTAAGGAGTTGCTCAGAGTTTACAAGAATGAGAGTGAGACAAAACACTCATAAAAGGTCATCTAGCTCTAGGTGTCCCTGTTGAATGGGGGTTGGACCAGGTGGCTTTCAGAGGTACCTTCCAACCTCAGCCATTCTGAGCTTCTGTGTGAAATCCAATGGCTCTGTTTCCATACCTAAAGCAAGATCAAATTTCATCCCATAACCTTAGCAGTCAATGACATGATTGCATTTTTGTGATGTGTGAATTATTCTTGTTCAAAAGTAAAGGAAAAGAAAAATAGTTTCCTGAAATTTAATATTATTTATTTGGGAATCTTACCCATTTTTACCAAAAAATATGCTATGATAATAACACTGCTATCTCATTTTAATTATTTTAATTAAAAATAAATTTAATTAATTTTCATTTCATTTTTAAATTACATTCAAGACTTCTATCAGTTTTACCAAATTAAAGAGATTATTTTTCCTTCCAATATCAAGAAATGTTTTCCTACTTTGAAATTGTGAAATCCAAAAGATTGGAATTGAAGGTGATGGTAAATAAATTGAACAGTTTTGGAACTCTTCTTCCCTGGAAGGCCAGATTATTCAAACTAATTATTTCTTCCAAGTAGATTTGAAGTCAATAGTTCTGCACTTTTCAATTTAAATATTTTTGTTAGAGAATTCCCAGCAGATAAATACACTTACTTGGGAGGCATCACACTATTCTTCTGAAGTGTATTATTTCTTGCTCAAAATCAGAATATAGAGTAGGTATGCCTTACGGCAGTTCTTGTGTTTTTATGAATAAGAAATTAGTCAACACACTCACTGCTAATGCACTCTGCTGATGTGATAGCAACAAATTTGATTTGTGAAAAAATTTACTACTGTTTTAGCAGTGAAGGCATCTGTATGTAGAAGTTGGATCGACACCATCAGCTACTATGAAACTAGAAAATCATAGTGGCAATGATATTTAACAGCTGTGCAACTACAATATGAAAAATGTACATCTTCAGGCCACTTTTAGGAAATTATCAATCCTGCCTACCAGCCTATTCCATAGGAGTGCCTGAAAATCCTACTGAACTTCAAAAGAGCAGGGAAATCACTTATTTGTAGCTCTTCACCATTGCAATCATCTTCAGTCTGTCATAGTCATAATAATGTTATTTCCAAGATAGGACACAGAAAAACAGTCCCCGGCACAAAAGTGCATGCAAGATACTTGGTTACATGGTATGTTTTTAAATTCTTACCAATAAAGGAGGATCCAAAATACCATTTTCCACTTACCTATTTTTGCAAGAGAGGCAAGGAGTATCCAAAGAGTAACTTCATATGGAATCTGCACATTGTTGTAGTCCACCGAGAAAACTTGCAGCCTCTTATCTTGTGAAGAGCCAACAGCATCAGTGCGGTCATGTTCATAGTGAGGCAACAAACTACTACCCAGGTTAGACTCATCCAAAAAAGCAGCAGCAGAAGGGCATGCCAGAGTCAACAGTGACAGCAACCAAATCAACATCTTCATATGTTCTAACGCAGGAGAGCACGTCTCGCGCTGTGGCTGTTATTACAGATACAGCATACGGTGGGTGCAAGAAAGAACACAGCACTCACACTTGTGGATTCCCACTACTCATAGCCACAGCCACTTCTTCATTACCGCTCCTTCATGTGTCTATTAGAGGCCATTTTAAAAGCCCTAACATACCTTCACTGCTCCTTGTGTTACAGATGGACCTGGAGTTTATATGAAGACACCAGTTCTGCAGTTCCTCACACCCAGATAAACCCCAGACACAGAATCACTCTGTTGAAGAGTAAAAAGCTTTCCGGACACATTATTTTTCCAGTCACCCCTGATATTTTTCCCACTAACAACAATAAAAATCACCAGTGTGCACCATTCAGGCAGCAAGGGCAGCATAAGTAAATAGTATCAGATGGGCAGGAGAGGTTTCATGCCTTCTTCTCCTGCCTTCAGTCCCCGTCTGCCTCCCCAGAGCAGCTGGCACCGCAAGTACCACACTTGGCACTGCTCCCTGCTTCTGTCTCACCTTGTAACAAAACCACTGGGTGTGCAAATAAACGTGATTGGCAGGGTTTGCAGTTGGGACATCTGGTGGAGGGCCACGCAAATTACATTCCCTTTTAGAAACTTGTTATCTCTTTTAAAGGCATGTATTTAACTTAGCACATTACAAATATGAAAGGAAGGAAGGAAGGAAGGAAGGAAGGAAGGAAGGAAGGAAGGAAGGAAGGAA